>NW_020539727.1:12370787-12411396 GCF_003426905.1 Ctenocephalides felis | reverse complement strand
TTTTTAGATCATTCAAACCGGACGCTTTGTTCTCTTAAAAACTCGATTTCTATTTTTTGCACTCTTTGCTGCATATCTCCGAAATGGCTAAACTTGCCTCTGCCAAAAACTAGCACCACATCTTCCCATCAATAGGAATCAAATGCTTTTTAAATAATTCAAATCCCTTGATCCATACAAAAATCGTCGACAAAAACTTGTATCTACACGTCCATTTTTTCTAAGGTATGCCAAAATGTTCACAAACTTTAAAAACGTAAAGATATGCAAAAAGTTTTAATTTACGTTTTTGGACGATTACTATAACTTACCCAATGGGAAGTTAAAAAAATAACTAACTAATTTGAATGTATATATATGAAAGGGGCAGCTGACACAAATTATATTAATGGTTTACCCACTGCAATGCATGCCACATATAATTATTGATGGAGCATATTGAGATTCACTGCAACTGCTAGTCTAATCTGAAACTGATTTCACTTAAATTAAATCAGCTAAATTTGGATGGTTGTCCAAGGTTTTTAATATATTTAATTTTCATTGTTTCATCAATTTTTGAATCACGAAGCAAAATCTGAACAATCATTTTTTAAATACATTGCGAATCGAGCAATATTTCAAAAACACTAGTAAAATATACAGTCTTCTCATAGGTTTGTAATGCACCTACTTCACAAAAAAAAAATTATCTTCAGATTGTGAAATTTTAATACATTGTTTAAACTTAAATACGAATTATTTGGCGCATATAGTTTTATTGATGGTAACCCTTCCGTCGCTAATATCTCAGAATTGTTTTAAAAATGTTTTAGCAAATAGAGCGAATAAATTTAAGTATTTCCAAAAACTCTTGATCAAAATTCAATAAAAAATAGTTACAATATAGATGATATTTGATCTCTGTTATCTAGTTAGATGCAAAATTATTTGGTTACTAAAATGACCATTATAAAATAAGGATTTGTTGTAAGATGGTAATTTAGAATTATGTACGTATTTCAATTCTGCAATTAAAAAAATGACCCAAAAAATTAAAAATGTTAGGGTTGATAAAAATAACCCTTGATAAAAATAATTGTTTTTGGGTATAATTTAAGATGTTTTGGTAACTACATTGATAAAATAAGAAAAATGCTTATTCACTTTAAACATATTGTACAAAAAATTCGCCTGAATGAAGAATAAATTATATAACATACATGCTGAGAAAAATTCCAGGCAATTTTTACATTTTTATTGCAACTTTTAATGAGACTAATATTAAAAAATATTATCGAATCACAATTTTAATATTCATCATTATATTTTTATTTTCATCGTAAAAATGTTTACTTCATCATGTATTGAATTTTAAAAGTAATTATAATACAAAGTAGTATAATACTTAATTAATCATGCTCTTTGAAGATTATTTAATAAAATAAACATTAAGAATTTAAAAAAAAATTATATTTCATGAATCCCAAAAATTTAAATGATTAAATTATTTATGAAATAAAACCTCTTTTTTAATTTTTTTTAATTTTCAATGTTTTTTGGTTTCGGATATATAATATGTTTGTCTATTTCTTCAGAAACTTTTAGGTTTTGAAAACAGAAATTTGTCTTAAAATATTAAACACTAACTACAAATTTAATTATATATTATACATTAACGTAATTGATATAATTTTTAGTAATTTATATTGAGCTTTTTACCAATTCCTTGAAATTAATAATTTCAATATTTAGGTATGGTAAATATTATAAAATGATAAATAAAAATCCTTCATGTTTTTTCTAAATCATATACTAGCTAAAAATAATATTTAATAATAAGTATACACAGAAATAAACAAAATATAAACAATAAAATTAGTCAAACAATAAATAAAATACTAGTTTTATACTATCTATAATACTGATATTTCAAATATATTTTCCAGCAAATTGCCACATTCTTAAAATATATTTTTATGGAATTTTTAGTTGTTTATTAAAATCCATATTTTCCGTTTTTCCTAATCGAATTATCCAATTTTTTATGATTAAAATTAATTTCAGTAAATGTTCTTAGATTTTAAAATTTTTGAAAAATCAATTCATTAGAATCAAAAAATTTAATATCTTTCAATATTTTTACATCCAATAAAGTTTGAGTGCAGCATCGAAAAATGTCACCTCTAGCTTAGAGCGTAAGAACGAAAAAAAAAACAATGAAAGTATTAGAATTTCAAAATTTTTAGTTATTTAGTTTTTGGATTTTGAAGCCTAACATAGAAAAAAATCGTAACCAGAATTTCTGGACACTTATTTTATCTAACTTTTATCCCCATCAACTAATCTGAGCTTTATTCTTCGGCTTAATAAAATAAATAACAATAGTTGCAACAAAGTATAAAGCTCCTAAAGCAATAAAATAATAGCCATAAACAATAAACTGATCCCTTGTTTGCAATTCAAATCCGTCTTTCGAGATAACCACAACAGTCAAAATTGTTTGAAAGGCCAGAGCATACATCGTATTAATCCCAAAAATCAACCCAAAACTATCTTCATCCAAATATTTAGCAATTTCAGCACTTGCAATTGTTATCATAAACATGTACAAGGCACCAAAAATAATATAACCAGCATATGACAACCATAAGGAATCAGTCTGGGCTGATGTCAAAATTGCACCACCTTCCAGGAATGAGCAAATTGTTAGGGTTAATAGTCCTCCTTTGTAGGATTTTAGGTAACCTGCCAAAAGGGCTGCACCTGCACCTAGAAGGGTCAAGGCAGCCTCTATGGCACCGTTCCAGAGCCCTGAATTTTCTGCATCAGGTTCTATAAGGGCCCAAAGGATTTGGATGTAGGACTGAACTTGTATGAACCCACACATTGCTAAGGAATACCACAAACTCCATTGAATTACATGCCAATTTGTGTAGGCTGATAAAAAATGTTGCCAAAGGATTTTGAAAGCCCTTGCATACTTATTAGATTTTTGGTGAGTTGGTGTGGTATTCCCTTGTTCTAACTGGGGAAGATTTGTTTTCACTTCATCGTCTCTGTGAAAGTACAAACTTTTGCTGACCGAGGGCAAAAACAAAGCCCAAATCGTAGCCAAGATTTGTGCCACAATCGATATATAATTCAAGTCTCTATAATCCATCAATTTGGTGTACACCAAAATTTGAGCAGACGACCCAGCAATAAATCTGCCTACCAAAGTAGCAGCCCTTGTATGTGACGTAACTTTTTGATAATGCTCCTTATCAACTTTTGCATAAATATAAGTATAATAAGCAACTTCTGTAGACATGTAGGTACCATAAAAAAATTCCAGAACCTGCAAATCCACTAAACTTGTCGTCCATAGCAACATGCTCCAAACAATTATACCAGATATACCACAAACCACAATCAAGGGCTTGTATCTAAAAAAATCAGTGATCAAAAACACCAAAACCAATTGTGCCAAGTAGGAATAGGTTCCTACTGGATACACATCCTGAGACAATTGTTCTTCTGTAATATTTCTCCATTCACCGAGAATGTAATTTGATATAAACGGTTCCGATGGACGGATTTCTTTTATGAAACCGAAAACACTTAACAAAACTGAAATTTTTAACCAAGGCTCCATGATAAAATTGCTCTTGGTTCTTGGTGACCAAGGAAATACTGTTTAAGGTTTCAAATGTGCAAAATTATGGCAATCTAATTTTATCTCCTAGATGAAGATTTGTGGTTCAAGGTTACTAATTAATACTCTTACTAATTATATATTGTAATGTAATATCTTATCTTATCACGGTTATCCAATTTGCAATAAAGATTATATTTTTTGTATCGTGTAATTGATCTTCAACTTTTTTGAAAACAGAGTTGGATAATATATATATGATGATTTGTCATTTTTTTTTAAATTTAGGTCAATTTAATTTTTTTTAAATTCATGTATACATGAACAAATTTTTTTTATTCTACTTTTTTAAAGAAATAAATTAATTGTACTTTAACAAAAGATGCCTTAGTTGTGTATGACCTAAGGGGGTAATTAGAGCCTAAGAAGTAATATGAGAGAAAATATTTTTTGTAGGCCTATTATATTTTGTATTGCTCCTTTATTTAGACAATAAACTCTATTATTATAGAAGGTTTTCAAGCTGTTTTTGGATTATCAAAATTAGTTCAAGATTTTTGGATAAATTATGGACAAAATAATTTTCCCTTTTTTTGCTGATTATAAAAAATCTCACAAATAGCTCCTGAATTTTAAAAATCGGTTTAGACGTTTTAGAAAAAAAATCAAATTCAGACTCGCATATGCATCCTTACATATACTCCAATCTACTTTTAAATAATGTGAGAAATTTTTCAGAAAATTTGAAAGATATATAAAATAATTCATAATTTATTGTGAACAACAATTTTACTTTTAACATTTTAAATATGATATTTTACCAAAAATACTATATTTTATATATATCCTATCTTAAATAATTTTGCAAAAATGTTGCTAATTAATTTAGCTGGTTATTTATTACAAATTAAAAAAAAATATTTGTGAATAAAATAAATATTTTAAAATGTGTTTTTAAAGTTTGCATGGTTAAAAAGTGTTTTATAATTAATTAACTAAAGAGTTAATAACTTTAAAAATGGCATCAGTTAATACTAGTTTAAAAGGTTTATAATCTTGTTATGATTTTATTGATTTAATTAATTTTTTATACAATCTTACAATTATTACAATAATTTTCAAATGTAATTACAAGTAAAATAAACAAATCTGAATTACATTTTTTTAATGATTAAAATTGTTTTAAATACTTAGCAAAGTTACCAAAAAAATTAGACATTTTTACAAAAAAATAAAAAAAAATATGATATAAAGTAAAATTAGTATTAGTTTTAATAAATACTGAATTTAAAAAGTTTTTAGAACGGAATTTTAACAAAAGAAGGTAGAATTCTCAACCAACTTTCAATTTTTAATTTTATTATTTTACAAGTCAGTTTATTAACATTATTCAATCAATTTTGTTAATTTAATGAAAAAAATTCACTAAATTTAATTTAAATTAAATAATTTGCAGAAAAATACAACTAATTTAATCTTTAATTTAGTTTTAATTTCAATTTGTGGAAGAAAACTATGTTAATAACAATCGAGTCTTATAATTATTAAAACATGTTTAGACTAAATTTTATTGTTTTTTTCTCACTCTTATATTTATCAAAATTCAAAGAAATAAGATTTTTGGACAATATTTCAAAAAAATTGGATATGGTTATGGATTAAATTTTTCGCCAATTTTGTTTCCAAAAATCCTGAACCAATTTAAAAAAATGTTTTTACATCAATTTAGACACACAGCATATAAGTATGTAACTCAGCTTTCAAACCAATTTTTTTTTTTTAATTCAAAAATGCCAAAATAGGTTATTCAAACAAATTTTGGTTGACCCAATAGGTTAATCAACAAAGACATTAATACCAGCACAGTAAACAATAAAATGCAAACTCATTCAGACAAGTACAAAAGCCGCCTCGAGGATCACCCAAAGTCACTCGTCATAGAACTACCAGAATTGATGATAAGTAGGCCGACGGAGGACCAGTGGTCAGGCTAAAAAATATGCTGATAAATACCATGAATTTTGGAACCGCAATCTATTTGAAGTTTGGTTGGCGTTATAAATACAAACTCACTCACACAAGTACAAAAGTCAACTCGAGGATCACCTAAAGTTACTCATCATAAAACTACCAGACTTGGCAAGTAGGCCGACGGAAGACTAGTGGTCTGGCTAAAAATTATGCTAGCAATTGAGTCACAATGACCCATCAATTCGAAATTTGGTTGACGTTATAAACACAAACTCATTCAGACGAGTCCAAAAGCCGCCTCCAGGATCAACCAAAGTCACTCCACATAAAACTACCAGACCTGGAAAGTAGGCCGACGGAGAACCAGTGGTCTGGCTAAAAAGGATGCTAATAAATACCATGAATTTTGGGAGTAGAAAGCTATATGAATTTTGGGAGTAGAAAGCTGTATGAAGTTTGGATAGTGTTATAAATACAAACACATTTAGAGGAGTACAAAATCATTTCGATGATCATTGAAAGTCACTCGTCATAGAACCATCAAACTGAAAAAGTAGGCCAGCGGAAGACCAGTGATCTGGCTATAAAACATGCTAATAAATACCATAAACGTTCGTAGCTACTTAGTAAATACCATTTAGATTTTGAGTCATCTATTTGAAATTTGGTTGGCGTTATGGATGAAAACTGTTTCAGACAAGTACAAAAGCTACCTCGAAGAACACCCGAAGTCACTGGATATAAAACTACCAGGACCAGATTAAAAAGAAAGTTGTATCGACATTAATCTCTGTTTATGTCAAAATCACTAATGTTGAATTTTCTTAAAGATTTACTTATTGCCTTTTCTGGATAGTTGCAAAAATTCTTGTATAATACAAAAATGAGAGTGTAAGTTAAAAAAATGAATCTCGCTTGGTACTCTGACCATAGATCTTTGCTCTCAGGAAGAACATCACTAATAATAATAATAATAATCAATCTTTTTCCTTCTGTATCAATTATCGATACCTATTAATAAAAATGCAAAAGCCATACATTATCATCATCATCATCATGATCGTTTTAATATTTATCTAGGCGTACTACTACTGTTTGCGTGTCAACAAAAACAATTACTTTCAGAATAGTAATTATATGGTATGTGATTTATTTATAAATGTATAATTTAAATAAAAGAGTAAAGAACACTGAATGACATTCGAGAACGATCTTGAGATTTACGACTTAGGAACGATATGATGATGCATTGGAGTAGGATTTATATTGATTTCACGTGCAATTTCAGAGGAAACCGGGGGGAAATGACTTATAAGAGACAATTTATAAGACAAGTTCTTACTTAAATTGGAAAATGATAATATTAGTACTAATATTAATATTAGTATTATACTATTATTAAAGCTGCAAGTGGTTCAACTAAGGCAACTGATCCCTAATCGTACCAAAAAACGTAAAAGTAGCTATTTTGTTTTAAAAAAGAGTGCGCGTAAGGTTCACACGCGATTGAAGTAAAACTTATTTGCTACTGTACAAGGTGGCATTTAAGTAAAAATAAATACATCATATAACAATTTTGTATAATATGAATTATTAGAAATATGGTAACAGTCATGATGCACACATTTATTAGTGTCAACCATTATACTTATGATAAATTATAAATTATATATTTATGATAGCATTATACATATGTATAATACTTAAAAACAATAATGAAATTAAAGTCGTACTTCAAATATGACATGATCGGCTTGTCATTGTAATTAGCATTAGGACTTGCACTTTCATTAGAAAAATGAAGTAATTGCTGATTAATAAATTCTATAATAATCGTTCATACAGTGGATTATGTTAAACAACGGCTAAACAAATTATGTTTTCGCAACTTCACTCATCATGTAATAATTGCGTTTGAAGAACTTCATGTAATTAAAATTAACATACAATCATTAACTGCTTGTATTTTTTTCACTTTTTCGCTGGCGATATAATCTGATTCTTTGAACAGCTGTAATATCTGTCTTGTCTAAAAAATATTTTCCATTTTAATAACTTCAAACATTTATAGAAGCTACGAATAATATAGAAATAATTTCGAATCAATAAACTTACGTTTAGTACACGGCATAAATGTTTAATTTGTTTTATTGTTCTCAAGGAACAGGGCAAAATATTGTTCTGATTCAGACATTTTACATTAAATCAAAATTTGTACTACGAGGTAACTTTAAAATGTTTATTTATCTATGCCGATTTCCTTGTTGATATCGGTACGCATACAACGTTGATGCCGGTACGCATACAACGACATGTTTCTATTCAACATATACGACGACTAATCACAATCGATCCGAATAGAAATGATTTCCGTTGCATTTGTACGGATTTACACCCTAGTCGCGCCAAAGAAGTTTTACTTTAATAAATAAAATATTGGTTATGCTTTATCATGAGCCAACTTAATAAAAGTTTTGTAAACGCCAAAGATTTTTTGGGGTAAGTTATTGTAATCGACCAAAAATCGAAAATGAAAATATTTGTATATCTTTGCGTTTTACAGGTTTCTGAACATTTTGGCATACTTTAGAAAAAATATGCCAAATATGTATGTATGTATGTATGTGTACGTTTCTTTTTGGTATAGTAAAAAAAATACGTATCCCATACTAGGTCTTTTGTTTGGGTATGTCGTAATCAATACCGCCTGGGTATAATACCGTGTGTGTGCGTGTGTATGTATGTATGAATACAATTTTTCTTCTACGTTTTTGGACGCACGGATCAACCCCCACGGATTTCTATAGATAGGGAGACGTGCTGATTAGTTTTTGGCAAAGGCAGGTCAAGCCGTTTCGGAGATACAGAGCAAAGAGTGCAGAAAATACAAATCGAGTTTTTGAGAGAACGGAGTATCCGATTCGAATGATCTAACAAACATTCAATTAGTAATAATGGGGAGAAGATATTTTATAAAAATATAGTTTTGGCATATTTACATATATTTATTATTATTTTATTTTCGTTATTTCCTTAAGACTTGAGCAACCTTTATCAGATATTTCAATCTGAGAATGTATGAATTAAACCAAATATTGTTTTTATTAATGTTTTATAAACAAATATTAAATATACAAATAAATACGTGACCACATGTGCCGCTTCAACATTTAGATCTTGCAAATAAAATTTAGTATTTAGATCTTGCAAATAAAAAATATAGTTATTTGTAAAGTGAATACATAATTAAACAAAATATTTATCTAGAGCAGTCAAAACAAAAATTATGTATGTTTTTAAAAAATAGTAAATTGTGATAAGAGATTTAGTATTGCAACCGCCGTTCAATTCACCTTGGACAACCTGATATCAAGCAGCATAAATCAAAACATGATATAAAACATATGAAATTATTAATAGAATCGCGATTAAGTAATCATTATTAGAAGAAAAAATAAAAGTTTTATTGAAAGTTTCTCTATAATTTTAAATTTGATTTTGAATCGAATTTAAACAATTTATGAGTGAAGTTAAATATCACACAACAAATCGCCGATAAAATTTAAATGAAATTATTATCTTAAGTTAAAAATTTTGCACTGTATGATTTATTATAAGAATCTAATAATGAGTGGACTTTGGTCGATTTACTCTAAGCAAATTGTATATTTATAAAAGTTCTATATATTTATATATGCGTGTGCAACTACATGATTATTACATTATTACAGAATAGTAAAATGCATGATGCACCCATAAATATGCATTTTTATGTTAAAACAATCGAATAAAAAATTTCAAGTGCGAATTTAATTATTAAACTTAACACATAGTTATGGACAGAGAGCTGATGTTAAGAGATATAAGTCGTAAGTATATCAGGCTGATTAAAATTAATTGAATAAAGTAAAAGTATAATTTAGATTTAATTCTTTTTTCTTGCTACTTTTTATAAACAAAAATATTTTAATCTCGATAGAAAATGAACTTTTCGCTCAATTCAAACATGTAAAAACATTTGCATTTTTCACTTAATTCACTCTTGTTAAAAAAATCAGAGACTATAGTCCGTACTTTTTCACTCAATTCAAACATGTAACTAGTGGGGTGCATGGCATTGTGCCTTGAGGCAAATTTCTAGAACTTCCCGTACCGTAATTAAAAATCTTGGTACGGAACCCAAAAAATTCACACAAAATGCGTACACATTATGAAAATCTCTATAAAATATCTGATAATTTGATGTGCATAAGTCCAATAAACATTTTTGACCGCCAAATGACATTTTTTTAACTTTTTTTATTAAGAGTCCATAACCGCTGGACCTGTCTTTCCAAAAATTTAATCAGTTCTTCATCTTGTCAATACATGTAAAATGTTTTTTGAATTATTAAAATCGGACGCTCCGTTCTCTTAAAAACTGAGTTACTGTTTTTATCACTTTTTGCCCCGTATCTCCGGAACGGCTAGACCTGCCTTCGCCAAAAACTAATCAGCACGTATCCCCATCAATACGAATCGAATGTTTTTTGAATTATTCAAATCGGTTGATCCGTGTTCCCGAAATACGTTAAATTTTTTCTAAGGTATACCAAAATGTTCAGAAACCTCTGAAACGTAGATATATGAAAATGTTCATTTTCAATTTTTTTGAGATTACTATAACTTGCCCTATAGGAACTTAAAAATTTCTACATCTTTCACTCAATTGAAAAATGTTACAAAATCAAAGACTATATATATATATATATATATATATATATATATATATATATATATATATATATATATAGTCTATGGTTTTTCACTCAATTCAAACTTTAACTACTTTAGTAAAATTTCGGCATAGTAATAATTTTAGAAGAGGCTAATTTTAATGATTTTAAATAAACTGATGTATTATAAACATTCTTATAATATTCTATATGCATTGACAAATATTTGTTTTAGAAATCTAACAATTATTGAATATTTATTCATTCAAAATTTATATTCATACTCTATTCGAATTTCATTTATTTATTCTTTCTTAAATTTTATTTAGAAGTGGTATAAAAGTATTTAGTAAAACATTTAATCAATTGTCTACAATTATAGAAGTATACTCATATTTTTCTTGAAATATAAAGTCAATATAAGTTTTATCAAAGTTCTTAAGATATTAGTTTAAAATCGTCGATATTAAATTTTACTTTTATTAAAAACAACTAGAATATTTCTATATCGTCTTTCGGAAAATTTTTGCACATATCTTATACAAAAAAGCATTTATGTGTTATTATTTATGACAGTGTCCAAAATATAATTCATTCAGAATTGATTTAAAATTTATTATTACTATTTATTATTATTATTGGTACAAACAATAAATAAATAAATATTTATTATAAAATTAAATCAATAAGTTAATAAATTACATAATGTTTTTTGTATAATTTTTAATTTATGCTCTCCGACTATCGAATGCATCGTCATAAAATATAAACGTTTTTTTAAACTTTGATCTTTGCGGTTTGAAATGCATAGAATTCAAAGATAAAAAAAAATAAAAAATTTAGTATTATAAAATTAAGACATAATTAGTCAAATAAATTAATTCCAGTCGATTAATTAAAATTTTATTAGCTTTAAATTGAATATCGGCAAAAACGTGACCAAAACCTCTATTTGACGTCATTGTGGTGAAACAAAAAAAAAACAAACAAAGAAAATATTGGCAATTTGGCACATTTAAGATTCCAGGATTTTGATAAAATATTATAAGATAGAATATTAAATAATAATATTATTATTATTTAATATTCAATATCTCTGATTTTTCTGCAAAAATCGCCTTTTAGGCAAATCATTTCTAAAATGTAGTTGCATGGGGTAGACAACCCTAGATAATTTTTTCTTTTTTAATAAAATTTGTTATATCTTAAGGTCATAAAAATATGAATTAAAATTCAGTAGAAAACAACAACTAACTGAAAGTGTTCTGAGAATTATTTGATTACTAAAATGGCTATTATAAAATAGAGATTTGTGAAAAGAAGGTGAAAATTTAGAGTTGTATGCATTTTTCAGTTCTGCATTATGAAAATTAATATTAAAAGAAAAATTGGTTCCAAAACTATTATTATAAAATCAATATTTGTGGAGAGAGGGTGAAAATTTAGAGTTGCATGCATTTTTTAGTTCTGCATTAAGAATTTTAAAATTAGAAGAAAATTGGTTCCAAAAATTTGAACAAAAAATTGAGGTAAATAAGTCTTCATAAAAATGAATAGTATTATAAGTAAAAAGAGTTCACACAGTCAAAATATCTGTCATACATTCCTGACACAAATAATAAAAATATGTAAAATTCAAGTTGTTTTATTACTTCTCAAATTTCAAATTAAAATTCATATTTATATAAGTTGACGCACGATCTCAGACTGTGATTTCTTCAAAATTTTGCTGCTAATTGGAATATGATTGCTTCGATGAATATTTGTTTACAAAAAAATTATAAAATTGACCGACAAAATTCTTTTAAATTAAAAATGTTGTCGGAAATCCCTGACCAAAGCAGTTTTTTTATTCACAAAAAATTAACCACTGGTCAAGGACTAATAATTGAATTTTAATTTAATTTAAATAAAATTATGAAGATTGGGATTAACATTTTCAAGATTTGTATTAAATAGCTAATAGTAAGGTGAAATAGAATTTCAAGAATCTTTAGGAAAATAGAGAATATTGTAATATATTTCCTAAAAAAATATTTTAGAAAGTTTTCTTTGCTCAGGCAACTTTTTTGCACAGACAAGTATCAATTAGATTTTTTGCAGGTAAAATGTAATTTATTATTCATTTTTAAATACATTTTTTTTAAAACTTGATTACACATTTGAATGAAGAACTCGAATTCCAATATAAAATTTAAGTATCGAAGTTCTTAAATTTCTTGAAGGAGTTTGGTCATATTTTCATCAGAAATTTAATCTAATGAATTATTTATTTATTTGCCATAAGGTAAAATGCCACTTACACCTAGTTTAATGTATATTTGCAATTTTTATGAGTAAAATAAATAGATAAATTACTGTAGAATTATTTATTCATTTTTTGCCACAAGACAAAATGCCACTTACACCTAGTTTAATCATTAATAATTCGCGATTTTTGCTGAGTAGAATAAATAGATAAATTACTATATGAATGTTATGCAATTGCATTGAAATATTATACATACAATGGAAATTCATTATGCAAAATGAATAATTACATGATAATTTGCTTTTAAAACAGATTGATTTAATTTTATTTATATATAAGGTTTTTAATTTGTGAGTTTTATTTAAATAATTTAATTTAAAAATCGAACTTTGCACCAAATATAGTATTAGTAGTAAATGTAGTGAACTTTCATTACTAAAAATAAGCAAATCTAAAATAATATTTGTTTATACTAATATCAGAACAAATGTAAAAATATAGATAATACATATTTTCAATCTATTAAAGTTAAATCAAATTTAAATAATTATCAGCAAAAAGTTTTTCAACTTTCTGAACAATTAGTTTATATTCTTGTTATTGTTAGAAAATCCAATTCTAATCCAAAAGTCTAAAAAATTTGATTTGATGGAATTGCATAAAAGCTTGCATTACTTAACTTTTCAAGATGAACTGTCAATATTTTTCTTTACATTAGCAAAAATGTGTAAAATATTTTAATGTTTTAACTTTTAAATTAGATTTTGGAAATTTAAAAGGTGAGTTCGTATTAGTGACTATTTATTTATTAATTAAATTATAGCATTTGAATTATTTTTCAAATATAAATAGTATGTTTGGCAAATTTCTACAAAATTGAATAATATGCAATAGTTTCTAAAATTAACTTAAAGCCATAAAGCAACTTGCAATGCTTAAAAATCACTTAAAAGCTTTTTTTTTCACTCATAATAGTAGATAATTCAATCAGTCCTATTTGCACCAAGAGGCTAAATGCGACTAGCACCAAGTTTTTCTTTTAATTTCAATCAGAATAGCTTGAATAAAATATAAACCTAAAACAAAATCTTTCTTAAAAAAATATTTTCGATAAAAATTGGTTCGACTTTTTTATGAAATACGAAAAAACGAAAACTAACTAGAACTTCGACTTTATACATTTTATATTACAGAAAAGTGAATTTTACTTTAACTAACAATTATGAAAAATAATGACAAAAATCCAATAAAATTTATTGTTACTAAATAGAAAGTAAAGATATTCCAAGTCATACTCAAATTAAGAAAAAATGAACTATTTATCAAAAATATAACAAAATAGAATGTGTCAAAAATTATGCTTTTAAGCTAAATATTATCATAAATTTAATAAATTAAAAATGATTATTATTATAATCTTATGGAACTCGATAAAATGTTAGGTATAGAAAGGCTCTAAAACGGCTGAACCGATTTGGCCAGTTCTAGTCTTGAAAAATTCGTGCTAAGGTTGTGCAAAAGGTGAGAAATTTCCTCAAAATCTCGTAAAAACTTTACATTTTTAATTTGAATTTTTTTGTAGAAGCGTAACTTAAAATGAAACAATGGACGGCGGCTCATACGTCAAATGTCAAATGATTTTTACCAGATGATTTTCAATTATTTCTAATAGGATGTTTTAGATGAATATTATTTATTTGTAGTTTACAATTGTAGTGTAAACTAGTTTTGTTTGTATACATATAATATATATGACAACTCAGTAAATTAGTTTAATGCATACGATTAACAAAATCAAAAATAATAATGATTAAATTAATAAACATAAATATAAATTACTAGAAAAAATAACATGAATAATATTAATATAACAATGAAATATTTTATATATATATATATATATATATATATAAATCTTTAAGTTCATCAACAACAATTTATTGGTAATTAAATAGTTTATATATAATTAAATAACCAATTATTAAAATAAATTTATTAATTTTATGCTAAATGATTTTTTAATCAGAGACCTGTATTTGTCCACCTCTGCTAAATAATAATGTATCAATAAACAATTGTATAGATCTCATAAAAATCGCGGTTTGCTGTTGCATTCTATATAAGATGAGGATCTTGTGATCTTCTTCGACATAAGTTGTTAAGATCTCATCCTTGAACATTGCATCGAATTAATTTTAATTTATTAATAGATAAATAAATAAAAGTAAAAATTTAATTAGTAGTTTTTGTTTTAAATAATTTGTTAGGTTGTTTTATTTATTAAGTACAAAATGGTTAAAATAATTTTGGTTGTAGTTGGTTTTGTGGTTTTGTGTGGTTTGACCGAAGGGGTAAGTTTAAGAAGATTTTATATTTATCAAAAATTTATTAACATAATTATTTATATTAATATTATTTTAGATATTTGTATTTAATATTAATGTTTATACTAAGCAAAATCGAGAGTGTATTAAATTATATTGAGTGTTGTTTTTATTAATAATTCAATTATATCTATTTCTTAAAAATAGTTTTTATCTCAACACGTATATATATATATATATATATATATATATATATATATATACTTATATATATTTTATTTTCACTTTTAAAGAACATATATTTTTTAAATTATTAAATATTTTTTAATTCAAGACGAACTGTTTATATAGTTGTATTCTACTCGTAATTTTGAAGATAATATTTTATTTAATAAGTAAAAATTTAGAATCCTCAATATATACTCAATTACAAAAAAGGTATAATGTAGGAAAATTAAAATACTATCCATTTAAAAAACAAAAACATAAAAATTTCGACTATCTAAATCATTTTTATATGCAAATAGTTTCATATTTATTAAATAAATTTCAAATACTCCATATGAAATTTTTAAATATACTAAACACTCCAAATTTGGAATTTGTAAAAATTTAAATGTGTAAAAATACAAAACATAGAATAAACAAAATTTAGAGTACTTAGGATTTAGAATATTTAAAATTTTGAGTATAAAAAATATCTGGTATATAAAATTTTGTGTATTAAATATAGTTTTTTGGTGTTTGTAGATTTTTTACAAACAAATTCAAATAATTCTCGAATAAAAAATATCTCAAATAAACAAAGTATCTAATAAAATAAAATTTAAAATAAACATATAAACATAATTCTCAACAAATATTCAAATGCACATAATTTCTAAGTTTTCAAATAATTTTGAAATTAATTAAGTGTTTTCCTTAATTTGAAAATTTCGATGACAATTTTTTTTTAAATAACATTCCAAATTTTGACCATTTTTTTATTATATTATACTCTAAGCTTTAACTTAAGATTTAAAATGAACAAAATTAAGAGAAGAGCTAATTTTGAAGAGAATTTTCAATCACAAAAATTGTTGCAAAATAGTTTAGCCAAATACCAAGGTTTTTTAGCCAAATACCTTGTGAGAAACAAATACAGATAATTCAATTGGCTACATTTATACATACATATATATATATATATATATATATATATATATATATAATTTTATACTTCATTTTTTTAGCAATTATCCTGAGTTTTGTTATAAAATATCCTTTTTGTAAAACAAGATTATAGATCCTATTACATTCAATACAAACGAGAAGGACTAATTGGGGAAATTTAAAATTTAAAATATCAAAACATATAAATAAATAAACTGGTATCTAATAAATTATTTCAAAAAATCCTACCTTTAAATCCAAAGAATCGAATTAATCCTTAAAGATGTCCTTAAAATCCATAAAATCTTGGAACAAGATATTCTGAAAACAAAACAAAAATATTCATATTAAAAAAAATTAAATTATTATTCATATTATTAAATTGTTATTCATATTATAAAATTAAACTGAATGAAATATTCATATTAAAACTTTAATTAAACTGATAAATTTTTATGTACTTTTAATATAAATTAATAAAAATATATAAAAATATTTCTTGAAAAACTAAACAAAGTATTTGTCCACAAAATTCAGTACAAAAGCAATTGGTACAAAATTTAGTTAAAATGCATATATTTATAATAAATTAAAAATTTCGAAAATGTATGAAAGTTAATATATTATAATTAATATAATGATATAAAATAATTAATAAAAATATATGTAAAAATTTTATATTTTTAAATATATATAAATGAATCTTACCTCAGAATTTGCTGCAAGAAAACATTTCTTCGTAACACATTTCACTAATTTTTACGCGAAATTACACTTTAAATATTTTTGAACACTTTTTGTTTAAATAATCATTATTTACCTTATTTTAAATTAAAATAAAATATATAATATTCTTACTTTTAATTCACAATTTTTTACGCGAAATTACATGAGAAATATTTAACATAAACACTTTTTGCTTAGACATTTTTATTTACGCGAATTTTATGAATATTTGCACTATTTTAAAAATTTTAATTAATTTTTTTATTTTAACACTGCTGTAAAAAATACATGTTAATATATATATATGTATATATATATATATATATATATATATATATATATATATATATATATATATATATATAAAATGGTATGACCATATTCTTGTCCAAACTATCTAACTAATAATATTAACAATATTAACCCTGACTACCACCCTTAACCAAACTCAGACAGACTTATATACAAAATACAATAAATATTGTAAGAAATTATTTAATAAAAAATTTAAAATGTACCTTGATTTTTTTTAATTCAATATTTAAGAAATGTTTTCTTTAAGAAGATATACTAGTAATACAAAAAATTATGACTTCAGTTGGAATAGAAAAATATTTATTTGTTGCCTAAATTTATGCAAAATTTAAATAATTATTATTGTATTTTGTAAATTTATGTATGTATATATGTATGTAATTGTCAATTGTATAATTTTGCAGGATATTAGTTAAAAGTTACAACAAAAATTACTGAAGTAACAATAAATTATAAATAAATTACATACATATACATATAGACAATCTGTGTATCGTTTTCACAAAATTTCCATACAAAAAATAAATATATTACAAATTTTAAATAAATTGTTTGATTGGGATTTTAAATGTAGATTTGTGTACCTATGTTTTTTTTAATTTTGTGAATTCGATTTTTGGTCATACCATCCAAAAAAGCAAGCTTAGAATTTTGAAAAAAAACTCACCAAACGCGAACAAGCACCGATTCTTCTGAAACATCCAGATTACCAATTTGTTGTCTAAAATAGAAAAAAAAAACAAATTAATCATTAAATTTATTTCTAAATTAATTGAACAAAAATTTGCTCTAGAAATCATGCAAAAGACTTAAAGGTTTGGAGAACATTATTTTTTTTATTTTTATTAACCAGAAAAATGTTCCAAATTTTCCATTTATTGAGGAAGTCTGAAATATCGAATACAAAGTCGTTTCATTCAAAACTTTTATATCAGAGTGTATATAATTGTTTACATTGAAATTTAGTAAATTTTATCTAGTTTCACCGTATCTAACTGAAAAAGAGTGCCCCTATATAAACTTTCAGAGTTATTTCACAAAAACTAAAAAAAAAGTCAGATATTCTCATAGGTCATTGTAACTTTATCACATAATTTAGTTGAAAATATATCAAGGAAATTATTTGTTTCAGAAAAAATACCACATATATGACTGACATAGCTTATATAGAACTTCTTAGCGTCAGACACATATAACAATTAACATGTTAAAAGTATGTGATTATATTATTACTTTTAAACACACTTCTAATATATTTCGTCATATAATTCTTTAAGGAGATAAAATTGTTGACTACAGACTTTCTGAATATTATTTTGTTTTACATTTGTAATAAAATTTTGATTATAAATTTAAAAATGTTAAAAATTACCTCCAGATTTCCAGAAGAGAGCTGATCAGGATCTCAGCACAAAAAATTGTAAAATCCTTTGTATCAGACACTATCAGTCTTTTATAAGTCTTTATATATACACACTTTATAAGTCTTTACAACCAACAAACACTTTATTTTATTTCACTACACTTTATTTTAAACACATTTATTTTATATAAAAAAACGAGATTTTTTTAAAGCAATGCGAATGTTTTTTTTTTAATTTTATGTTGTAAAAATATAAATTGTTTAAAAAAAAGTCCTAGAAGCCAATTTTATGCGACGAAAAAAATTGTTTTACATACTTAAAATTAATAAAATTTTACACCAAAAGTATAAAACACTGTTTCGCAATTTGCACAATTTTGAAGAGAAACAAATAATGTAGTAGGTTTTTTGATAAAATATTTAAAATTAATTTGAACTTATATAATGGAAGGTAAATATAAAAGGAAAATAAATAACTGTAATATAAATATAAAATAAGTAACTAGTAAATGTGAAACAAAAACGACAATACTGAATTTATAAAAATCGTAATTTTAATTTACACTACTAAAATGGTAAATAATTACCAAAAAATTAGTACAATAACAAAACCTTAATTTTTATAAAATTTATAAAATTCTAAATTATATGGAAATAATAAATTAACAAAAACAAGATGACTTTCTCTGTATACAACGCTTGCACAAATGAGAATTTGCATTTAACTTTACTCAAAGAAAAAAACACATTTGTTTTTGAAAATAATAAAATAACAGTACTATTAAGATAATAAATTAATATTTAGTAATTAGTAATATATTTTAGAAAAAATTGCCATACGATTTTAAATAAAATGTCAAAAAAGGAGGTTATTCATTGGAGATAAACTCTTTGAATTTAAAATTCGAGTGATGACATTAGTGAGAATTATCAGAATTATGCTTGCAATTAAGTCAACGAGCAATTCTTGCCGCAAACCATAATGATGTACACGCACTGAATTTAACCATTCAATAAAAAATTGCTGGCGATTTGGTGACATACCAATGATTCCGACTGGTCTTCCGTTTGACTTCAAACGATTGCAATTTCCAATTCGCCTTGCGTTCGCAATAACAAGTCGCAAGGCCAATCGCTTAGTGTTTGCGGGATAAATTTCAAATAGATTATTTAGAAAATCATTGTTTTTCACATGGGCAGTTATACGTTGCCTGTTCACTAATTGGAAAACCATCCGCTTTGTTTGTGTTATCGTCAGACCAAAAAACAAAAAATGTGGTTTACCAAAGAGCACTTCAATGAAACGGATAATTTGCGGATTCACTTCCATTTACTTAGAGAAGTTCAACTAAAAAACACTTCATTTTTGTAATCGAAATAAATTCATTACTGTTGTGTAATAAAATCAAATTTTTCCTTTTCAAATATAAAACAAACAGAAAATTTCTCCATCTTTCTCACGAAACCATCTGGTGGCGAAACGGAGTTCGTCGGGTTTATATATATATATATATATATATATATATATAATTCGTGAAACGTATAAAAACAAATAAAATAATTAACTAACTATATACAAACAACGTTCCATATAATGTCTTCTTTGATGACCTTGCATAAAATCGGCTTCAAGAACCCAACACGTGCAAAAACCCAAAAACGCACCAAATTTTACCCAAATACCAAAACGCACCTGTGACAAATTAAATTTAATCAATTATCTAATATTAATATTCAATAACCATTAACAATTACGACCGATGTCAACGGATTTTTAATTAATTAATTTTTTTAACACGTCCGTCCTCCTCCGCGTTTGCACCGAAAAGAAATGCCCTTGGCAACAGCAGATTTGAGAATGAAAGGGACAAAGATAGTGCAATTTGGTAATATTAGATGAGACATCGATAATTGATAGTCGATTGCAAATTTAAGCGGTAAATTTAAATTTGAAAATTTGAAATTGTTTGCGTGGGAGTGGTAGGGGTGTCTATTTGAACCGGGGTGGATTATCTATGGTGAGGGTAGGAGGAAAGATTTTTGGTGTTTGATTTGGCGCTAATTTTAAATTATAGATAGACAGGTATGAATGTTTTAAAGTATATTATACAACTAGTTGTAAGTGGCATTTTACCTTAAGACCTATACTAATTAGTACGATTCTCTAGTGATATTTTTCAATTTTTAAAACCGGTTCAAGAATTTTTTCCAAACGTGGATAAATACTAGTTGTAAGTGGCATTTTTACTTAAAGCAAGTTACATGAACTTACCGACATGTGTAAATAATCGTCTTAACCGATAATAAATCACAAAGAATCACCCGGTCCTAAAGTAATTTTAGTATGATTTTCAAATGACATTTTTAGGATGATTTTTAAATTTTTGAAATCGGTTCAAGATTTTTTGCCAAAACGTGGATAAATACTAGTTGTAAGTGGCATTTTTCCTTAAGGCAAGTTATAATTGTCTTAACCGATAAGAAATTAATATATTAATTTATGAGTGATAATGTGAGAAACTATTGCAGATTATTCTATAATTTTGTACATTTTTTTTATCAAACATTATTAAAAAAACAAATACGTACGTGCCTAATACATACACGGAGTATTTTTAAAAATTCAAATTTTAATTATTAACCACTTTTTCTAGGCTTAATATTTTGATATGTTTAACAAGACCATGTACTCTATTGTCATACAAAAATTCACTAAATTTCGAAACTAGTGGCATCGTGCCTCAAGGAAAATTGCTGGAACTTCCCGTACCGTAATAAAATATTCGAGGAATATTGAATGTATCGATTGAACGATGACGTTGATACATGAAAAATAATAAATTATCAAACGGAATTAGAATAAAGGTCCTTATCTCATATTTCTGAGGGGTTATATAAACTGAATTGCAACGTTAAAATTATTTATTTAAAGTATATAAGCGAGCTTAAGAACTTTAGCTAGAATCAAACATAAAATCCGAATTATTTTCCATACTTAGTTCTCTCAAAAACTGCAATTTTTTGCACTTTTAGCTTGGTATCTCCAAAACGACTAGATCTGCCTTTGCCAAAAACTAATCCCCTTTATTACGAATGGAATCTTTTTTGGATCATTCAAATCTCATGCTTTGTTCTCTTAAAAACTCGATTTGTATTTTCTGCACTCTTTGCTCCGTATCTCCAAAACGGCTGGACTTGCCTTGCCAAAATCTAATCACCACTTCTTCCCATCATTACAAATTGAATTTTTAAATCATTCAAATCGGTTGATCTGTGCGCCCGAAAACGTCGACGAAAAATTGGATCCACACATACATACACACACACACACGAACACAAACAGACATACACGCACAAAGACAACGTAAAAATATGCAAAAATATGATTTTCGATTTTTGGACGATTGCTATAACTTATCCTAAAAAAATGCATTAGTTGTAAGTGGCATTTACCACTAATGAGATTCAGCTATTCCAAAACTGCTGAACCTATCTTCGGAAAAATGTTATCTATCATATCGTCAATAGAAATGAATTATTGTTTTCTGTTATTTTTGGCACTTTTTGCACCATATTTTCATTTCTTGCACTTTTTCCACCGTATTTTTATCTTTGACACATTTTGCACTCTTTGCATCATATTGTTATCTTTGGAACTTTTTGCACAGTATGTTCATTTTTCACACTTTTTGCCCCATATTTGGCACTTTTTGCACCATATTTCCATTTTTAACACTTTTTGCACCATATTTTCACCTTTACCAGTTTTTTCATCTTTGGCACTTTTTGCACCATATTTTTTTATCTGTCTACTTATTTATCAATAATTCTATTTGTATATAAATAAAAAGTCTGAAATACATAATGATTCATAAAAATCCTTTTGACCAACCAATGTGAATTTTGCAATTTTTCTGCATCCCCAAATTCGCTGGACCTGCCTTCTAAGAAAAGTCATCTAAGTTTCATATCGTCAATAGAAATGAAATATTAAGTTTTATGGTACTTACTTTTTGCACCATATTTTTATTTTTGGCACTTTTTGCCCCGTATTCACCCAAAAAGTACAACAACCCTAAAAAAATATAAAAGTAAGAAAAGTAAAAAAAATAAAAAAATAAATAAATAAAAAATCTAGTAGTAATATAAATGTGTAGATGTAAGTTGTAAGTATAAATGTTGGTTGGTGAGTTATATTTTTGGAACCAATAATAATAATATGTTAACATTTACATTTAATTTAATTTTAACATTTTTTAATAAAAGAAAACTTTGAATTAAAAGCAAATTATCACTCTAATCATAATTATGCATCTTTTGTTGCAATTTCTTTCATATATATTTACCTTGTATAAAATTATATATTGCCCAACGATATTAGTAATACATGATTTTATAGTTAAAAATGAGATATTATTTGAATAATGTTAATAATATATATCTATGTTGATATTTAATTATTTTCAGAAAGTAACAATGAAACAACTAGAAGCAAATCAAAAATTAATTCGAAGAATTTGTCAACCTAAATATAACGTAAGCTCAGGTAAATTTTGCATATATAAATAAATAAAATATATATATATATATATATATATAAGAAAATTCCGATCACTTATTTACAAGATATTATAATTATGTAAATGCATAAATGCATAAATTATTTAAACTATCTTCTACAAATGTTATGTATAATTTATTAACAATTTCCAGAACTGATCGATGGAATGAGACAAGGAAAATTTCCACAGGATCACGATCTCATGGTAAGTTTATTTATTTATAAATATTGTTAATTATAATAATGATAATAATTATATAAGAGTTGATGGTCAAGATTATTTCTAAGAATGTTGTAATCAGATCTCGTGATTTATGGCTCAAGATCAATAGAGAACATTTTATTATTGATATAAAAAATGCCACGAGTGTTTTCATAATGGTGATAATTATCAAGTTTATGGTTTTGCCAGAAAATCCGACTTTCTCTTGTTTTTTTTCAATCAAATTTGATTTAAAAGCATCTAAATCGTTTTGGTTCAAAGTTGGAAGAATGTTTAAGGCAAAGTGCCACTTACAACTAGTTTAAATTTTACTGGAAATGTTAATTGTTAGTTTTTAAATATATATGAGAAATGTTGATTCGTGTTTTTTAATTCAATATTTTTTTAATATTTTCATTTTATTATTTTAGTGCTACGTTGGATGCGTGATGAACTTTACACGTTCGGTAAGTAACTTAAAGTAATTATTTATTAATTAATTAGATTTTTTTTATTTTTAATAATACTATTTATAAGTGTATGCAAAAAAAATATACAATATGCGTCAAGCTAAATAAAAAACTAGTTGGTTTGGTATTTAGCCTTGAGGCAAGTTACATGAACTTCCCGAAATGTGTAAATAATCGACTTAATAAAAAAAAGTGTAAATAATATACTTCATTAATCCTACTTTAAAAAAAACGATAATAATTTTAGCAAACTTTGACGAATTTTTAAAATTAAACTACTTGTCGTTAGGCCGTAATATTACAGTAAGTTCTATAAGACCATGATGTATATCGCCAAAAAAATTCCATGAAAATCGGCTTAAATTTTTTTTTCAACAGTTAATTACAAGAAAACGGCTCGGTAGATTTTCACCTAAAATTAATCAGTATCATTCCCAACTAATATCTTTCGAACAGTTTTTGATTTTTTAAAATCGTTCGGTAGGATGAGCTTAAATGTGGACGAAAAGTTTTTTTCAAATTACAAAGAAACGGCTTGGCAGATCGTTGCACAAAACTGACAAACGATAGTCCTCACCGAAATACATCAAATGGCTTTTAAATTTCTAAAATCGGTTCAGGCGTTTTTGAGAAAACGTCGATCAAAAGTCTAATTTTGACAAATGCCAAAAAGACCATACTGATTTTTGCAAACTTTGACGAATTTTTAAAGCTGAACCAGTTGTCGTAGGGCCGTAATATTTTAGTATGATCTAGAAGACTATGGTATCTATCGTCAAAAAAATAATCATAAAAATCGTCGAAATTTTTTTTTTAAAAACTTTATTACAAGAAAACGGCCCGACCGATCTCTACCAAAAACTAATCAGCACGATTCCCAACCAATATCTTTCGAACGGTTTTTGAATTTTCAAAATTGATTCAGAATTGCGGGCTAAAACGTAGACGAAAATTTTTTCACTTTTCTGCCATTTATGAAGAAACGGCTTGGCCGATCGTCGCACAAAACTGACAAACAATAGTTCTCGTCGAGATACATCGAATGGCTTTTAAATTTTTGAAATCGACCCAGCCGTTTTCGAGAAAACGTCGATTTACGGCAAAAAATCTGTTCACATACACACACACACACACACACACACACACACATACTTTTTCCAAATTTGGTCTCATTCGATTCAGAATGGCTTGAAACGTCGAGAAAACATAAAATTAGCGAATCGGGTTTTTTGATGAGAACATAAACTTCTCCTTCGGGAAGTTAATAAATAATTAAAATATGATAAGATTTTGTACTAATTGTTAAATCATGATGATGACTTTCAGTTAATTATCATAAGTGGAATTTGATTATATTTATCTTATCAAAGATGAAATTAATATTAAATATTAAAATAAAATTCAACAAATGAGTCAATAATATTAAAATTCCTGTTTTCCCTTGGAAATTCTTGTTTTCTCAGAAATTGAGTTCTCTTCCCCTATATGTAATAATCTTTTTTTTTTAAATAAAAGAAAACTTTGGAATAAAGGAAAATTATCACTTTAATCATAATTAAGTAAATTCTGGTGTAATTTCTTTTATGTATATTTTTCCTTGTATAAAATTATATATTATCTAACGATATTAGTAATACATGATTTTATGGTTCCAAATAGAACATGATAGTTGTACCTAGAAATATGATCAGGTTAAATACATAATTGAATATATTAATATATATATATATATATATATATATATAATTGTTGTTATTAAAAATTGTGTATTTTAGACAAATGTAGATGATGCAATCAAAAATCTGGACATTTTTCTACCAGAAGAATTGAAAGAGCCAACCAAGGCTCAAATTTTGGCTTGTAAAGATGCACGTAAGTAAAAATAATATTATAATATATAAATATAAATTCTGGTGATTGAGAATTCCGCAAAATTACAAAAAAAGTGAGAATATACTTATAAAAATAAACATATTGATTAGAGTGAAAAAAAATAATTTTGTAAAGATTTTCAATTATTTAGTTAACGATGAAAGACCAGAAGATATGTTAGAAGGCAAAAGTCTAAAAAATTTGAATAATAAGATGCCAATTCTACAAAAAAAATATGATATATGGATATAACATCTTTTTGAAAATTTTAATATTTATTCTTTAGCTTAATATTAATATTTTGTTTGTATTATCTTTAGTAGATAAACCATAATGAATATTTTTTACAAGAGATAGAGTGAGTTGTTAAGTTTATTTTTGGCAAGCAGTCTGAGTGAAGATCTTTACTAAATTTTATTTGTACGAAGTTTTAGATAGCGCTACTATTAAATTTTGCATAAAAATTTAAAAATTTTATTACTAGAATCTTCAGAAAAATAATCTGTACAACAATACATAGTTTTGTCTCTGGATTTAATTATATTTATGCTACCCTTTTATATGAATTTATACATTTATTTGTAAAGTATTGTAAAAAATTTTGTAGTACCTAATTCATCTTTTTTTTTTAAATTTCTATAAATTAGTTCAAATTTAATTACACTTTCCCACTCTCAACAATCATGTAAATTATAAATTATGTTCTTAAAATATAAATATTTTCAATAATTTGTTTCTTTTTATTAGAAGTACTATTTGTTTTTCTTACCATTTTCATATATGTAATTTCTTACATATTTCTTAGCATTTTCATATATGTAATTAATTTGTCAGACACTTTAAAAATGAAAAAGAATTATTAACTGGAAAGAAGAAAATACTCTATTCAATGTATTATTGTTCTAAAGTACCATAAATCTATATAAAATATACAAAATTATATTCTACTCGATATTAATATTTAAAAATTTTATAAATGATTTGTTTTTTATTTTAGATTTGAATTTTTCGGATAAATGCGAAGCAGCCTACAATACCTTAAAATGTATGACAGAATTTGATCCAAATAATTATGTTTTTCCTTAACAAAATATATATTTAAAATATATTAAGTAGCAAATTATTGTATATTTTTGTAAATAAATTTTGAAACTTGTTGCTGTATTTATTTATATGCAAAAAATCTTCAAACTTTTGGAATTGGAGCCTGTAATTAACTATTCTTTGAGAAACCAAATTCTAGCATAATAATTATGGTAAATAATATTATTAATAATATTATAAAGGTATAATTAACTAAAATTCATTACAATACCTTATGTCTTAGTTAAACTTAATTTGGAGAGTATTTTCTTTAGAAAATTATGATAATTTTGCATTATTATATTATATTAATATTATATTATATTATATTATGTTAATTATTGCAACATATCATTTTTAAATTTAATAACAATTTCGGAATAATATTCAATTAATATTAATAACTATCCTAATATCAGTCGAATCTGAGGAATAAAATTTAAAATAACTTTGATAATACTATGATAATTTAATAATTTTGTGGAAAACTTGTTTTAATAATATATTTATATTTCCATAAAATTTATTTGAAAATGAATGGTATTTTTTAAAATTCTATGAAACAAAGTCGAAGGTTATTTAAATATCTTAAAATTTTTTATTTACAATCATAGTAAACAAGTTTTTTTCACATATTTAATAAAAAAAAAGAGTAGATTTCCATATTTATATGATCCAAATTCATTCAAATTCAATTCAAAATTCAAGTTTAATAAAAAGTTGATAAAAAAATCAATGAAAAAACAAATTTGTTTATCTCAAATAAATAATTTTATATAAAATTCATTATTTATTTTAATTTGTTTTGCCTTAAATTAAAGTGCTAAATCTAAAAAAAAACAACAATGATAATTTATATAAGTTTGTTATAATGTTTATAAATAATTCCAACAACTTTTCAAGAAAACTATATTTATGAAAAAAGAAAACTGACTTGAAAAGCAATTTTCGATTTTGTAAAGAAAGTTTCTACACATTTTATATCACACTATTAATATAAAAAAATTAAATAAAATTTAATAATTAATAATTTTTTAGTTACTAATATATTCATAATATATTAAGATATGCAAAAATTTTCATTTTTGATTTTTGGCCCATTACTATAACTTACTCTAGGGGAAGTTAATTAATAAATTTGATATATATCTTATTTCGTACTTTCTTAGAAAATAATTATTTGTGATATAATGAACAATAGTTACGAAATTATTTTTACTCCATTTAATAGAGGAATAAATACAGCCATCGGCCATACTTTATTTTGTATAAGAATAATCAGGGAATCTCAGCTTATATTAATTAAAAAAAATTTAAAATGTCCCTGGCTCCTCAATAGTATAAATAATTATTTCAAAAGTTTTAGGACTAAGAATATTATTATTATACCTAAAACATATAGTCAAAAAAGTTGTATATAATTTTTTTTATTCAATTTTATTCTGCAATTTGTATAAATTATCACATTTAGCATAGTATGCTATATAAAATTAATAACTTTTTTATGCAATGCAATATACTACGATGATCAAAGAAATTCGGAAACGAAAAGAAATCTATCTAAACAAAAATTTGAATAAATAATTACGTATTATTTCATTTAATGGCCATAAACGAATATTTAAATAAATTAACATGCATTATAATAATTTATTCCTATTTATTTATATATATCAATGTTAACTTTGACGTCTTTAAATATTAGAAATCTTGGTCACAGTCCTTCAAAATGAATAAAAAACGCAATCTTTAGGAAAAAAGTGCGAAAAAAATGTAAGATTCTTTTACTAATGCGGAATAAATTGTATTTATCAAGGTTACAGTAATGCGAAAATATTATATAATCAACATTTTAAGAGCAAACAGAATTACTAATATATTTTTTATAGTAAAAAATCGATTTACATATCTTACGCATCTTGAATAAAAAATTCAAGTGATTTTGCTACATCATTATACTCGTGAATTTGAATTTAATTTAATTAAGAAAAAAGTTTCTTTTAATTTTTATCTCAATTATCTAAATCATAATGCTTATTGATTAACACGTTCACTGCCAGTACAAGTTTCAGCAAGATACAATAATTAATAACAGTCATTTTATTTTTAAATTTTTTGTGATATCCAAAATTTGATTAATCATCGTTTATAAGGGTAGTCAGATTATTATATTTATTCATTACATACGATGAATGCTATAGCATCCACGTCAAGTATAACGCTTCTATTTTACGCAATATGCTCTTCCCAAGCAAAATAATAATTACAATTAACTATACTCGAAGTATTTGCTGACATAATAGCAAAAATTTAATAAATAAACATATTTGTGAAATATTTAAACAATTTAGACTTACGGACGAAAATATACTGATTACTATTATAAGTTTCCATCTCTTCTACAATATCTAGTAAATTTTCTTAAACTGCAATCTCAAGATCAAGGTCTTGTACATCTCATATATTCTTTTAATGCACTTTAATTGCATTTAATTTGATTATATTATATTATAAATTTCCAAACAATATATTACATGATGGAATGGCATCATATCCTCTCCAGAATATGAATCGAGATAGTTGTTATGTCATTTTATTATATGCAAATAAATGCACCATCATTCCTGCATCATACGTGACGAGGAAGTAGAAGATTTTGATGCACTTTTTGGAATAATCGGAATAAATAGGTTTACCGTGGCTCAGAAGTAAGTGCTTCAGCCCTGCAAACGACCTTGCATCCTGATGAACCGATTTTGGCTAACTTGGTATCAAGCAGTAGTAATCTGAAATATAAATCTAAATTGTTTGGAAGTCAAAAAATACCTTCTCCAGTAATAAGTGCATCAAATTAAATAGACTTCAGTGTTAAAAAAATATATAAAATTTAATTTGAGCAATGTCTATTTGGTGTGCACCATATTATTATATCACACTAAAAATATATAAAAGTAAAATACATGGTATAAACTAAATATGAATATTCTTTAGTGACTTTTTTCTCATTTTTGAATATTTTAAAAAATTTATTATCAATTCCAATGCATTAGCATTTAGAATTCTTGAATGAAGTGGTCTGAATGAATTGCAATCTACATTACTACAAGGAATAAATCATTTATGTGAAAAATATGTAAAAAATCAAGATAAGATATTAAACAGATTCTGAATAAATATTAGTCACTTTTCTATTTTCGTATTAAATGTAATTGTAAAAGTAGCTGACTGTACTTATTGTATATAAATTTGATATAATAATTTAATTCAACTGATATAAAATTGAATAAATCTTAACTTTTGATAAATATACTTTGCTCTATGTGGTATTAATAATTGACATTAATTTCAAAATGATAAATAAATATATATAGGTATTAAAATTTAGAAAAAGACACAACAAAAATGATTCTAAAATAAATTTAAAAAAATAATTATTTCAAAAACATTACAAATAAGAATAAAGTGAGCATTTAAATTCTAGCTGAAATAATTCTGTATCAAAAATATATTAAATCAATAATTAATTATGAGCAAAATATGAAAAACAGAAGAAAATATGCAGCTAATATTTTCCATACTAATGGGGAAAAATTACTGTATACTTTCTTTTGTGTTTTATATTTCAATCATAATTATTATCTTCTTTAAATATTAAATATGTAATCATAAATTATTATCTTCTACAAATAAGTACAGTTTTTTTTCATAAAAATCTGATCTGATATTATCTATATATATAAATATATAAATTAATCCTACTATATATATAATTTGTTTTATGAATTGATTAATTTCATTTACAACTGCCAACGAATTATATATTATGCAGGTTAAAGGATAAAACTAGTTTTTAAAGAAAATAATCACAAAAAAGTAATTTTAAATTGCCTATATTAATATAACAATATAAGCATAAAAAAATTAGTAAGTAAATTAATTAAAATGACACTAATTAGAATATTTTAAACCGGTTTCAAAAATACTCAAGAAAAAATCATTGGATTTGAAGGCTTTCGATAGAGTTTATATTTATTTTGACTTAAATTTGATTAATGAGTTTTAAATATTTATTTAGCATGTATTTGTGTTTTTTTTTTGAAAAAATCTAAATTGTAAACAAAAAAAATGTTGAAATTATGTATTTATTTCCAATGTTTCGGATTCCTTAAGCTATCTTTCAAAAATAAAATATACATATTAATAAACAATATACGAAAAAAGGGTTAATTTAAAATGAAACAATAGTCGGCGGTTCATACGTCAAATGTCGAATGGTTTTGATGGATTATGTTCAATTAAATTTAATAGGGTGAATAGATGAATATTATTTAATTGTAGCATGTAGTTTTATTTATAGTTAAACTAGCAAATTATAAACGTGAAAATATTTATATTGAATTTGCAATTAATTCAAGTTTGTGTTCTGGACAGAAAATCCGAATATAATGAAAAGTTAGAATTTTTTTTCAAAGTTTCAAAAACTTGTTATTTTAAATTTTCAAAAAAAATGCTAGTTAAGAAAATTTTTAAAAAAATCGATATTTTGATAAGATTATAAAAATCTTTAAAGAATGTCAAAATTTTATATCCATTACATAACACCAAAGTCTTCAGTCCCATTATAAAATAATAATAACAATTTCTTATATGTAATTCGATATCACCTTTGTATTATACTATTGATATTTATGATTCTGTTGTTTCAATTCTAAGAATTATTATTTGAAATGCCATGTTCGAAATCTGATTCGAGTACAGGAAAATCATTAATGAAAATGTTTTAATTATATGACACCGTCATGAAACAGCAATAATAGTGAAAACTGCCATATCGAATTTATTTCGATACTAAAAAAAAATTAAAAATAATTTTACTTCTATAAAATATACGTGTAATTGCAGAATTTATGTGTTTGTATATTTTATATACTGAATTTGTTCTAACTCAAAATTTTGCTGAGAAACTTATCAAATTTAGTATTTGGTAGTATAGCAGATATATCATTTTATAATATTTGTAAATTTATAAGATTGTAGTACAAACGGTGTGTCCTGTAGAGCTCCTCAAATGGATACAACTACTTTCATATATATACAACATCATGATGGTACATTGATAAAAAGCTTTATATAAGTCAAAATTTTCTTAAAAAACATGTTAATTTTATTATTTGTCACTTTAGTAGACATATTGATGAATATATAAAAAAAATACAGGAATGTAGTGCAAACTGTGCGTCCTGCAGAGCTCCTTAAACAGTGGCTACGTCTTGCATAAATATGTTTGTAAAAAATTAAAGTTAGGTACAGATATTGATAAAAACAATTTTAAGTCAAAATTTTCTTAGAAAATGTGTTAATTTTATTATTTCTCACTTCAGTTTATATATTGATGAATGTATTGTTAAATTTACAAAGATGTAGTACAAACGGTGCTTCCTGCAGAGCTCCTTGAAAAGGTTGCAATAACTTGCACATTTTCATTCAAAAAATCAAAGTCCATGGTTTTTCACTATCTATACATGAACATTATATAACAAAGATTGTAAAAATATTTAGTCATAATTTTTCTAGAAAGATTATTATTAATTTTAGGAAAAGAAGAAAAAAAATTAATTTTGAAATTTTAACAAAATTTTAATTAATAATAATAAATAATTGTAGCAACTAAAAATGTGCATAAATAAGTATTATTAATGAAAATATAATTATAATGAGTAGCAAAATTCTTAACAAAAAATCAATACATAAATTAAAGATCAATGATTGTAAGATTTATTGGCTGTCGATGAATTTGATATAAGATATTTTATTCCAATTAGTGATGAGAAATAATACAAAATTGTAAGAAATTTCATAATAGAAAATGTAAAAGTAATAATAATATTACAAGAGAAATAAATTTAAAAATAAACGACAGAAACTGCTAATTAATTAATGTAAAATTTATAACTAACTCATTTAATCACCTCAAAAAAATAATTTTTGACGTTTTAAAAGCAGTTACGTTCTATCAACATATTCTGTGACCAAAACTAAGTATGTTGTAGTCATACGAAATAAATTTAAAAATAAATAGCAAAAACTGCTAATTATTGTAAAAGTAATTACTAACTCAATGAATCAGCTCAAAATAATCATTTGCGACGTTTCGAAAGCAGTTTACGTTCCATATTCATATTCTGTGACCAAAACTAAGTATGTTGTACTCATAAGAAATAAATTTAAAAATAAATAGCAAAAACTGCTAATTATTGTAAAATAAATTACTCACTCATTTAATCACCTCAAAATAATTATTTTTGGAGTTTCGAAAGCAGTACAGTTACGTTCTATAATCATATTCTGTGACCAAAACTAAGTATGTTGTAGTCATAAGAAATAAATTTAAAAATAAATAGCAAAAACTGCTAATTATTGTAAAATTAATTACTAACTCATTTAATCAGCTCAAAATAATTATTTTCGACGTTTCGAAAGCAGTTACGTTCCGTAATCATATTCTGTGACCAAAACTAAGTATGTTGTAGTCATAAGAAATAAATTTAAAAATAAATAGCAAAAACTGCTAATTATTGTAAAATTAATTACTCACTCATTTAATCACCTCAAAATAATTATTTCCGCAGTTAAGTTCCATAATCATATTCTGTGACCAAAACTAAGTATGTTGTTATCATAGTTTAATAAGAAAATGCAGGACAAAATATACATTATTTAAAAAAAAAATACATTATTATTAAAACTAACTAATTTTGCAAAGTTACCAAACTAGATAATTTTGCAAGTTAATATTTTACCCAATAAAAATCTAAAACATATTTATGTAATTTATTACCTTTGTACCAGTTTTATAACTAATTTATTTAAACAAACAGCATTAAAAATAATCTCCTGTACACAATTATGTTTATTTAAATCAAATCAAACAATATTTTTTATTATTGTACTTGCACAAAACAACAATCAACGTCAATCTTCAGTCAATACTAAGTCAAGGTATAATTTTTAATAATCTGATAAATAATCGAATTAAAAAGAGTGTCCACCACTATAATTCTCAAGGTAGTGCTGAAAGTCTTATATAAAGTAGTGCAAGGAATTCTTATTTAACACTTCTAATTTAACTTGGAAGGTGATTAATTAGATAAGTAGATAATTGATTGAAAATTGAAATAATTGTGTTATACAATTTTTTAAAAATGTTATAAGCTGTGGTTTGTGTTGTTTGGGAGCAGTAGCAGTAGCTTTTTTATGGGGTGAGTTGTGATAAAAATTAATTTTTGTTAATTAATTAGTGAAAATATTGTTCGCAGTATAAACGTATTTTTTAAGGTTTGTAAGGTGCCTGATAAATATTTTAAATTTATATTAATAATTACAAAAATATACACAAGGTTCATACAATGAATAAAAAATGATGATGATTTTACCTATGCAAGATGTAGTCACTGTTTAAGGAGCTCTACAGGACGTACTATTTGTACTACATTTTTGATTTTTCAATATATTTATCAATACTTCTTTATAGTGACGAACAATAAAATTGATACATTTTCTAAGGAAATTTTGACCTAAAATTGTTTCATCAATATCTGTACCTACTTTTAATTTTTTACAAATTTATATATGCAAGATGTAGTCACTTTTTAAGGAGCTCTACAGGACGCACCGGTTGTACTACATTAGTTTAAATTTTTCTATATATTTATCAATACATCTACTATAGTGGCAAATAATAAAATTGATACGTTTTCTAAGAAAATTTTGACTTATAAATTTTTTCCTCAATATCTGTACCTGCTTGTGAATTATTACAAACTTACTTATGCAAGGTGTAGTCACTGTTAAGGAGCTCTACAGGACGCACCGTTTATACTACATTCTTGTAAATTTTTCTATATATTTATCAATATATCTACTATAGTGACAAATAATAAAATGACACGTTTTCGAAGATAATTTGACTTATAATATTTTTCATCGATATCTGTTCCTACTTTTAATTGACTGCTTAAGGAGCTCTCCAGGACGCATCTTTTGTACTATATTTTTTCAAAAATGCGTGAAAAAATTATATTTTAATTTAAATTTTTTGTGGAAGCCTAATGTAGATTAAAATAATAGAGGGCTGCTCATACGTCAAATGTTAAATGGTTTTAGTAAGTAGCAAGTAGTTTTATTTATACAGAAAAACCTTATTCAAAATATCAATTTTTTGAAATGTTAATATAAAATTTAATTTACCACATAAGCAGTTAGCCCTTAAATAATTTGCCTTTGGAACATTTGCCCTTAGAGAATTTTCTGTTTCGATAATTGGATGCTTGGATAATAATTAAGATATAGATATAGATAAAAATTATAAAATAAATGAAGAGCCACTTTTACTACTAATGGCAACCAGTTAAATATCTGTTTACTAATTTAGAATTCAAAAAAATTGATTATTTACGAAAATTACACATTACTTCAAAATTTATGAAATTCAAATGAAATATGAATTCTTTGATATAAAAAATCTAGGTAGTTCTTAAAAATATGTATAAAAAGTAACACAATTATAAAATGAATCAAAGGCTTCATTACTATTTCATATATATATTTTTGTTAAAAAAAACAAAAAAAATAACTAAATCTTAAATAAATTTAAAAAATCTTCTATAAAGGCTACTAAATTAAAACATGATGATTTATCTTCTATTAGGCTACGATTTGATTGAATGACAATTAAAATAACAAAGTATATTTATTACTCGATATAAAAATAAGTATATTTTTCATTAACATGTTATTAAAACCTCAAATTCTAAGTCCTAGTTTAATATGTATTATAAATATTAAAATGTACTGAATAAAAACACTATTTCATATAAAAACTAACTAACAAATACTGTTTTGTCATATAAATTATTTTTAAAAGTATGAAAATTAACTGATTGTGAATGTGTAGAAGTGGTATGGTATATAAGTTGATGGTTTACCCACTGCAACGCATGCCACATATGAATGTGGCTGGGACATAGTCGTTATTAGTTATAAAATTTCAAATTTTAAGTTATATAAATTATTATTATTTGTAATTTTAGGATGAATCAGCAAAAGAAGATGCAAAAGCAGCTGTACAAGAACTTGTAAAAAAAAGCGCCAAAGAAACAGGAGCAACCGAAGGTAAACTATAGAACTATAAACTATAAAAAAATAATTCATTGTTTAAATTTTTGTTATAACTATAATTGACGTTTTTATTGCACGTCCATTGTTTGTTAGTAAAAGTTTATAAACAATTTCAATGCAAAGAAATTCAAAACACATACGAGGTGTGTTCAAAAAGTACCCGGAATTACTAATAATTAAATTCGCGGGTCTGGAGTGTCTGATTGTCAAAAAAATTTTTTTATTGTGTTGGTATACATGCCCCTAAAGTATGATGAAATTTTCAGCTATATTCACTGTTTACTTTGTCTGTGGTAGTCGCTAAGGTTCGACGTGTTTTTTCTGAGCTCGGCGATTTTTACAATGGAAGAATTGAAAAGTCAAAGAATTTGTATTAAATTTTGCGTAAAAAATGAAATAAAATAAAGTGTTGCAAAGTGCAAAAATTCACCAGATATGGCCGTGTGTGACTTTTTCCTATTCCCAAAGTTGAAGAGACCCATGAAAGGACGGCGGTTTTCCTCGATTGAAGAAAATCGCTGAGAGTGCTCAAGGACATATCAAAAAGTGAATATCAAGGGTGCTTCGAAAATTGGAAAAAACGCTGGCATAAGTGTATTATATCTGGGGGGGACTACTTGAAGGGGACCACATTAATGTAGACGAATAAATAAATATTTTTTTGAAAAAACGAAAATTCCGGGTACTTTTGAACAGACCTCGTATACTGTGATCAAATAACATCGATAATTGGATTATTTTAAATAATTGTTTCAAAATGATTTTAGAAATAAAATAGGAGATAATAATATTTTCGAGTATATATTTTTAACTAGAATAATATTAGATAATTTTGTTCTTCAGGTAGTATGTATGTGAAAAGTACACACAACAGAATTTATAATATAAAAAATATTAGATTTGAGTGTTAGCTAATATCGACTATTAGCTAATAAGTTAATAAATTCGACAAAAATGAGAGAAAATATCTATATATATATATATATATATATATATATATATATAATATATATATAAATGCGGTTAATAAGTATTCATACAAAAATACTTAAATCAAGTAAAATTTTTTTTCAACAAGAGTAAATTAAAAATTTAAAATTCACTTTATCAAATTAGTTTTTAAGTATTTTTTAAATCTATTAAAAATATGAACAGTTATTTTCAAATTAAAAATTTAATTATAATTAACCTAAGTAATTCTCTTGACTTTTAATAAAAAATTAAAATATGTGATAAATACAGCTATTAAAATAGATATTTGACATATGTATATTAAATTATGCATGTAATAAAATAATTAATTGCATTTTAATTTAATTTTTAATAACTCATATAGATGTTAGCTCAAATTTGAGCTTAAATTCGAATCACAATTTTGGATGAACAAGAACAAATGAAAATCTTAGATATCACTTTATCAAATTAGATTTTAAGTTATTATTTTTTCCGTTAAAAAGAAAAAAAATTTATAATTTCATCTAAATATGAACGAGTTTTTATAAATTCAAGATTCAATTCTGGAAAAACCCTAAATAAATTTATAAAATTTTGTTATAAATTTAAAATTTGTGATAAATCAGCTAATTATTTAAAATATTCGATATATAGACATATCAAACTGTGAATTTAATAAAATATTTAATTAGTTTTTAATTTAATTTAGAAATTCTTATACATAGTTTGTAAATTAATTTTGGGTAAAATTCTCGATGAATAAAAGCAAAATTAAAATCTTAAAAATCGCTATAAAATTAATATTTAGGCATTTTTTCTTAAATTTGTTAGAAAATCAAAATACCTGGTTTTTTTTCTCCTAATTGAAACGCATTTCCACGCATTAAAATTATTTTAAATGATTCAAATGACTAGATAATATTTATAACAACAAATACACTTTTTTACTAATTTTTTTTTTCTTATTTTAGAGGAAATCAAAGAATTAAAAACTAAAGTACCTTTGGAATCCAAAGGAGCAAAATGTTTTGGAGCTTGCTTGTATAGGAACTTTGGAGTGGTAAGTATTTTTATAAAAAAAAATCTCTAAAAACAGTAAAAAACTTTAATTAATTTCTTACAAATTCTGAAATAGCTAATTTTAAATTAATTCACAATTTTTGTATTTTTTATTAACTTCCCGTAGGGTAAGTTATTGTAATGGGCCGAAAATCGGAATTGAAAATTTTTACATTTCTCGACGTTTTGAAGGTTTCTGAACGTTTTGGCATACCTCAGAAAAAATGGATGTGTGTGTGTGTGTGTGTGTGTGTGTGTGTATGTATGTATGGATACAAATTTTCGTCCACGTTTTCGGGCGTACGGATCAACCGATTTGAATGGTTTAAAAAACATTCGATTCCTATTAATAAGGAGAAGAGCTGATTAGTTTTGGCAAAGACAGGTCCAGCAGAGTTACGGAGATAAGGAGCAAAGAGTGCAAGAGAAAATAGAAATCGAGTTTTTGAGAGAGACGGAGCATCCGATTTGAATGATCTAAAAAACATTCCATTAGTAATGATTGGGAGAAAGGGTTATTAGTTTTTCGCAAAGGCAGGCCCAGCCATTTCGGAGATACAGAGCTAAATGTACAAAAATGGCAGTTTTTGAAAAACTAAGCGTCCGATTCAATTGATTCAAAGAACTTTCTGCTTGTCTTAACAAAATAATTGATTTTGGAAAAAAAAATTTGTACCATTTTTTTTTTTTTTTTTTTTAATTTTTGTATGTCGAAAATAATTCAGAATTTTATTTTTAATTCTGACTATAGTTCTAAATACTTTTAAACAAATAATTTCAACTCTGCAATTCAGTTTATATAATTCTTATAAATATTAGACAATAATACAATATTTATAATAATCTATTTGAAAACATTCAATATTCCTCGAACGTTTCGTTACGGTACGGGAAGTTCCAGCAATTTGCCTTAAGGCACGATGCCACCCACCCCACTAGTTTATTTAAACTGTTGAAACAAAACTTAAATTTGAATTTTGAACATAATATGATAACATATTAAAACTTACATTTTTGAATCAGTTACTAATAGTCTATTAATGTTATAGCATCTATACATTTTATTTCAAAAAAAATATAATCGTAATAATTATTTAATAATAATTAAAATAATATAAAAAAAAAAATGTTACGATAAAGCCCCTTACTAGTATACTTCTATTTTCGGGCTTACTTAATAATAAATCAAAGTGTTATGGATAATTTAGGTGAAAAATTTTTATATTGGATCAATTTCTACTAATTTATTTATTTTTTAGTTCAAAGACGGAAAATACAACCCTGAAGCTTTGGTGGCAGCCAGCAAAATGTTCTACGATGAAACTACTCCTCAACACGAAAAGGTTAAAAAAAAACATTTTTTGACACTAAAACCCACTTCAAACTCATTAAATTACCCTGTAAAATAATTTATGAATATCATAAAAACTATTAAATCTTAGAAACGTTTCATAAATCCATAGTTTTTATCAATCTTCTTCCATCAAATCAAACTTTTCGAACTCTTGAGTTTTGCTTCCAAAAATCGCGCTTAAAATCAGTTTACAATCATAAATCAAAATATATTTTATCAAATATTATCTTAAACATTCTAAACAATTTTTCTCAATAATAATTTATTTTTTAGATCAAGGAAATCGCTCAAGAATGTGCAAAAGAAGTCGTGGATGCTGATGAATGCGAATTGGCTGCCAAAGCAGTTGCTTGTGAAAGTCCCAAATTTAAAGAAAATAACATCGACATTCCACTTTAAAAAATTATTTTTGAATAGATTGTGATTGCAACAATATCAGTTGATGTTGTAAAAGATCTATTAAATTTAGGTATAAAAATATAGAGAAAATTGTTCGTTTAATATTGCTCAATATGATATAGAACAGTAACTTGAATTACATCTTTGTAGAGAAAATGTAGAAATATCACTTTGAAAATTTGTTTCTAAATTGTTGTGATATCAACATTTGTTGATTTGAAATATGTATTAAATCTAATAAAAATACTACAAAAAAATATAGAAAGAATTGTTTATTATCAACAATGGATCCATTACCATTGTCTGGGTAATAATTAATTGACGAAATCATCAGTAGATTACCTACAACACATTATTAAATTCCCAAATTTAAGGAAAATAACATCGACATTCCACTTTGAAAACTTATTTTTGATTATATTTGTAATTTCAACAATATTAGTTTATGTAATAGATCTATTAAATTTAGTTATAAAAATATAGAGAAAATTGTTCTTGCAATATTTAGCTAACACTGATAGAGAAAAGTAACTTGAATTACATCTTTGGAGACAAAATATAAAAAAAAATCATTTTGAAATTTTGGTTTTTAAATAGATTGTGATATCAACATTTGATGATTTGAAATACATATTAAATTTAATAAAAATGTTACAAAAATACAGAAAGAATTGTTTATTATTAACAATGGATCTATTACCATTGTCTGGGCAATTAATTGACGAAATCATCAGTAGAGTACCTACAACATTATTCGGCATTTTTACTAATATATTGTAATAAGAGATCTATTGTCAAAAAAATTACTATGATTTTCCAATTATTTCCTAATTGGCGGCCGCAATTGAAAAATCAAGGATAGTCATAGAGTATAAATATAAATGTTGTTTTGGTTAGGGAATTGTTTTAGTCGATTTGTTTGGAATAAACATAAAAAAAAGATTTTAAAATTGTGTAAAATGTTTAAATATTTAAAATCATGATGTCTAAAGGTTTGTTTATGATGGTGGTTTTGGTCTCTTGCTGGATGTATTGCTGTGAGTAA
>NW_020539727.1:12272111-12369787 GCF_003426905.1 Ctenocephalides felis | reverse complement strand
TTTTTGGATTATCAAAATTAGTTCAAGATTTTTGGATAAATTATGGACAAAATAATTTTCCTTTTTTTGCTGATTATAAAAAATCTCACAAATAGCTTCTGAATTTTAAAAATCGGTTTAGACGTTTTAGAAAAAAAATCAAATTCAGACTCGCATATGCATCCTTACATATACTCCAATCTACTTTTAAATATGTGAGAAATTTTTCAGAAAATTTGAAAGATATATAAAATAATTCATAATTTATTGTGAACAACAATTTTACTTTTAACATTTTAAATATGATAATATTTACCAAAAATACTATATTTTATATATATCCTATCTTAAATAATTTTGCAAAAATGTTGCTAATTAATTTAGCTGGTTATTATTACAAATTTAAAAAAAATATTTGTGAATAAAATAAATATTTTTAAAATGTGTTTTCAAAGTTTGCATGGTTAAAAAAGTGTTTTATAATTAATTAACTAAAGAGTTAATAACTTTAAAAATGGCATCAGCTAATACTAGTTTAAAAGGTTTATAAATCTTTGTTATGATTTTATTGATTTTATTAATTTTTTATACAATCTTACAATTATTACAATAATTTTCAAATGTAATTACAAGTAAAATAAACAAATCTGAATTACATTTTTTAAATGAATTAAAATTGTTTTAAATACTTAGCAAAGTTACCAAAAAAAATTAGACATTTTTACAAAAAAATAAAAAAAATATGATATAAGTAAAATTAGTATTAGTTTTAATAAATACTGAATTTAAAAAGTTTTTAGAACGGAATTTTAACAAAAGAAGGTAGAATTCTCAACCAACTTTCAATTTTTTAATTTTATTATTTTACAAGTCAGTTTATTAACATTATTCAATCAATGTTTGTTAATTTAATGAAAAAATTCACTAAATTTAATTTAAATTAAATAATTTGCAGAAAAATACGACTAATTTAATCTTTAATTTAGTTTTAATTTCAATTTGTGGAAGAAAACTATGTTAATAACAATCGAGTCTTATAATTATTAAAACATGTTTAGACTAAATTTTATTGTTTTTTTCTCACTCTTATATTTATCAAAATTCAAAGAAATAAGATTTTTGGACAATATTTCAAAAAAATTGGATATGGTTATGGATTAAATTTTTCGCCAATTTGTTTCCAAAAATCCTGAACCAATTTAAAAAAATGTTTTTACATCAATTTAGACACACAGCATATAAGTATGTAACTCAGCTTTCAAACCAATTTTTTTTTTAATTCAAAAATGCCAAAATAGGTTATTCAAACAAATTTGGTTGACCCAATAGGTTAATCAACAAAGACATTAATACCAGCACAGTAAACAATAAAATGCAAACTCATTCAGACAAGTACAAAAGCCGTCTCGAGGATCACCCAAAGTCACTCGTCATAGAACTACCAGAATTAATGATAAGTAGGCCGACGGAAGACCAGTGGTCAGGCTAAAAAATATGCTAATAAATACCATGAATTTTGGAACCGCAATCTATTTGAAGTTTGGTTGGCGTTATAAATACAAACTCACTCACACAAGTACAAAAGTCAACTCGAGGATCACCCAAGTTACTCATCATAAAACTACCAGACTTGGCAAGTAGGCCGACGGAAGACTAGTGGTCTGGCTAAAAATTATGCTAGCAATTGAGTCACAATGACCCATCAATTCGAAATTAGGTTGACGTTATAAACACAAACTCATTCAGACGAGTCCAAAAGCCGCCTCCAGGATCAACCAAAGTCACTCCACATAAAACTACCAGACTTGGAAAGTAGGCCGACGGAAAACCAGTGGTCTGGCTAAAAAGGATGCTAATAAATACCATGAATTTTGGGAGTAGAAAGCTATATGAATTTTGGGAGTAGGAAGCTGTATGAAGTTTGGATAGTGTTATAACAACAAACACATTTTGAGGAGTACAAAACCATTTCGATGATCATTGAAAGTCACTCGTCATAGAACCATCAAACTGAAAAAGTAGGCCAGCGGAAGACCAGTGATCTGGCTATAAAACATGAATAAATACCATAAACGTTCGTAGCTACTTAGTAAATACCATTTAGATTTTGAGTCATCTATTTGAAATTTGGTTGGCGTTATGGATGAAAACTGTTTCAGACAAGTACAAAAGCTACCTCGAGGAACACCCGAAGTCACTGGATATAAAACTACCAGGACCAGATTAAAAAGAAAGTTGTATCGACATTAATCTCTGTTTATGTCAAAATCACTAATGTTGAATTTTCTTAAAGATTTACTTATTGCCTTTTCTGGATAGTTGCAAAAATTCTTGTATAATACAAAAATGAGAGTGTAAGTTAAAAAAATGAATCTCGCTTGGTACTCTGACCATAGATCTTTGCTTTCAGGAAGAACATCACTAATAATAATAATAATAATCAATCTTTTTCCTTCTGTATCAATTATCGATACCTATTAATAAAAATGCAAAAGCCATATATCATTATTATCATCATCATGATCATTTTATTATTTATCTAGGCGTACTACTACTGTTTGCGTGTCAACAAAAACAATTACTTTCAGAATAGTAATTATATGGTATGTGATTTATTTATAATGTATAATTTAAATAAAATAGTAAAGAACACTGAATGACATTCGAGAACGATCTTGAGATTTACGACTTAGGAGCGATATGATGATGCATTGGAGTTAAATTTATATTGATTTCACGTGCGATTGTAGAGGAAACCGGAGGAAAATGACTTGTTTTGAACTATAAGACAAGTTCTTGCAAATTGGAAAATACGACTAAGGCTACAAGTGGTACGACTAAGGCACCAGCTCCTTAATCGTACCAAAAAACGTAAAAGTAACAATTTTATTAAAAAAAAGAGTGTTCGTAAGGTTCACATGCGATGAAGTAAAACTTATTTGCTACTGTACAAGATGGCATTTAAGTTAAAATAAATACATCATATAACGATTCTGAATAATGTTCATTAGTAATATGGTAACACTCGTGATGCACACATTTATTAGTGTCGTCAACAATTACACACATTTATAAAATGATAAATGATAAATTATATATTTATGATTGCACTAAAAATATGTAAAATATTTAAAAACAATAATGTAAATAAAGTCGTACTTCAAATATGACATGATCGGTTTGTCATTGTAATAAGCATTTGGAAATGAAACTTCATTAGAGAAATGAAGTAATTGCTGATTAATAAATTCTATAATAATCGTTCACACAGTGGGTTATGTTAGACAACGCCTAAACAAATATTGTTTTCGCAACTTCACTCATCATGTAATAATTGTGTTTGAAGAACTTCATGTAATTAAAATTAACATACATTCATTGACTGCTTGCATTTATTATACTTTTTCGCTGGCGATATAATCTCATTATTTGAACAGTTGTAATATCTGTCTTGTCTAATAAATATTTTTTATTTTAATAACTTCAAAGATTTATAAAAACTATGAATTGTTTTATTATTTTCAAGGAACAGGGTAAAATGTTCTTCTGATTCAGGCATTTTTCGTTAAATCAAGATTTGTACTACGATGTAACTTTAAACTGTTTATTTATCTATGCCGATTTCCTTGTTGATATCGGTACGCATACAACGTTGATATCGTTACGCATACAACGACAGATCTCTATTCGGGCGTAACGGACATCCGTTGCATTTGTACGGATTTACACTCTAGTCGCGCCTAAAGAAGTTTTACTTCAATAAATAAAATGTTGGTTATTGTTCATCTTAAGCCAACTAAATAAAAGTTTAGTAAATGCCAAAGAATTTTTAGGGTAAGTTATAGTAATTGTCCAAAAATCGAAAATAAATTTTTTTGTATATCTACGTTTCACAGGTTTTTGAACATTTTGGCATATTTTAGAAACAATATATGTATATATGTATGTATGTATATATGTGTGTATGTGTACCTTTTCTTGGTACAGCAAGGAAAATACATTTATCAATTTCATACTAGGTCTTTTGTCTGGTTATTTGAGACTCAATACTGCCTGGGTATAATACCGTGTGTGTGTGTGTGTGCGTGTATAAATGTGTGGATACATTTTTCGTCCACGTTTTCATACGCACGGATCAATCAATTCGAATTATTTAAAAAACATTCGATTCCTATTGATATGGAGATGTGCTGATTAGTTTTTGGCAAAGGCAGCTCCAGTCGTTTCGGAGTTTCGGAGACACGGAGCAAAGAGTGCAGAAAATGAAAATCGAGTTTTCGAGAGAACGGAGCATCCGATTTGAATTATTCAAAAAACATTCAATTTGTAATAATGGGGAGAAGAGATTATTAGTTTTTAGCATATTCCGATGTTTTTATTATTATTTTATTTTCGTTATTTCCTTATTACGATCTGAGCGACCTTTATCAGATATTTCAATCCAAAGTGTAAATTTGATTAAATGTGGGATTCAACCAAATATTGGTTTTAATGTTTTTTAAACAAATATTAAATATATAAATAAAAATGTGACTACATGTGCCGCTTCAACAATATTTAAATATTGCAAATGAAAAATATAGTTATTTGTAGTAAAGTGAATACATATTGAAACAAGATATTTATATAGAGCAGTCAAAACAAAAATTATGTATGTTTTTAAAAATTAATAAATGGTGGTACGAGATTTAGTATTGCAAACGCCGTTCAATTTATCTTGGACAACCTGATATCAAGAAGCATGAATTAAAACATGATATAAAACATATGCAATTATTAAAAGAATCGCTATTAAGTAATCATTATTAGAAGGAAAAATTAGAGTTTAAACAAATGTTTCTCTATAATTTTAAATTTGATTTTGAATCAAATTTATACAATTTATATGAGTCAAGTTTCAATAAATATATTAAAATAAAATTAGCGGTAAAATTTAAATAAAATTATCATTTTCTTAAGTTAAAAATTTTGCACGGTATGATTTATTATATGAATCTAATAATAATGAGTGGACTTTGATCAATTTGATACAAAATTGTTTATTTATAAAATTTCTATATATTTATATATGCGTGTGCATCTACATGATTATTACAGAATAGTAAAATGCATGATGCACCTATAAATATGCATTTTTATGTTAAAACAATCGAATAAAAATTTCAAGTACGAATTTAATTATTAAACTTAACACATAGTTATAGACAGAGCGCTGATGGTAAGAAATACACATTTTAAGGAGGCTAAGGCCTGACTAAAATTACTTGAATGAAGTAAAAGTAGAATTTAGATTTAATTTTATTTGTTGCTACTCTTGATAAACAAATATTTTGTTTAATTAAATCTTGATCGAAATTAAATTCTTCGCTCAATTCAAACATGTAAAAACATCTACGTTTCTCTCTCAATTCAGTCTTTTTAAAAAAATCAAAGACTATAGTCCATGCTTTTTCACTCAATTCAAACATGTAACTAGTGGGGCGCATGGCATTGTGCCTTGAGGCAAATTTCTAGAACTTCCCGTACCGTAATTAAAAATCTTGGTACGGAACCCAAAAAAATTCACACAAAATGCGTACACATTATGAAAATCTCTATAAAATATCTGATAATTTGATGTGCATAAGTCCAATAAACATTTTTGACCGCCAAATGACATTTTTTTAACTTTTTTTATTAAGAGTCCATAACCGCTGGACCTGTCTTTCCAAAAATTTAATCAGTTCTTCATCTTGTCAATACATGTAAAATGTTTTTTGAATTATTAAAATCGGACGCTCCGTTCTCTTAAAAACTGAGTTACTGTTTTTATCACTTTTTGCCCCGTATCTCCGGAACGGCTAGACCTGCCTTCGCCAAAAACTAATCAGCACGTATCCCCATCAATACGAATCGAATGTTTTTTGAATTATTCAAATCGGTTGATCCGTGTTCCCGAAATACGTTAAATTTTTTCTAAGGTATACCAAAATGTTCAGAAACCTCTGAAACGTAGATATATGAAAATGTTCATTTTCAATTTTTTTGAGATTACTATAACTTGCCCTATAGGAACTTAAAAATTTCTACATCTTTCACTCAATTGAAAAATGTTACAAAATCAAAGACTATATATATATATATATATATATATATATATATATATATATATATATATATATATATATATAGTCTATGGTTTTTCACTCAATTCAAACTTTAACTATTTTAGTAAAATTTCGGCATAGTAATAATTTTAGAAGAGGCTAATTTTAATGATTTTAAATAAACTGATGTATTATAAACATTCTTATAATATTCTATATGCATTGACAAATATTTGTTTTAGAAATCTAACAATTATTGAATATTTATTCATTCAAAATTTATATTCATACTCTATTCGAATTTCATTTATTTATTCTTTCTTAAATTTTATTTAGAAGTGGTATAAAAGTATTTAGTAAAACATTTAATCAATTGTCTACAATTATAGAAGTATACTCATATTTTTCTTGAAATATAAAGTCAATATAAGTTTTATCAAAGTTCTTAAGATATTAGTTTAAAATCGTCGATATTAAATTTTACTTTTATTAAAAACAACTAGAATATTTCTATATCGTCTTTCGGAAAATTTTTGCACATATCTTATACAAAAAAGCATTTATGTGTTATTATTTATGACAGTGTCCAAAATATAATTCATTCAGAATTGATTTAAAATTTATTATTACTATTTATTATTATTATTGGTACAAACAATAAATAAATAAATATTTATTATAAAAATAAATCAATAAGTTAATAAATTACATAATGTTTTTTTGTATAATTTTTAATTTATGCTCTCCGACTATCGAATGCATCGTCATAAAATATAAACGTTTTTTTAAACTTTGATCTTTGCGGTTTGAAATGCATAGAATTCAAAGATAAAAATAAAAACAAAAAATTTAGTATCATAAAATTAAGACATAATTAGTCAAATAAATTAATTTCGGTCGATTAATTAAAATTTTATTAGCTTTAGATTGAATATCGGCAAAAACGTGACCAAAACCTCTATTTGACGTCATTGTGGTGAAACAAAAAAAAAAACAAACAAAGAAAATATTGGCAATTTGGCACATGTAAGATTCCAGGATTTTGATAAAATATTATAAGATAGAATATTAAATAATAATATTATTATTATTTAATATTCAATATCTCTGATTTTTCTGCAAAAATCGCCTTTTAGGCAAATCATTTCTAAAATGTAGTTGCATGGGGTAGACAACCCTAGATAATTTTTTCTTTTTTAATAAAATTTGTTATATCTTAAGGTCATAAAAATATGAATTAAAATTCAGTAGAAAACAACAACTAACTGAAAGTGTTCTGAGAATTATTTGATTACTAAAATGGCTATTATAAAATAGAGATTTGTGAAAAGAAGGTGAAAATTTAGAGTTGTATGCATTTTTCAGTTCTGCATTATAAAAATTAATATTAAAAGAAAAATTAGTTCTAAAACTATTATTATAAAATGGATATTTGTGGAGAGAAGGTGAAAATTTACAGTTGCATGCATTTTTTAGTTCTGCATTAAGAATTTTAAAATTAGAAGAAAATTGGTTCCAAAAATTTGAACAAAAAATTGAGGTAAATAAGTCTTCATAAAAATGAATAGTATTATAAGTAAAAAGAGTTCACACAGTCAAAATATCTGTCATACATTCCTGACACAAATAATAAAAATATGTAAAATTCAAGTTGTTTTATTACTTCTCAAATTTCAAATTAAAATTCATATTTATATAAGTTGACGCACGATCTCAGACTGTGATTTCTTCAAAATTTTGCTGCTAATTGGAATATGATTGCTTCGATGAATATTTGTTTACAAAAAAATTATAAAATTGACCGACAAAATTCTTTTAAATTAAAAATGTTGTCGGAAATCCCTGACCAAAGCAGTTTTTTTATTCACAAAAAATTAACCACTGGTCAAGGACTAATAATTGAATTTTAATTTAATTTAAATAAAATTATGAAGATTGGGATTAACATTTTCAAGATTTGTATTAAATAGCTAATAGTAAGGTGAAATAGAATTTCAAGAATCTTTAGGAAAATAGAGAATATTGTAATATTTTTCCTAAAAAAATATTTTAGAAAGTTTTCTTTGCTCAGGCAACTTTTTTGCACAGACAAGTATCAATTAGATTTTTTGCAGGTAAAATGTAATTTATTATTCATTTTTAAATACATTTTTTTTTAAAACTTGATTACACATTTGAATGAAGAACTCGAATTCCAATATAAAATTTAAGTATCGAAGTTCTTAAATTTCTTGAAGGAGTTTGGTCATATTTTCATCAGAAATTTAATCTAATGAATTATTTATTTATTTGCCATAAGGTAAAATGCCACTTACACCTAGTTTAATGTATATTTGCAATTTTTATGAGTAAAATAAATAGATAAATTACTGTAGAATTATTTATTCATTTTTTGCCACAAGACAAAATGCCACTTACACCTAGTTTAATCATTAATAATTCGCGATTTTTGCTGAGTAGAATAAATAGATAAATTACTATATGAATGTTATGCAATTGCATTGAAATATTATACATACAATGGAAATTCATTATGCAAAATGAATAATTACATGATAATTTGCTTTTAAAACAGATTGATTTAATTTTATTTATATATAAGGTTTTTAATTTGTGAGTTTTATTTAAATAATTTAATTTAAAAATCGAACTTTGCACCAAATATAGTATTAGTAGTAAATGTAGTGAACTTTCATTACTAAAAATAAGCAAATCTAAAATAATATTTGTTTATACTAATATCAGAACAAATGTAAAAATATAGATAATACATATTTTCAATCTATTAAAGTTAAATCAAATTTAAATAATTATCAGCAAAAAGTTTTTCAACTTTCTGAACAATTAGTTTATATTCTTGTTATTGTTAGAAAATCCAATTCTAATCCAAAAGTCTAAAAAATTTGATTTGATGGAATTGCATAAAAGCTTGCATTACTTAACTTTTCAAGATGAACTGTCAATATTTTTCTTTACATTAGCAAAAATGTGTAAAATATTTTAATGTTTTAACTTTTAAATTAGATTTTGGAAATTTAAAAGGTGAGTTCGTATTAGTGACTATTTATTTATTAATTAAATTATAGCATTTGAATTATTTTTCAAATATAAATAGTATGTTTGGCAAATTTCTACAAAATTGAATAATATGCAATAGTTTCTAAAATTAACTTAAAGCCATAAAGCAACTTGCAATGCTTAAAAATCACTTAAAAGCTTTTTTTTTCACTCATAATAGTAGATAATTCAATCAGTCCTATTTGCACCAAGAGGCTAAATGCGACTAGCACCAAGTTTTTCTTTTAATTTCAATCAGAATAGCTTGAATAAAATATAAACCTAAAACAAAATCTTTCTTAAAAAAATATTTTCGATAAAAATTGGTTCGACTTTTTTATGAAATACGAAAAAACGAAAACTAACTAGAACTTCGACTTTATACATTTTATATTACAGAAAAGAGAATTTTACTTTCACTAACAATTATGAAAAATAATGACAAAAATCCAATAAAATTTATTGTTACTAAATAGAAAGTAAAGATATTCCAAGTCATACTCAAATTAAGAAAAAATGAACTATTTATCAAAAATATAACAAAATAGAATGTGTCAAAAATTATGCTTTTAAGCTAAATATTATCATAAATTTAATAAATTAAAAATGATTATTATTATAATCTTATGGAACTCGATAAAATGTTAGGTATAGAAAGGCTCTAAAACGGCTGAACCGATTTGGCCAGTTCTAGTCTTGAAAAATTCGTGCTAAGGTTGTGCAAAAGGTGAGAAATTTCCTCAAAATCTCGTAAAAACTTTACATTTTTAATTTGAATTTTTTTGTAGAAGCGTAACTTAAAATGAAACAATGGACGGCGGCTCATACGTCAAATGTCAAATGATTTTTACCAGATGATTTTCAATTATTTCTAATAGGATGTTTTAGATGAATATTATTTATTTGTAGTTTACAATTGTAGTGTAAACTAGTTTTGTTTGTATACATATAATATATATGACAACTCAGTAAATTAGTTTAATGCATACGATTAACAAAATCAAAAATAATAATGATTAAATTAATAAACATAAATATAAATTACTAGAAAAAATAACATGAATAATATTAATATAACAATGAAATATTTTATATATATATATATATATATATATATATATAAATCTTTAAGTTCATCAACAACAATTTATTGGTAATTAAATAGTTTATATATAATTAAATAACCAATTATTAAAATAAATTTATTAATTTTATGCTAAATGATTTTTTAATCAGAGACCTGTATTTGTCCACCTCTGCTAAATAATAATGTATCAATAAACAATTGTATAGATCTCATAAAAATCGCGGTTTGCTGTTGCAATCTATATAAGATGAGGATCTTGTGATCTTCTTCGACATAAGTCGTTAAGATCTCATCCTTGAACATTGGATCGAAATTAATTCTAATTTATTAATAGATAAATAAATATTAGCAATAAATTTATTATTAGTTTTTTTTTTTTTTTTGTTTTATTTATTAAGTACAAAATGGTTAAAACAATTTTGTTTGTCGTTGGTTTTGTGGTTTTGTGTGGTTTGACCGAAGGGGTAAGTTATAAAAAAATTATAAAAATTAATACCTAATAATATATATATATATATATATATATATATCATATTATCACTAACATTAATGTTTATATTAATTGTATTATTATTTATACTAAATAAAATGAAAAAATTATTTAATTTATAAATTTTAATCAATATTTTTTTAATTTTTTCAACCGTACACACAATTTTGATATGATTTTAATATTAATTAAACAGAATAGATTTTCTAATAGTATAAATAAATTAAAGTTTAATAAGAATAAAATCAAACATTTTGTTCTTACTAATTACAAATATTTTTTAAATTTTTATCAATTATTTTTTAACTTTAAAGTTATTATTAATATAACTATTATATATTTTTTTTTAAATATTGATTTTAAATTATTGAAGACTTTCTTCTAAATTATTAGTAACCCATTTTAAATCAATAAATATTAAAAGTTTTAGTAGGCCTCTAATATTTTAGAATGTTCGTTTTAATCATGAACTCTGTCCTAATTTAAAGTAATAAATTCATCAAACAAAATTTTTAAAAACTTTTCAAATGTTTTTAACTTCCCGTAGGGCAAGTTATAGTAATCGCAAAAAAATCGAAAATGAAAATGTTTATATATCTTTACGTTTCAGAGGTTTCTGAACATTTTGGCATACCTTAGAAAAAATGCATGAATATGTGTGTGTGTGTGTGTGTGTGTGTGTGTATGTATGTATGTATGTATGTATGTATGTATGTATGTATGTATGTGCGTGTGTGTATGTATGTGCGGATACAAATTTTCGTCGACGATTTCGGGAACACGGATCAACCGATTTGAATAATTCAAAAAACATTCGATTCGTATTAATAAGGAGACGTGCTGATTAGTTTTTGGCGAAAGCAGGTCTAGCCGTTCCAAAGATACGGGGCAAAAAGTGCCGAAAACGGTAACTCAGTTTTTAAGAGAACGGAGCGTCCGATTTGAATAATTCAAAAAACATTTTACTTGTATTGACAAGATAAAGAATTGATCAAATTTTCATGAAGGCAGGTCTAACGGTTTCGGAGATCTAGTAAAAAAAGTTTAAAAAAATGCCATCTGGCGGTCAAAAATGATCATTAGACATATGCACATCAAATTATCAAATATTTTATAGAGATTTTAACAATAAGTATAATTTTTTTTTACATTCCTATGGGTTCCGTACCAATGTTTACGCGTTAGACGGCGACGCGGCGCTTACGGGCTTTGATATTTCGTCTTTATGCAGTTAAAGCAGTACGATTGCTCTGAAAAAAAGTTTAGATCTTCCAAAATATGTCAAAATAAAATAAAACATTTTTTTTTTTCAAAAAAAAAAATAAAAAAAAATTTTTTTTTTTCAAAAAAAAGTAATTTTTTGTCCAATATATAGTTTCTCAAAAATCTTATTTTTTCAAAGTAAATTTTTTTCAAAAATCTTAATCGTTTTTAAAAAAAAAATTTTGGTACGGGAAGTTCCAGCAATTTGCCTTAAGGCACGATGCCTTAATTGCCTTAAGACAGAATTCCACTTACAGCTAGTTAATTTTTATTGTTTTATTCAAATATGCATACATAGTTTGTAAATATATTAGGGCGGGCAGATTTAAAGGTCATTTAGGCACATATGATTTATGGATTCTAGAGATCAAAATAAGATACTTCGCTGAAGAAACCATACATCTAAAATAAATTCTGATATCCCGTGCATTAACCCAAAAATAAGTTAAATTTAGAAAAACCTCTCAGAGGGGTTTCCCAGGGGTTAAACCAGGGGTGGATTGGCCTTCCAGAGTTAGTAGGGGTCGGTCATACATTTGGAAGCAATTAGGGCACTTTAAAGGGGTCAAAATGGATTTTTTTAAATTTCAACCTTTATTTTTGGGTCATTGCACGGGATATCAGAATTAATTTTAGAGGTATGATTTCTTCAGCAAAGTATCTTATTTTAATCTCAAGTATCCAGAAATTATATGTGCCTAAGGGACTTTATTTGACCCATACAAATCGACCCACCCTAATATATATATATATACAAAATACTTGGTATTCAAAAATTCATAGATTTTTATAGATTTTATACATACATATTCTCAGTAAATCGACTGAATAACATTTAAATAAAAACTGAATACTCAATAAGATAAATTCCAATTAAAATAATTTAAAAAGAAAAACAAATAAACAATGTTGAATTTGTAGAATTTTAAATGTACAGAAATTCAAAGATTTAAAATAATTTTAAAAATGTTAAGGATACAAAATTTCAAATAGATAGTGTTTGGAATTTAATTAAGTTTAGTTGATTTTTGTTAAATTTAAGTTTTGTTTAATTTAAGTTAATTTTTGGTAAACTTAACTTTAAAATACTCAAAAAATTGTCTCTGTAATAATTTGCATTCTCAAAATTACGAGAAAAGCAAATTTCTATACAACAACAAAAAATTGTTGCAAAGTAGTTAGAAAAATATTTTAATACATACGAGAAAGATGATATATTGATTGGGAAAACTTAATTATCAAAAATAATATAAATAAATAAACTGGTAACTAAAAAATTATTTTAAAAAATCTAACCTTTAAATCCAAGGAAGAGAATCAATCCTTCCTATCAAAGATGTCCTTAAAATCCATAAAATCTTGGAACAAAATCATTCTGAAAACAAAACAAAATATTCATATTAAAATACTGATGATAAATAATGTCTTTTTAATATAAATTAATAAAAAAATCTAAAACTATTTTCTGAAACAATAAACAAAGCATTTGTTCACAAAATTCAGTACAAAAGTATTTGGTACAAAATTCAGTTAAAAAATGCATTTATTTATGATAAATTAAAAATTTTAAATGAACATATATTAAAGTTAATATATACATGTTAATTAATTAATAGAAATATATGATCAAATTTCATATTATTAATTTTATATATAAATAAATCTTACCTCAGAATTTGCTGCAAAAATCATTTCTTTGTAACACTTTTCACTAATTTTTACGCGAAATTACACTTTAAATATTTTTAAATAACACTTTTTGTTTAAATAATCATTATTTACTTTAATTTAAATTCAATAAAATTTAAAAAACATAGAAAAATATTAATAAATTACATTTAATTCACATTTTTTTACGCGAAATTACATGAGAGATATTTAACATAAAAACACTTTTTGTTAAGATATTTTTATTTACGCGACTTTTATGAAAAATTGCACTATTTTCAAAATTTTAATTAAAATCTTTATTTAAACACTGCTGTAAAAAATACATGTTAATTTACGTATATATATAAAATGGTATGACCATATTTTTGTCCCAACTTCCTAACTAGAAGAATAACAATATTAACCCTGATTACCACCCTTAACCAAATTTGGACAAATTTTTATACAAAATACAATAAATATTTTAATAAATTATTCAATAAGAAATATGTACTTTGATTCTTTTTTAATTCAATATTTAATAAAAAATATGTACCTTAATTTTTTTTTAATTTAATATTTAAAACAAAAAATTCAAGAAGAAATACTAATAACTAAAAACTTTATGCAAAATTTAAATAATTATTGTATTTTGTAAATTTATATGTGTATGTATGTATGTATGTAATTAATTGTCAATTGTACAAATTTGCAAAGTATTAGTTGAAAATTACAACAAAAATTGCTATAGTATCAATAAATTATAAAAAAATTACATACATATATATATATATACAATTTGTGTATCGATTTCACAAAATTTTCATACAAAAACAAAATTTATTGAAAATTTTAATTATTTTTTTATTAAGATTTTAAATAAAGATTTGCGTATTTTTTTTAATTTTGTGAACTCGATTTTTGGTCATACCATCCAAAAAAAAGCATGCTTAGAATTTTGGAGAAAAAACTCACCAAACGCGAACAAGCACCGATTCTTCTGGAACATCCAGATTACCAATTTGTTGTCTAAAATAGAAAAAAAATTAAGCATCAAATTTATTTCTTAATGAATTGAACAAAAATTTGCTCTGAAAATTATTCAGAAGACTTAAAATTTTGGAGAACATTAATTTTTTTTTATTTCTATTAACTAGAGAAATGTAACGAATTTTCTATTTATTGCTAAATAATGAAACATCGAATTCAAAGTGGTTTTATTCAAAACTTTTATATCAGAGTGTATATAACTGTTGGCATGAAATTGTAGTTTCTCCTAAGCTAACTAAAAAAAGGTGCCTCCATATAAACTTTGTGAGTTATTTGGCAAAAACAAAAAAAATATCCCGAATTTTCTATTTATTGCTGAGGAATGAAAAATCGAATTCAAAGTCGTTTTATTCAAAACTTTTATATAGAAGCGTATATAACTGTTGAAGTCTATATAAATGTTTAATTTTAGTAAATTTTATCTAGTTTCTGCTATGCTAACTAAAAAAGAGTGCCCCGATATAAGGTTTCAGAGATATTTGACAAAAACCAAAAAATTACAGATATTCTCATAGGTCAATGTAACTTTATTACATAACTTAGTTAAAAATATATCAAGAAAATATATCATATCAGAAAAAAATACTATTTCTTATGTCACACATATATGATGGATATGGCCCTATATTAATACTTTTTTCTACTATCTATTGGGTATGTCAGACACATATGACTGACATATCGATTAAAGTGTAAATATACATTTGTAACAAAATTTTAATTAAAAATTTAATTTAATTTAATTTAAAAATGTTAAAATTTACCTCCAGATTTCCAGAAGAAAGCTGATCAGGATCTCAGCAAAAATAATTGTAGAATCCTTTGTATCAGTCCTTTATAGGTCTTTATATAAACACTTTATATAAGTCTTTATAACTATCAAACACTTTATTTTATTTCACTTCACTTTATTTTAAACAATACACTTTATTTTATGTAAAAAAACTAATTTTTTTTAAAGCAAAGCGAATGTTTTATTTTAAATTTTGTGTTGTAAAAATATAAATTGTTTAAAAAAAGTCCTAGAAGCCAATTTTATGCAACTAAAAAAATTGTTTTACATACTTCTGAATATTATTTAAAACTAATAAAATTTGATACCAAAAGAATAAAACACTGTTTCGCAATTTGCACAATTTTGAAGACAAACATATAATATAGTAGGTTTTTTGATAAAATATTTAAAATATATTTGAACTTATATAATGAAAGGTAAATATAAAAGAAAAATAAATAACTATAATATAAATATAAAATAAGTAACTAGTAAATGTGAAACAAAAACGACATTGATACTTTGATTCTTTTGCATCAAAGAAAAAACCAAATTAGTTTTTAAAAATAAACTTTTAATAAAATAACAGTACTATTTAGATAATAATTTAATATTTAATAAATAGTAATATATTTTAGAAAAATTTGCCATACAATGTTAAATAAAATGTCAAAAAAATGAGGAAATTCATTGGAGATAAACTCTTTAAATGCATAAAGACCAGCAAAAAAATATATGCATAATAATTTTGATCGGCAAAAATATATACGCAAATATATATATATACTAGCAAACCCGACGAACTCCGTTTTGCCACCCGATGGTTTAGTGAGAAAGATGGAGAATTTTTTTTTTTTTTTAATTTGTATATTTGAAAAGGAAAAATGTGATTTTATTGCACAACAGTAATGAATTTATTTCGATTACAAAAATGTATAGTTTTTTAGTTGAACTTCTCTAAGTAAATGAAAGTGAATCCGCAAATTATCCGTTTCATTGAAGTGCTCTTTGGTAAACCACATTTTTTGTTTTTTGGTCTGACGTTAACACAAACAAAGCGGATGGTTTTCTAACTCGTGAACAGGCAACGTATAAATGCCCATGTGAAAAACAATGATTTTCTAAATGGCACGATGCCATGCACAACTAATTTTCTTAGCTATAAACCTTGCGGAGCCCGAGACCTTTCCAACGAATGCAAAATTGTCGAAATCGGTTCGTGCGTTCTGGAGTTAAATCGTCAGGAAGGAAAACCCGACTTATTTATATATATATACTAGCAAACCCGACAAACTCCGTTTTGCCACCAGATGGTTTCGTGAGAAAGATGAAGAAATTTTTTGTTTGATTTATATTTGAAAAGGAACTCCTCTAAGTAAATGAAATTGAATCCGCAAATTATCCGTTTCATTAAAGTGCTCTTTGGTAAACTACATTTTTTGTTTTTTGGTCTGACGTTAACACAAACAAAGCGGATGGTCTTACAACTCGTGAAAAGGCAACGTATAACTGCCCATGTGAAAACAATGATTTTTTAAATAATATATTTGAAATTTATCCCGCAAGCACTAAGCGATTGGCCTTGCGACTTGTTATTGCGAACGCAAGGCGAACTGGAAATTGCAATCGTTTGAAGTCAAACGGAAGACCAGTCAGAATTATTGGTATGTCACCAAATTGCCAGCAATTTTTGATTAAATGGTGAAATTCAGGGCGTGTACATCATTATTCTTTGCGGCAAGAATTGCTCGTTGACTTAACCAAGCATAATTCTGATAATTCTCACTAATGTTATTACTCGAATTTTTAATTACGGTGCGTGAAGTTCCAGCAATTTGCATTAGGGCACGATGCCATGCACCACTACTTTTCTTAGCCCTAAACCTTGCGGAGCCCGAGACCTTTCCAACGAATGCAAAATTATCGAAATCGGTTCGTGAGTTCTGGAGTTATTTCGTCAGGAAGGAAAACCTGACTTATTTATTTATATATATAGAGGATAATCTATTTGAAATTATTTAAAACAGTTATTGATTATATTTATTATTCGAATTTTTAATTACGGTGCGTGAAGATCCAGCAATTTGCATTGGGGCACGATGCCATGCACCACTAATTTTCTTAGCTATAAACCTTGCGGAGCTCAAGACCTTTTCAACAAATGTAAAATTGTCGAAATCGGTTCGTGCGTTCTGGAGTTATTTCGTCAGGAAGGAAAACCCGACTTATTTTTATATATATAGAAGATGTATATATATATATATATATATATATATATATATAATTCGTAAAACGTATAAAAATAAATAAAATCATTTACTAACTATATACAAATAACGTTCCATGTAATGTCTTCTTCGATGACCTTGCATAAAATCGACTTCAAGAACACAACACGTGCAAAAACCCAAAAACGCACCAAATTTTACCCAAATACCAAAACGTACCTTTTGCAAATAATATTTAATTAACCCTTTCATATTAATATTCAATAATCGTTAACAATCACGACCGATGTCAACGGATTTTTAATTAATTAATTTTTATTAACACGTCCATCCTCCTCCGCGGTTGCACCGAAAAGAAATGCCCTTGGCAACAGCAGATTTAGGAATGAAAGGGACAAAGATACTGCAATTTGTTAATGTAAGATGAGACATCGATAATTGATAAGTGATTGCAAATTTAGGCGGCAAATTTAAACTTACAAATTTGAAATTGTTTGCGTGGGAGTGGTAGGGGTGTCTATTTGAACTGGGGTTGGGTGTCTATGGTAAGAGTAGAAGAAAAAGGTTTTGGTATTTGATTTGGCGCTATTTTTGAATCTTAGATAGACAAGTATAAATGTTTTAAAGTATATTATAAAACTAGTTGTAAGTGGCATTTTTCCCTAAGGAAAGTTGCGTGAACTTTTTGACATTTGTGAACAATCGTCTTAACCGATAATAAATCACAAAGAATCACCCGATCCTAAAGAAATTTTAGTATTATTTCCAAATGACATTTTTCGGATGATTTTAAAATTTTTGAAATGGATTCAAGATTTTTTGCCAAAATGTGGATAAATACTAGTTTTAAAAGGCATTTTTCCTTAAGAAAAGTTACATAGACTTACCGACATTTGTGAATAATCGTCTTAACCGATAATAAATCATAAAAAATCAGTCCGGTCCTAAACTAATTAATACGATTCTGTAATTATATTTTAAGAATAAAATTCAATTTTTAAAATCGGTTCACGATTTTTTGCCAAAACGTGGATAAATACTAGTTGTAAGTGGCATTTTTACTTAAGACTTAAGGACTTACCGACATTTGTGAATAATCGTCTTAACCGATAATAAATCACGAAGAATCAGCCCGGTCCTAAACTAATTAGTACGATTCCCTAATTTTCTTTTTAATAAGATTTAAGAATAATCTTTCAATTTCTGAAATCGGTTCAAGACTTTTTACCAAAACGTGGGGATAAATACTAGTTGTAAGTGGCATTTTTACTTAAGGCAAGTTTTATATGAAATTACCGACATTTGTGAATAATCGTCTTAACCGATAATAAATCACAAAGAATCACCCGGTCCTAAAGTAATTTTAGTATGATTTCCAAATGACATTTTTAGGATGATAATTAAATTTTTGAAATCGGTTCAAGACTTTTTACCGAGACGTGGATAAAACTAGTTGTAAGTAGCAATTTTGCTTAAGGCAAATTATATGAACTTACCAACATTTGTGAATAATCGTCTTAACCGATAATTAATCAATCGGAGTTAGAGTGAAAGACCTTATTTCATATTTCTAAAGAGATATATAAACTGATTTGCAAAATTAAAATTATTTATTTCAAGTATATAAGTGTGTTTGAAAAATGGTATCCACACATACATACACACATTAATTTTCTCTCAATTAAGGTATGCAAAAATACTCAGAAACCTCCAAAACGTGAAGATATGCAGGAATATCATTTTAAATTTTGGGACCATTAATATAACTTGCCCTACTAGAAATTAACTGGTTGTAAGTGGCATTTTGCTTTAAGGCAAGTTGCATAAACTTACCAATACATATAAATAATCAACGATAAGGAGTGAGATTTAGCTATTTAGGTAAATAAATTTTTGGTTTAACTAAAAATTATTCAAAGCGTTTTTTAAACATACTTATAAAATCTGCTATTGTATAAATTAAATTAATTAATAATAATTAATGCATTTAATATTTACCTACGAAACACAGTACGTATTCGCATATATGCGTTGTCATAGATTCTGATTAGAATCGTTTAAGGGAATGTTCTAGTGTAAAATTCCCAAAAATAATTTTTGTTTTTAAAGCTTGACTATTTAAAAATATGGGTCCAAAAATTTTTTAAATTTAAATTATTTTCTGAGATACAGCTTTTTGACCTTACAGCTAAATCTTAATTGTTATTGATGAAATCGATTATTTTTTTATTTTACGTTACTTTTTTTAAGTAAGCAAAGAAGAAATTTCAAACAATCGTTTTTTTTTGCTTTTTTCGTATTTTCAAAGCAAAACTTTGATTTTCAGGATGAGATGATTTTTTAACATTTAAATTATTTTTGGAGATACAGCTATTTGACTCATTTTGAGATGATAGTCCTCTTCTGTTTCCTTACTTTTGAGAAACCATGAACTCGTTTTTTTTTCAAAACTGTCTTTTTCAATACAATGCCCACGATTTTTCGAATTTTACTAACCCGATTTATTCGAAATTTTCAGAGAGTCTTATCTACAGATTTCTTTCGAGCATATACTATCCCCCTTCCCAAATTTCAATTTTTACTATTTTTAAAAAATTCGAGAATCTCAAAAAAGTGGTAAAAAAATTGTCGCCATTTTGTAAAAATCAATAGCAATTATTAGCAATAATGTAGCAATATTTGATAAATATGTTATTAACAAACATCTTTCATTTAGATATTTAAAACAATTTACCATTTTCAGAAAGTAACAATGAAACAACTAGAAGCAAATCAAAAATTAATTCGAAGAATCTGCCAACCTAAATATAACGTAAGCTCAGGTAAATTTTGCATATATAAATAAATAAATATATATATATATATATATATATATATATATATATATAAGAAAATTCCGATCACTTATTTACAAGATATTAAAATTATGTAAATGCATAAATGCATAAATTATTTAAACTATCTTCCACAAATGTTATTAATAATTTATTAACAATTTCCAGAACTGATCGATGGAATGAGACAAGGAAAATTTCCACAGGATCACGATCTCATGGTGAGTTTATTTATTTATAAATATTGTTAATTATAATAATAATAATTATTATATAAGAGTTGATAGTCAAGATCATTTGTGAGAACGTTGTAAACAGATCTCGTGATTTATGGCTCAAGATCGATAGAGAAAATATTGTTATTGATACAAAAAAATGTGATAAATAAAAGTAAAACTAGTTGAAAGTGGCATTTAGCCTTTAAACCGTCGATAATTATTGAATTTATGTTTTTGCCAGAAAATCCGACATACTTCTCTTGTCTTTTTCAATCAAATTTGATTTAAGCATCTGAAAAGTTTCGGTTCAAATTGGAAGAAGTATGTATGTTTTTTTGTTATAATTTATCAAGACTTCAATGTCTTATTCACAAAATTGATATTTCCACAAAAACTAAAAAATACAAAAAAATACAATAAATTGAATATAAAATGAAAAAAATTAAAATAAAAATAAATTAAAAATAGTAATACAAAAATAATAACATGAATTAACTATGACGTGATGATGTATGCCGCGTACTAAGTAAGTATGTATTTGTAAGACAATATGCCACTTACAACTAGTTTTAATTGTGGTCAAAATGTTAATTGTTAATTTTTAAATATATATAAAAATGTTGATTTGTGTTTCTTAATTCAATTTATTTTTTTTAATGTTTTTATTTTATTATTCTAGTGTTACGTTGGATGCGTAATGAACTTTACACGTTCGGTAAGTAAAATTAAATATTTAATTATTTATTTATTTTTTATTTATACTATTTGTAAATGTATACAAAAAAATTATACAGTATACACAGAGCTAAAGAAAAATATAAATAATTAAAATAAGATAAGAAGACCTTCAGTTAATTATCATAAGTGAAATTTGATTATATTTATCTTATCAAAGATGAAATTAATATTAAATTTTAAAATAAAATTCAACAAATTCAACAAATTAGTCAATAATATGAAAATTCTTGTTTTACCAAAAACAAAAACTTTATTATTGTTTTACCTTAAGAAATTGAATTCTCATCCTCTATATGTGATAAACATTTTTTTAAATAAAAGAAAACTTTGAACGGTAAATTATTACTCTAATCATAATTATTCATATTTTGCAGTAATTTCTTTCATATATATTTTTTTCTTGTATAAAATTTTATATTGTCTGACGATATAAGTAATACATGATTTTATGGTTTAAAATAAAGTATGATAGTTGTACCTAGAAATATGATCAGGTTAAATACATAACTGAATATATTAATATATATATATATATATATATATATATATTATAATTGTTGTTATTAAAAATTGTGTATTTTAGACAAATGTAGATGATGCAATCAAAAATCTGGACATTTTTCTACCAGAAGAATTGAAAGAGCCAACCAAGGCTCAAATTTTGGCTTGTAAAGATGCACGTAAGTAAAAATAATATTATAATATATAAATATAAATTTTGGTGATTGAGAATTTCGTAAAATTACAAAAAAGTGAGAATATACTTATAAAAATAAAGATATTGATTAGAGTGAAAAAAATAATTTTGTAAAGATTTTCAATTATTTAGTTGACGATGAAAGACCAGAAGATATGGCAAAAGTCTAAAAAATTTGAATAATAAGATGCCAATTCTACAAAATTATAATAAATAGATATAACATCTTTATGAAAATTTTAATATTCATTCTTTAGCTTAATATTAATATTTTGTTTAGATTATCTTTAGTAGATAAACCATAATGAATATTTTTTACAAGAGATAGAGTGAGTTGTTAAGTTTATTTTTGGCAAGCAGTCTGAGTGAAGAACTTTACTAAAGTTTATTTGTACGGACTTTTAGATAGCGCTACTATTAAATTTTGCACAAAAATTTAAAAATTTCATTACTAGAATCTTCAGAAAAATAATCTGTACAACAATACATAGTTTTGTCTCTGGATTTAATTATATTTATGCTACCCTTTTATATGAATTTATACATTTATTTGTAAAGTATTGTAAAAAATTTTGTAGTACCTAATTCATCTTTTTTTTTAAATTTCTATAAATTAGTTCAAATTTAATTACACTTTCCCACTCTCAACAATCATGTAAATTATAAATTATGTTCTTAAAATATAAATATTTTCAATAATTTGTTTCTTTTTATTAGAAGTACTATTTGTTTTTCTTACCATTTTCATATATGTAATTTCTTACATATTTCTTAGCATTTTCATATATGTAATTAATTTGTCAGACACTTTAAAAATGAAAAAGAATTATTAACTGGAAAGAAGAAAATACTCTATTCAATGTATTATTGTTCTAAAGTACCATAAATCTATATAAAATATACAAAATTATATTCTACTCGATATTAATATTTAAAAATTTTATAAATGATTTTTTTTTATTCTAGATTTGAATTTTTCGGATAAATGCGAGGCGGCCTACAATACTTTAAAATGTATGACAGAATTTGATCCAAATAATTATGTTTTTCCTTAACAAAATATATATTTAAAATATATTAAGTAGCAAATTATTGTATATTTTTGTAAATAAATTTTGAAACTTGTTGCTGTATTTATTTATATGCAAAAAATCTTCAAACTTTTGGAATTGGAGCCTGTAATTAACTATTCTTTGAGAAACCAAATTCTAGCATAATAATTATGGTAAATAATATTATTAATAATATTATAAAGGTATAATTAACTAAAATTCATTACAATACCTTATGTCTTAGTTAAACTTAATTTGGAGAGTATTTTCTTTAGAAAATTATGATAATTTTGCATTATTATATTATATTAATATTATATTATATTATATTATGTTAATTATTGCAACATATCATTTTTAAATTTAATAACAATTTCGGAATAATATTCAATTAATATTAATAACTATCCTAATATCAGTCGAATCTGAGGAATAAAATTTAAAATAACTTTGATAATACTATGATAATTTAATAATTTTGTGGAAAACTTGTTTTAATAATATATTTATATTTCCATAAAATTTATTTGAAAATGAATGGTATTTTTTAAAATTCTATGAAACAAAGTCGAAGGTTATTTAAATATCTTAAAATTTTTTATTTACAATCATAGTAAACAAGTTTTTTTCACATATTTAATAAAAAAAAGAGTAGATTTCCATATTTATATGATCCAAATTCATTCAAATTCAATTCAAAATTCAAGTTTAATAAAAAGTTGATAAAAAAATCAATGAAAAAACAAATTTGTTTATCTCAAATAAATAATTTTATATAAAATTCATTATTTATTTTAATTTGTTTTGCCTTAAATTAAAGTGCTAAATCTAGAAAAAAAACAACAATGATAATTTATATAAGTTTGTTATAATGTTTATAAATAATTCCAACAACTTTTCAAGAAAAACTATATTTATGAAAAAAGAAAACTGACTTGAAAAGCAATTTTCGATTTTGTAAAGAAAGTTTCTACACATTTTATATCACACTATTAATATAAAAAAATTAAATAAAATTTAATAATTAATAATTTTTTAGTTACTAATATATTCATAATATATTAAGATATGCAAAAATTTTCATTTTTGATTTTTGGCCCATTACTATAACTTACTCTAGGGGAAGTTAATTAATAAATTTGATATATATCTTATTTCGTACTTTCTTAGAAAATAATTATTTGTGATATAATGAACAATAGTTACGAAATTATTTTTACTCCATTTAATAGAGGAATAGATACAGCCATCGGCCATACTTTATTTTGTATAAGAATAATCAGGGAATCTCAGCTTATATTAATTAAAAAAAATTTAAAATGTCCCTGGCTCCTCAATAGTATAAATAATTATTTCAAAAGTTTTAGGACTAAGAATATTATTATTATACCTAAAACATATAGTCAAAAAAGTTGTATATAATTTTTTTTATTCAATTTTATTCTGCAATTTGTATAAATTATCACATTTAGCATAGTATGCTATATAAAATTAATAACTTTTTTATGCAACTATATACTACGATGATCAAAGAAATTCGGAAACGAAAAGAAATCTATCTAAACAAAAATTTGAATAAATAATTACGTATTATTTCATTTAATGGCCATAAACGAATATTTAAATAAATTAACATGCATTATAATAATTTATTCCTATTTATTTATATATATCAATGTTAACTTTGACGTCTTTAAATATTAGAAATCTTGGTCACAGTCCTTCAAAATGAATAAAAAACGCAATCTTTAGGAAAAAAGTGCGAAAAAAATGTAAGATTCTTTTACCAATGCGGAATAAATTGTATTTATCAAGGTTACAGTAATGCGAAAATATTATATAATCAACATTTTAAGAGCAAACAGAATTACTAATATATTTTTTATAGTAAAAAATCGATTTACATATCTTACGCATCTTGAATAAAAAATTCAAGTGATTTTGCTACATCATTATACTCGTGAATTTGAATTTAATTTAATTAAGAAAAAAGTTTCTTTTAATTTTTATCTCAATTATCTAAATCATAATGCTTATTGATTAACACGTTCACTGCCAGTACAAGTTTCAGCAAGATACAATAATTAATAACAGTCATTTTATTTTTAAATTTTTTGTGATATCCAAAATTTGATTAATCATCGTTTATAAGGGTAGTCAGATTATTATATTTATTCATTACATACGATGAATGCTATAGCATCCACGTCAAGTATAACGCTTCTATTTTACGCAATATGCTCTTCCCAAGCAAAATAATAATTACAATTAACTATACTCGAAGTATTTGCTGTCATAATAGCAAAAATTTAATAAATAAACATATTTGTGAAATATTTAAACAATTTAGACTTACGGACGAAAATATACTGATTACTATTATAAGTTTCCATCTCTTCTACAATATCTAGTAAATTTTCTTAAACTGCAATCTCAAGATCAAGGTCTTGTACATCTCATATATTGTTTTAATGCACTTTAATTGCATTTAATTTGATTATATTATATTATAAATTTCCAAACAATATATTACATGATGGAATGGCATCATATCCTCTCCAGAATATGAATCGAGATATTTGTTATGTCATTTTATTATATGCAAATAAATGCACCATCATTCCTGCATCATACGTGACGAGGAAGTAGAAGATTTTGATGCACTTTTTGGAATAATCGGAATAAATAGGTTTACCGTGGCTCAGAGGTAAGTGCTCCAGCCCTGCAAACGACCTTGCATCCTGATGAACCGATTTTGGCTAACTTGGTATCAAGCAGTAGTAATCTGAAATATAAATCTAAATATGTTTGGAAGTCAAAAAATACCTTCTCCAGTAATAAGTGCATCCAATTAAATAGACTTCAGTGTTAAAAAAATATATAAAATTTAATTTGAGCAATGTCTATTTGGTGTGCACCATATTATTATATCACACTAAAAATATATAAAAGTAAAATACATGGTATAAACTAAATATGAATATTCTTTAGTGACTTTTTTCTCATTTTTGAATATTTTAAAAAATTTATTATCAATTCCAATGCATTAGCATTTAGAATTCTTGAATGAAGTGGTCTGAATGAGTTGCAATCTACATTACTACAAGGAATAAATCATTTATGTGAAAAATATGTAAAAAATCAAGATAAGATATTAAACAGATTCTGAATAAATATTAGTCACTTTTCTATTTTCGTATTAAATGTAATTGTAAAAGTAGCTGACTGTACTTATTGTATATAAATTTGATATAATAATTTAATTCAACTGATATAAAATTGAATAAATCTTAACTTTTGATAAATATACTTTGCTCTATGTGGTATTAATAATTGACATTAATTTCAAAATGATAAATAAATATATATATAGGTATTAAAATTTAGAAAAAGACACAACAAAAATGATTCTAAAATAAATTTAAAAAAATAATTATTTCAAAAACGTTACAAATAAGAATAAAGTGAGCATTTAAATTCTAGCTGAAATAATTCTGTATCAAAAATATATTAAATCAATAATTAATTATGAGCAAAATATGAAAAACAGAAGAAAATATGCAGCTAATGTTTTCCATACTAATGGGGAAAAATTACTGTATACTTTCTTTTGTGTTTTATATTTCAATCATAATTATTATCTTCTTTAAATATTAAATATGTAATCATAAATTATTATCTTCTACAAATAAGTACAGTTTTTTTTCATAAAAATCTGATCTGATATTATCTATATATATAAATATATAAATTAATCCTACTATATATATAATTTGTTTTATGAATTGATTAATTTCATTTACAACTGCCAACGAATTATATATTATGCAGGTTAAAGGATAAAACTAGTTTTTAAAAGAAAATAATCACAAAAAAGTAATTTTAAATTGCCTATATTAATATAACAATATAAGCATAAAAAAATTAGTAAGTAAATTAATTAAAATGACACTAATTAGAATATTTTAAACCGGTTTCAAAAAATACTCAAGAAAAAATCATTGGATTTGAAGGCTTTCGATAGAGTTTATATTTATTTTGACTTAAATTTGATTAATGAGTTTTAAATATTTATTTAGCATGTATTTGTGTTTTTTTTTTGAAAAAATCTAAATTGTAAACAAAAAAAATGTTGAAATTATGTATTTATTTCCAATGTTTCGGATTCCTTAAGCTATCTTTCAAAAATAAAATATACATATTAATAAACAATATACGAAAAAAGGGTTAATTTAAAATGAAACAATAGTCGGCGGTTCATACGTCAAATGTCGAATGGTTTTGATGGATTATGTTCAATTAAATTTAATAGGGTGAATAGATGAATATTATTTAATTGTAGCATGTAGTTTTATTTATAGTTAAACTAGCAAATTATAAACGTGAAAATATTTATATTGAATTTGCAATTAATTCAAGTTTGTGTTCTGGACAGAAAATCCGAATATAATGAAAAGTTAGAATTTTTTTTCAAAGTTTCAAAACTTGTTATTTTAAATTTTCAAAAAAAATGCTAGTTAAGAAAATTTTTAAAAAAATCGATATTTTGATAAGATTATAAAAATCTTTAAAGAATGTCAAAATTTTATATCCATTACATAACACCAAAGTCTTCTGTCCAATTATAAATTAATAATAACAATTTCATATATGTAATCAATATCACCTTTGTAGTATAAGATATTTATGATTCTGTTGTTTCAATTCTAAGAATTATTATTTGAAATGCCATGTTCGAAATCTGATTCGAGTACAGGAAAATCATTAATAAAAATGTTTTAATTATATGACACCGTCATGAAATCGCAATAATAGTGAAGACTACCATATCGAATTTAAGTCGATACTAGAAAATAATTAAAAATAATTTTGTATATAAATATATACAAGTCATATTGAATGACTTGTAAAGGATAACACATAATGCTAATTTAGGTTCCCATATTTTAAATTTTAAATTATAACACACTGATGATGAGACAAACCTAGTTTCGAAACGTTTAATAAATAAATAAGTGCAAAAAAGATTGTTGTTTGTTCATATTTCTAAATTAATATCTATCTATCCACTCAGAATACATTTGTCATAAATATATACGTTTAATTGCAGAACTCAAGTGTTTGTATATTTTATGTACTGAATTTGTTCTAACTCAAAATTTTGCTGAGAAACTTATCAAATTTAGTATTTGGTAGTATAGCAGATATATCATTTTATAATATTTGTAAATTATAAGATTGTAGTACAAACGGTGTGTCCTGTAGAGCTCCTCAAATGGATACAACTACTTTCATATATATACAACATCATGATGGTACATTGATAAAAAGCTTTATATAAGTCAAAATTTTCTTAAAAAACATGTTAATTTTATTATTTGTCACTTTAGTAGACATATTGATGAATATATAAAAAAAATACAGGAATGTAGTGCAAACTGTGCGTCCTGCAGAGCTCCTTAAACAGTGGCTACGTCTTGCATAAATATGTTTGTAAAAAATTAAAGTTAGGTACAGATATTGATAAAAACAATTTTAAGTCAAAATTTTCTTAGAAAATGTGTTAATTTTATTATTTCTCACTTCAGTTTATATATTGATGAATGTATTGTTAAATTTACAAAGATGTAGTACAAACGGTGCTTCCTGCAGAGCTCCTTGAAAAGGTTGCAATAACTTGCACATTTTCATTCAAAAAATCAAAGTCCATGGTTTTTCACTATCTATACATGAACATTATATAACAAAGATTGTAAAAATATTTAGTCATAATTTTTCTAGAAAGATTATTAATTAATTTTAGGAAAAGAAGAAAAAAAATTAATTTTGAAATTTTAACAAAATTATAATTAATAATAGTAAATAATTGTAGCAACTAAAAATGTGCATAAATAAGTATTATTAATGAAAATATAATTAGCAAAATTCTTAACAAAAAATCAATACATAAATTAAAGATCAATGATTGTAAGATTTATTGGCTGTCGATGAATTTGATATAAGATATTTATTATTCCAATTAGTGATGAGAAATAATACAAAATTGTAAGAAAATTTCATAATAGAAAATGTAAAAGTAATAATAAATATTACAAGAGAAATAAATTTAAAAATAAACGACAGAAACTGCTAATTAATGTAAAATTTATAACTAACTCATTTAATCACCTCAAAAAAATAATTTTTGACGTTTTAAAAGCAGTTACGTTCTATCAACATATTCTGTGACCAAAACTAAGTATGTTGTAGTCATACGAAATAAATTTAAAAATAAATAGCAAAAACTGCTAATTATTGTAAAAGTAATTACTAACTCAATGAATCAGCTCAAAATAATCATTTGCGACGTTTCGAAAGCAGTTACGTTCCATATTCATATTCTGTGACCAAAACTAAGTATGTTGTACTCATAAGAAATAAATTTAAAAATAAATAGCAAAAACTGCTAATTATTGTAAAATAAATTACTCACTCATTTAATCACCTCAAAATAATTATTTTTGGAGTTTCGAAAGCAGTTACGTTCTATAATCATATTCTGTGACCAAAACTAAGTATGTTGTAGTCATAAGAAATAAATTTAAAAATAAATAGCAAAAACTGCTAATTATTGTAAAATTAATTACTAACTCATTTAATCAGCTCAAAATAATTATTTTCGACGTTTCGAAAGCAGTTACGTTCCGTAATCATATTCTGTGACCAAAACTAAGTATGTTGTAGTCATAAGAAATAAATTTAAAAATAAATAGCAAAAACTGCTAATTATTGTAAAATTAATTACTCACTCATTTAATCACCTCAAAATAATTATTTCCGCAGTTAAGTTCCATAATCATATTCTGTGACCAAAACTAAGTATGTTGTTATCATAGTTTAATAAGAAAATGCAGGACAAAAATATACATTATTTTAAAAAAAAATACATTATTATTAAAACTAACTAATTTTGCAAAGTTACCAAACTAGATAATTTTGCAAGTTAATATTTTACCCAATAAAAATCTAAAACATATTTATGTAATTTATTACCTTTGTACCAGTTTTATAACTAATTTATTTAAACAAACAGCATTAAAAATAATCTCCTGTACACAATTATGTTTATTTAAATCAAATCAAACAATATTTTTTATTATTGTACTTGCACAAAACAACAATCAACGTCAATCTTTCAGTCAATTACTAAGTCAAGGTATAATTTTTAATAATCTGATAAATAATCGAATTAAAAAGAGTGTCCACCACTATAATTCTCAAGGTAGTGCTGAAAGTCTTATATAAAGTAGTGCAAGGAATTCTTATTTAACACTTCTAATTTAACTTTGGAAGGTGATTAATTAGATAAGTAGATAATTGATTGAAAATTGAAATAATTGTGTTATACAATTTTTTAAAAATGTATAAAGCTGTGGTTTTGTTGTTTGTTTTGGGAGCAGTAGCTTTTTGTTATGGGGTGAGTTGATAAAAATTAAATTTTTGTTAATTAATTAGTGAAAATATTTGTTCGCAGTTATAAACGTATTTTTTAAGGTTTGTAAGGTGCCTGATAAATATTTTAAATTTATATTTAATAATTACAAAATAATACACAAGGTTCATACAATGAATAAAAATGATGATGATTTTACCTATGCAAGATGTAGTCACTGTTTAAGGAGCTCTACAGGACGTACTATTTGTACTACATTTTTGTAATTTTTTCAATATATTTATCAATACTTCTTTTATAGTGACGAACAATAAAATTGATACATTTTCTAAGGAAATTTTGACCTAAAATTGTTTTCATCAATATCTGTACCTACTTTTAATTTTTTACAAATTTATATATGCAAGATGTAGTCACTTTTTAAGGAGCTCTACAGGACGCACCGGTTGTACTACATTAGTTTAAATTTTTCTATATATTTATCAATACATCTACTATAGTGGCAAATAATAAAATTGATACGTTTTCTAAGAAAATTTTGACTTATAAATTTTTTCCTCAATATCTGTACCTGCTTGTGAATTATTACAAACTTACTTATGCAAGGTGTAGTCACTGTTTAAGGAGCTCTACAGGACGCACCGTTTATACTACATTCTTGTAAATTTTTCTATATATTTATCAATATATCTACTATAGTGACAAATAATAAAATTGACACGTTTTCGAAGATAATTTTGACTTATAATATTTTTCATCGATATCTGTTCCTACTTTTAATTGACTGCTTAAGGAGCTCTCCAGGACGCATCTTTTGTACTATATTTTTTCAAAAATGCGTGAAAAAATTATATTTTTAATTTAAATTTTTTTGTGGAAGCCTAATGTAGATTAAAATAATAGAGGGCTGCTCATACGTCAAATGTTAAATGGTTTTAGTAAGTAGCAAGTAGTTTTATTTATACAGAAAAACCTTATTCAAAATATCAATTTTTTTGAAATGTTAATATAAAAATTTAATTTACCACATAAGCAGTTAGCCCTTAAATAATTTGCCTTTGGAACAATTTGCCCTTAGAGAATTTTCTGTTTCGATAATTGGATGCTTGGATAATAATTAAGCATATAGATAAAAATTATAAAATAAATGAAGAGCCACTTTTACTACTAATTGGCAACCAGTTAAATATCTGTTTAACTAATTTAGAATTCAAAAAAATTGATTATTTTACGAAAATTACACATTACTTCAAAATTTATGAAATTCAAATGAAATATGAATTCTTTGATATAAAAAAATCTAGGTAGTTCTTAAAAATATGTATAAAAAGTAACACAATTATAAAATGAATCAAAGGCTTCATTACTATTTCATAATATTTTTTTGTTAAAAAAAAAACAAAAAAAATAACTAAATCTTAAATAAATTTAAAAAATCTTCTATAAAGGCTACTAAATTAAAACATGATGATTTATCTTCTATTAGGCTACGATTTGATTGAATGACAATTAAAATAACAAAGTATATTTATTACTCGATATAAAAATAAGTATATTTTTCATTAACATGTTTATTAAAACCCTCAAATTCTAAAGTCCTAGTTTAATATGTATTATAAATATTAAAATGTACTGAATAAAAACACTATTTCATATAAAAACTAACTAACAAATACTGTTTTGTCATATAAATTATTTTTAAAAGTATGAAAATTAACTGATTGTGAATGTAGAAGTGGTATGGTATATAAGTTGATGGTTTACCCACTGCAACGCATGCCACATATGAATGTGGCTGGGACATAGTCGTTATTAGTTATAAATTTCAAATTTTAAGTTATATAATTATTATTATTATTTGTAATTTTAGGATGAATCAGCAAAAGAAGATGCAAAAGCAGCTGTACAAGAACTTGTAAAAAAATGCGCCAAAGAAACAGGAGCAACCGAAGGTAAACTATAGAACTATAAACTATAAAAAAATAATTCATTGTTTAAATTTTTGTTATAAACTATAATTGACGTTTTTTATTGCACGTCCATTGTTTGTTAGTAAAAGTTTATAAACAATTTCAATGCAAAGAAATTCAAAACACATACGAGGTGTGTTCAAAAAGTACCCGGAATTACTAATAATTAAATTTCGCGGGTCTGGAGTGTCTGATTGTCAAAAAATTTTTTTTATTGTGTTGGTATACATGCCCCTAAAGTATGATGAAATTTTCAGCTATATTCACTGTTTACTTTGTCTGTGGTAGTCGCTAAGGTTCGACGTGTTTTTCTGAGCTCGGCGATTTTTACAATGGAAGAATTGAAAAGTCAAAGAATTTGTATTAAATTTTGCGTAAAAAATGAAATAAAGTGTTGCAAAGTGCAAAAATTCACCAGATATGGCTCCGTGTGACTTTTTCCTATTCCCAAAGTTGAAGAGACCCATGAAAGGACGGCGGTTTTCCTCGATTGAAGAAATATCGCTGAGAGTGCTCAAGGACATATCAAAAAGTGAATATCAAGGGTGCTTCGAAAATTGGAAAAAACGCTGGCATAAGTGTATTATATCTGGGGGGGACTACTTTGAAGGGGACCACATTAATGTAGACGAATAAATAAATATTTTTTTGAAAAAACGAAAATTCCGGGTACTTTTTGAACAGACCTCGTATACTGTGATCAATATAACATCGATAATTGGATTATTTTAAATAATTGTTTCAAAATGATTTTAGATAAAATAGGTAGATAATAATATTTTCGAGTATATATTTTTAACTAGAAATAATATTAGATAATTTTGTTCTTCAGGTAGTATTTATGTGAAAAGTACACACAACAGAATTTATAATATAAAAAATATTAGATTTTGAGTGTTAGCTAATATCGACTATTAGCTAATAAGTTAATAAATTCGACAAAAATGAGAGAAAATATCTATATATATATATATATATATATATATATATATATATATATATATATGCGGTTAATAAGTATTCATACAAAATACTTAATTCAAGTAAAATTCTTTTTTCAACAAGAGTAAATTAAAAATTTAAAATTCACTTTATCAAATTAGTTTTTAAGTATTTTTTAAATCTATTAAAAATATGAACAGTTATTTTCAAATTAAAAATTTAATTATAATTAACCTAAGTAATTCTCTTGACTTTTAATAAAAATTTAAAATATGTGATAAATACAGCTATTAAAATAGATATTTGACATATGTATATTAAATTATGCATGTAATAAAATAATTAATTGCATTTTAATTTAATTTTAATAACTCATATAGATGTTAGCTCAAATTTGAGCTTAAATTCGAATCACAATTTTGGATGAACAAGAACAAATGAAAATCTTAGATATCACTTTATCAAATTAGATTTTAAGTTATTTTTTTCCGTTAAAAAGAAAAAATTATAATTTCATCTAAATATGAACGAGTTTTTATAAATTCAAGATTCAATTCTGGAAAAACCCTAAATAAATTTATAAAATTTTGTTATAAATTTAAAATTTGTGATAAAATCAGCTAATTATTTAAAATATTCGATATAGACATATCAAACTGTGAATTTAATAAAATATTTAATTAGTTTTTAATTTAATTTTAGAAATTCTTATACATAGTTTGTAAATTAATTTGGGTAAAATTCTCGATGAATAAAAGCAAATTAAAATCTTAAAAATCGCTATAAAAAATATTTAGGCATTTTTTCTTAAATTTGTTAGAAAATCAAAATACCTGGTGTTTTTTCTCCTAATTGAAACGCATTTCCACGCATTAAAATTATTTTAAATGATTCAAATGACTAGATTAATATTTATAACAACAAATACACTTTTTTACTAATTTTTTTTTTCTTATTTTTAGAGGAAATCAAAGAATTAAAAACTAAAGTACCTTTGGAATCCAAAGGAGCAAAATGTTTTGGAGCTTGCTTGTATAGGAACTTTGGAGTGGTAAGTATTTTTATAAAAAAAAATCTAAAAACAGTAAAAACTTTAATTTAATTTCTTACAAATTCTGAAATAGCTAATTTTAAATTAATTCACAATTTTTGTAATTTTTATTAACTTCCCGTAGGGTAAGTTATTGTAATGGGCCGAAAATCGGAATTGAAAATTTTTACATTTCTCGACGTTTTGAAGGTTTCTGAACGTTTTGGCATACCTCAGAAAAAATGGATGTGTGTGTGTGTGTGTGTTTGTGTGTGTATGTATGTATGGATACAAATTTTCGTCCACGTTTTCGGGCGTACGGATCAACCGATTTGAATGGTTTAAAAAACATTCGATTCCTATTAATAAGGAGAAGAGCTGATTAGTTTTTGGCAAAGACAGGTCCAGCAGTTACGGAGATAAGGAGCAAAGAGTGCAGAAAATAGAAATCGAGTTTTTGAGAGAACGGAGCATCCGATTTGAATGATCTAAAAAACATTCCATTAGTAATGATTGGGAGAAAGGGTTATTAGTTTTTCGCAAAGGCAGGCCCAGCCATTTCGGAGATACAGAGCTAAATGTACAAAAAATGGCAGTTTTTGAAAGAACTAAGCGTCCGATTCAATTGATTCAAAGAACTTTCTGCTTGTCTTAACAAAATAATTGATTTTGGAAAAAAAAATTTGTACCATTTTTTTTTTTTTTTTTTTTTTAATTTTTTGTATGTCGAAAATAATTCAGATTTTATTTTTAATTCTGACTATAGTTCTAATATACTTTAAACAAATAATTTCAACTCTGCAATTCAGTTTATATAATTCTTATAAATATTAGACAATAATACAATATTTATAATAATCTATTTGAAAACATTCAATATTCCTCGAACGTTTCGTTACGGTACGGGAAGTTCCAGCAATTTGCCTTAAGGCACGATGCCACCCACCCCACTAGTTTATTTAAACTGTTGAAACAAAACTTAAATTTGAATTTTGAACATTAATATGATAACATATTAAAACTTACATTTTTGAATCAAGTTACTCTATTTAATAGTTATAGCATCTATACATTTTTATTTCAAAAAAATATAATCGTAATAATTATTTAATAATAATTAAAATAAATATAAAAAAAAAATGTTACGATAAAGCCCCTTACTAGTATACTTCTATTTTCGGGCTTACTTAATAATAAATCAAGTGTTATGGATAATTTAGGTGAAAATTTTTATATTGGATCAATTTATACTAAATTATTTATTTTATTAGTTCAAAGATGGAAAATACAACCCTGAAGCTTTGGTGGCAGCCAGCAAAATGTTCTACGATGAAACTACTCCTCAACACGAAAAGGTAAAAAAATATTTTTGACACTAAAACCCACTTCAAACTATTAAATTACCATGTAAAATAATTTATGAATATCATAAAACTATTAAATCTTAGAACGTTTCATAAATCCATAGTTTTTATCAATCTTCTTCCATCAAATCAAACTTTTCGAACTCTTGAGTTTTGCTTCCAAAATCGCGCTTAAAATCAGTTTACAATCAATAAATCAAAATATATTTTATCAAATATTATCTTAAACATTCTAAACAATTTTTCTCAATAATAATTTATTTTTTAGATCAAGGAAATCGCTCAAGAATGTGCAAAAGAAGTCGTGGATGCTGATGAATGCGAATTGGCTGCCAAAGCAGTTGCTTGTGAAAGTCCCAAATTTAAAGAAAATAACATCGACATTCCACTTTAAAAAAATATTTTTGAATAGATTGTGATTGCAACAATATCAGTTGATGTAAAAGATCTATTAAATTTAGGTATAAAAATATAGAGAAAATTGTTCGTTTAATATTGCTCAATATTGATATAGAACAGTAACTTGAATTACATCTTTGTAGAGAAAATGTAGAAATATCACTTTGAAAATGTTTTCTAAATTGTTTGTGATATCAACATTTGTTGATTTGAAATATGTATTAAATCTAATAAAAATACTACAAAAATATAGAAAGAATTGTTTATTATCAACAATGGATCCATTACCATTGTCTGGGTTAATAATTAATTGACGAAATCATCAGTAGATTACCTACAACATTATTAAATTCCCAAATTTAAGGAAAATAACATCGACATTCCACTTTGAAAACTTATTTTTGATTATATTGTAATTTCAACAATATTAGTTTATGTAATAGATCTATTAAATTTAGTTATAAAAATATAGAGAAAATTGTTCTTGCAATATTTAGCTTAACACTGATAGAGAAAAGTAACTTGAATTACATCTTTGTAGACAAAATATGAAAAAATCGTTTCGAAATTTTGTTTTTTAAATACATTGTGATATCAACATTTGTTGATTTAAAATATGTATTAAATTCAATAAAAATGTTACAAAAAATTCAGAAAGAATTGTTTATTATTAACAATGGATCTATTTCAATTGTCTGAGCAATTAATTGACGAAATCATCAGTATAGTACCTACAACATTATTCGGCATTTTTACTAATATATTGTAATAAGAGATCTATTGTCAAAAAAATTACTATGATTTTCCAATTATTTCCTAATTGGCGTCCGCAATTGAAAAATCAAGGATATTCATAGAGTATAAATATAAATGTTGTTTTTGGTTAGGGAATTGTTTTATTCGATTTGTTTTGGTATAAACATTAAAAAAAATCAGAATTAAAATTGTGTAAAATTGTTTAAATATTTTAAAATCATGATGTCTAAAGGTTTGTTTATGATGGTGGTTTTGGTGTCTTTTGCTGGATGTATTGCTGTGAGTAAATTTTTGAGATTTTTATATAATAATTAATAATTAATTAATTTGAAAAAAATTATTAATAAAATATAATATACAATAATTTATATAAAGACTTAATACTAATATAATATGTTATATATAAAATTTATATAAAAGATCTAGACCTAGATACAAAATTGTTAGTCTAATGCTGGAAAGTTTTTTTTTAAATATATATATTTTTTTAATTAGAAAAATATGCATTTTATTAAAAAATAATTTAACCAAACTAAATATAAAATATATAGCATAATCATTATTAACATAAAAAATATTAACGATAAGATATCTTATTTTCGCATAGTATTTTTGCACGATATTTTAAATATTTACATTTTTACATCGAAAAAAGTAAAAAAAAAACTGATGTTCTGAATTTGTCTTTGTCTATACTAATAGAAAATTTATTTTGTTTTAATATAATATAGAGTATTTAAAATTGCAAAAATAATGCTTGGCATAGTTATCTATACTATCATTATTATTTTACTATCATGTTTTGTATAGTTTTCACAAAATTTTATTTTTTTAGAGAATTTGTTTAGGTTAATGACGTACGAACATTTTTAGAATCATATAGTTTAATATATAACTTTTAGGCGTAATTTTATCAGAGACATCGATTTATCAAAAAAAATATATTTATATGTTTATCCAGGGCAAAATGACTATAGAAGAAGCCAAAGTAACTTTTATGGAAATGGCAAAAAAATTGTGCAGCTGAAACCGGAGCAACTCCAGGTAATTTTATGAAGAAATTAAATTTATAAATTTCTACATTTAGAATAGTAAAAATATATAACTTAATTTTTTTTAATTGAACAACATTTATAATAAATAGTTTTTCTATTTTTATCATAATCGAATTATTTAATCCAGACTATGTGAGATTAACATTTAAAATGTATATATAATGTTTATATAAATATTTTTCACAAGTAAAATAATAAAGCAGTTTTCTACTAGAGGATACGTTTGTAATCTCTAAACTAAATGTATAATAATAAAACCATTTAAAAACGTATTTTTGACAAGATACTAATCTAACATTCTTCAAATTGTTTGTGAGCATTTTGAATATATATTTGAATTATTTAATAATGTTTCAAAACTGTTGCCATTGCGTTTATTTATTAAAAAATCCTTGAGCAAAATATCCTTTGAATATTTTTTTTTCAAAATACAATGAAATTAATAAAATCCTTTGAATAAAATGTATATGGCGTTTCAATGTGATAATGTATTCAGAAAACATAGTTTTAAATTGATTTGGAATTTTCTAAATTGTTTTATGATGCTGCAGCTGTTTTATTAAATTTTTGCTAGTTTCACCTATATATATTAAATCTCAATGGTGCAAAAAAACACTTTTATATATTATATTTTGTAATTTTGTATTATGAACATTTTTTATGTAACAAGTTCATACATTTATGAGCAATTTGTAATAATAATATGCAATATGCAGTATTTTGGTGTATCAATGTTTTGTCACTAATGGATTTATATAGTATTATTGCAACTAAGTATTTATTTGAATGATTATTATGGATCGTAATCTACCAATAAGATCATACCAGTAGTCTATCAATAAATTTATAACTATTTATGGCAGTTGTATTAAATTTGAAATAAGCTCTATAGATTCACTTGAATCTAAAGAGACACTTTTCGTTTAAAAACAGAAATTAAATACAATATCAAACACCGATATTTTTGTTTAATCTCTATATAATTTATACTATAATTCATTGAGAAATATATTCATGCTTTGCTAATACTTTTGTTAATTTTTGCAGAGGAAATCGCAGAATTGAAATCCCACGAAGTTCCAGAAATGCGAGGAACAAAATGTTTAGCAGCTTGCATATACAAAGGCGTAGGAATTGTGAGTGAATATAAAAATATATTCAAATAAAATTCATGCAAAAATATCAATTAATATATGAGTAAATAATAATGCAAAGTAATAAATTTGTTCTAATAGATTAAGGATGGCAAATACAGTGCTGAAGGTTTATTAAACGCAGGAAAAATGGTGTATGACGAAGGTTCTCCTCAATTTGAAAAGGTAAAATTTAGAATAAAATCTCTCCTAATAATGTATTATAGTCAATATATATTATATATATTTCACACTAAGAGCCTCTCAAAATAATATTTTTCATAAAAGTTGAATAGATATTTTAAATTTTTTTAAACAAAATATTGGGCAACGTTTTTCAGATCTCTATATTCATCAATGTCATTATACATTAACTACTCTTTTTTAATTATCTAAAAATCATACAATAAAACAGCGCCTTTCTATTTAAAGATAACAATATCTAATATGTGTATATTCTGAATATTAAAAAAGGGTTGACCACTGGGTTGCCCGTTACAGAAAAATACTATAGGTTTCAATTAGGGTTTATACAAAAACCGACATTTCAGAAAACCGGTTTTCGAATTTTAATTTCACTAAAAAACCGGTTTTAACCGGTTTTCGAATTTTATATAGAAAATAAAGTTTTGCTCGAACATTCTGTAATTTATCCGCAAATTTATAAATTAGACTATAGTGTAATTTAGAGCAGTATTTGACTGAATTTATTTATTGTTCAATTTTATAGATAGTAAACAAATTTATTTTAATTTTAATTAGTAGAACTAAAAAATAATAGTTTATCTTGATTAAATAACTTTGAAAATAATTATTCGTTATTCATGCATTATTTTCACATATAAGAATGAAATTATTTTTATGATAGTCAAAGGAAAGTTTTCGAATAAATAAAAATAATACATTTTTAAATAAAAAAAAATCATTAAATAAAAAAAAATTAGATACATGTTGATACTTGTTAATATCAATTTTAGTTTTAAAAACAATTAAGCTAAACTCGGGTATTGTCTGTTCCGAGGAATTATAATTAATTAATTCTAAACATTCTAATTGTTTTTCTGTTTAACAAAATATGATTTAAAAAAACTTAGAACGTCTATCGAAGTGCTACTTAGACTTGTCCTTTGTTTACTCACAAAATTTGCAGAAATAGAGAATACTTTCATACTTGCGACCAAATTATGCTTAATTGTTTTTAAAGCCTGATATAATAATTCTAAGTTTTTGTTCCTTAATTTGTGGCTTCTAGGGTTTAAAACTCTTTTTTTAAGTTTGAGTAGAGGAAGGAATATGATTTCAAGAATCAAAACTCTTTCATCTATCTTTTATATTTGGCTATATTTGTAATTTTCCATTTACAGTGAAAACCGACTTTTTTCACTAAAAAAACGGTTTTCGAATTCTATAATTTTCGCCAAAAAACCGGTTTTTAAAACCGGTTTTTGAAAACCGACAAACCCTAGTTTCAATATACTATAGAAAACACAGCCCGTAGAAATTGCAGTTGTGATTAGTATTAAAAGAAATATTTTCCATTTTTTTTCTAAATTTTCTAAATTTTTATTTCTATTTCAGGTGAAAGAAATATCAATGGCATGTGATGCAGAAGTTTCCGGATCCGACGAATGTGAAGTTGCAGCAAGTGCAATTGCATGCGAGTTGCCCAAAATAAAGGCGGCAGGATTTGAAATTCCGGTTTAATGAAAAAAAAATATAATTAAAAATGACCCGAATAAAAAAACGAGAATCCTTTATCCTTGCACCAGTTGTAATTTACAGATGTAAGAAAAAAATTATAAAATGTTGTAAATATATTAAATATATGTGTTTGTGCAATTATAATTTTAGATTTTTTAATTATTAAAATTAAATATATGGATTTTGCATAAATTTCTCAAAGACATCATTCATATCAATCGATTGGTTTAGAAGTTACAAGCGTTGCAACAAAAAAGTGCACTCGGTATACTCAATTCCAATGCAAGACATCATCGTGCGCAATATGTGTGAAATCTTAGAAAAAGTTGAAGTTTGTATGGAAACTAGTGTAGTTTTGTACTCTACAATATTTGTCTTGGCTACAAGTGCGATTTTAAAGTATACCGAGTTGTTGTACGGCTTTGTGGTGTTAGACAATATTGCAGATTAATTAATTTTGAACAAATTTGCTGAATGTTGCATTTAGTTTGGGCAAACCGTTCGAAAGTTACAAGAGTTTTAATAAATGCACACAAACGAGTTGTCGCACTATAAATAGTACAGCGGGTGAAAAGCGAGTTACAAAGTTTTACTTCAAATATAGGCTTGTTGGGTATCAAATGAATGGTCTCGGCGAGTACTATGCAAATATACCAGTGGCGTCCAAGATATACCAATAGGGTTGTGCACAACTGCATATATGCAATATTCAAAATTAATTTTCTAGTTTCTATTGCAATTTTACAGTATACCGAGTAGATTCAACGATTGATTTTAAGTACGTTATGAATTGTGTCAAGTGAAAGACATTTTCAGGTGGTAAAAGTAAAAGTAGGACAATTTCTTTGTAATCAACTTCAACTGCTCGACGGTTTTTCATATTTTACTCAAAAACATCAGCACAAATTTGGCATACCAATTTTGACAACACATTCTGTTTAAGGCTTCATCATCACAAACAAATTAAGATGTTTGAAAGCCTTTAGTAATTTAAATTTTACTAATGATTAAATTAGTATCAATAATGATTGAAAAGATTTATTAATTGTTGATGAAATATATTTTCGTTTCTAAGTATGCCAAATTTCTATAATTTTTTATACATAAACCAGCAAAGAAACCCCTTGGCTCATTTTTGTTTAAATTTGAAATTCGAAATTTTGAACTGCCCGCCGATTTAAAATTTTTGAAACACACACATACATACACTTGTCAATTTTAGCATCAAACGATTCAAGGTGACTACAGATGTCGAAAAAACATAAATCTAATTATTTTGCTCTTCTGAAAAAAACATAATCCTTTCCTCCAGTAAGTAAAAATATTTATATTAAAATAAACATAGATGTTAATTAAATTTTATCTAAAAATAAATAATTATTATTCATTTTGTTATACAAATAGTTAAAACTCATACAAAATGTTTATTTCTCATAATAAGTCAATAGTTTATACTTAAATTATTTTAAATTGAAATAAGGTCAGGAATAAAAATACTATAGAACTAAAATTAAAAGTATTTGTAACCTAATATATTTTTAAGTCATTGAAATCTTTTTTAAAATAAAGACCAACAAATTACGCAATATTTATTCAAATTATTGTAAATATTTTATATTCGCGCATATAATTAAATATATATGTGTCACAGTTTTCAATATAGAATTTTTTAAGAATAAAAGGTTTTAAAAGTAAATTAATTTTGCTTTACATTAGTCTTTTAAAATTACAGATTTTCAAAATTTATTTTTATTGTAAATTATCATTTATACCAATAAACTGAATAACTTGTAAAATTAAAGTTTAAACTATTTGAACTTTATCCAACTGAAAATCTACATCGCAAGTTCTCTATAAAAATTTATCAAGGATGAGATAAAAATGAGGTCCACCAAAAATAATATTATTTATAAATTATTACTTGTTCTTATAAAATAAAGTTAAGACTAATAAATAAAGGTAAATAAACATTTAATTTCAACTGCAAATAAATCTTGAGTCTAACACAAGCTTTCAATATCAATCAATATTTGTAATGATAGTATATATAATCAAAAAACTGTTTTCAATGTAATTTGTTTTAATTACCCAAATGCATAAGTATTTAAATATGAAAATATTTTTGTTCTTTATGAAATACTTATGGATATAAAATCAATAAATATTTCTTTCACAAACCAAACTATACCAAGAAATAATAAGATATTTTTACATATTTATGTATTTATATATGTCCACATTTTTTGAGACCTTGAAATACCCAAATTCCACTGATCTACAAAATCGCAAAACGAAAGGAAAATATCAATTTTGTCAAAAAAATAAAAGAAGAAAATTACAGGTTTTTAAATTAAACAAACTTAAATAGTGGCACCAATGCGTCCGTACAAAATTATATATTGATCGAATAATAACAGGATGATGATGAATTTTTATCGGAAATCGAAATAAATACACTAGAAGATTTAAAAATCGATTAATCGAAGTAATGGATAAATGTACAAAATTTTAGAAAATATTTTAAAAGTAAAAATTAAATAAAATTAGCATATCTTTTTGGGTTAACATTTCTTCCTTTATAAATATTGATTGCATAATTAGTATGTAAAAAGTGTTTAAAGAATGGAAAGTATTGTGTTTTGAATTAAATTCTTCATTATAACAAAAAATTAAGCATTTATAATTGTGTATTAAAAATGCAGTTTTTTTTAATTAGGTAAATCGCATTATGGTTGCAATAATAACAATATGTATATAATATATATCAAACATTTTATAAGATTTGGATTCAATATATTTTTAAAAATAAATCCAACTAACAAATAACTATAAAAATTTGTATAGTTGTTTAGTTGAAGGAAGAACAAATGTTTTGGAAAGTAGTTTTTTATATAAAAAATAGTTAGAAAATTATTTTTTAAATGATAAATGCTTTAAATATAAAGTAAATGTTGTTAATAATCTATATATTATTATTATCATTTGAAAATTATCGAAAATCATGATAAAATAGATTTGTTACATCACTTTATTGACCAAGGATAAACATAGCAAGATCGATTATATAAGTCGATACTGAATTATAAAATTCACTAAATATTCAAATTGTTTTAGTAACAAGATTAATTGTATTTAATTCTATTTATATTTGAAACAAATTTAAGAAAATTTAATAAAATGTCGAAAATTTTATTTATTAGTTTTGTGGTCGTTGCAGCTATTGGAAATATTGAGGTAATAATAAAAATCAAATTTAAAGTCGTTTTATTTGAAACTTTTATATCGGAGTGTATATAAATGTTGGCATCAAAACGTAGTAAATTTTATCTGGTTTTTTCCCTATATAACTCAAAAAGAGAGCTCTCATGTAAAATTTGTAAGCTGACGAAAACCAAAAAAATGTCCCGAAATTACTTTTTATTGCTAAATTATGAAAAATCAAATTCAAAGTCATTTTATTCAAAACTTTTATATCGGAGTGTATATAACAGTTAGTATGGTAAAAGTAGTTAGTATATAACTTTTACAATCGTAGTGAATTTGATCTATTTTTATCCTATCTAACTCAAAAAGAATGCTCTTATATAAAGTTTGTAAGTAATTTATTAAAAACCAAAAAAATGTCCCGAGTTTTCTATTTATTGCTAAATTACAAAAAATCAAATTCAATGTCGTTTTATTTGAAACTTTTATATCTAGAAGTAACTTTAGAGATCATATATAATTTAAAAAAATGTATGTTTTATTTGGAATTTTTATATTTTTTTTTATTTTCAGGCTGCTATGTCAGAAGCTGAAACCAAAGCTCTTTTTGTAGACGTTGTCGCAAAATGTACTGAAGCTACAGGTGCAACACCAGGTAAAAAAACTTGAATTTAACCATATTTTTCAGTATTTTTAAACAGAATCTTTATTCAAAAGATTGCTATAATATGATGAAATAATTGTAAATAATTATTATTTTTTTATTAGATGATATTACTGCGATGAAAGGAGCTGGTGATGTCAGTTCCAAAGGAGCCCAATGTATGAGGAAATGCATTTGCGATGCTCTAGGAGTTGTGAGTAGAAAGAATATGATAACATAATTATTTATATATATATATATATATATATATATATATATGTCTAATGAACCTATTCTTTGATAGCATAACTATGTTATCAAACCCCCCAAAATTTTATAAAGAACATCTTAAAGACTTGGCATTCTCAGTGCACCTATTTTGTTTTGATTTTATTTACTTGGAGTTGGCTCTTAATATGTTAGTAATCACAAAACTGTCAAAAATCTATTATTTATTATTCAACCCTTTCCACTCGGACGGCGCCGCTCTGGAGGCAAAATAATATTAATTTCGGGATTTGCGAGGGCAAAGGGTTAATACTGTCAAAGGTTTGAAACTAACATCCAAATAGCACAATTGTCAAAATAACATAAGGTCAACTTTACACCCATTAAAATATATAAGTACAACTTTTCTGTACCTATTATTTTAATTGCTCCATGTTATCTCCTCAGCTCAATATGAAAGAAATAAGTGTGACCAAAATAAGGGTCATAAAATAAAATGTTATATTAATATAATTGATAGTAAAAAGTTATATTTATTTCTTTAAGGTTGATGGAAGCAAATTCAATTCTGATGGTTTAATCAAAGCTGCTACAATGCTTTTTGGAGAAGGAGCACCTCAAATAGAAGTGGTAAGCAAAAATCAAGTAAAAAATTAATTTATTTGATTTTTATCAATTTTTGATATATTATATTAATACTTCTAGAATTATCATCTGTCAAATTAAGACATTCTTGAAAGGTCCCACAATAAGTAGTCAAATAATAAAATTTAAGTAGAATGAGCTAGGTCAAACTCCAGATGTTTTATTGAAATTAGACCAACCAGAAAACCCATTTGTTCAAGATAGTTTAATTTTAATATTTAATATAATTCTTAAAGTACAAGTAACCTAGGACAAACTCTTAATGTTTTAATCCAAATTGGACAAAACAGAAAAAACATATTTCCAATATAATATATTTATAATATTTAGTATATTTCTTAAGCCGGTCACAAACAATACTGTTTAATTGCGCAACCTATGACTTGCACATGTATTTTCGTTTTACTTTATAGCGAATACATAATTCAAATTTATAAAAAAATATCTTTATTTGAAAGCATTTCTATTAACCCTCTTTGAATTTTCTTTTGATGCTGTGAATATATAAATTAAACTTGCTGGAACTTCCCGTACCAAAAATTTTTTTTTTTTTAAAACGATTAACATTTTTGAAAAAAAATTACTTTGAAAAAATAAGATTTTTGAGAAACTATAAATTGGACAAAAAATTAGTTTTTTTTTGAAAAAAAAAATTTTTAAAAAAAAATTTTTTTTAAAAAAAATTTGTTTTTTTTGAAAAAAAATTTTTTTTTCTTTATTTTGACATATTGTGGAAGATCTGAACTTTTTTTTCAAAGCAATCGTACTGCTTTAACTACATAGGGACAAAATATAAAGCGCGTAAGCGCCGCGTCGCTGTCTAACGCATAAGCATTGGTACGGAACCGATAGGAATGTTAACAAAATGTATACTTATTGTTAAAATCTCTATAAAATGTCTGATTATTTGATGTGCATATGTCTAATGATCATTTTTGACCGCCAAATGGCTCATTTTTTTACTTTTTTCTCTATATCTCCGAAACCGCTGGACCTACCTTCATGAAAGTTGTATCGATTCTTCATCTTGTCAATACAAATAAAATGTTTCTTGAATTATTAAAATCGGACGCTCCGTTCTCTTAAAAACTGAGTTACCGTTTTCGGAACTTTTTGCCCCGTATCTTCGGAACGGCCTGACCTGCCTTTGCCAAAAACTAATCAGCACGTCTCCTTATCAATACGGATCGGATGTTTTTTAAATTATTCAAATCGGTTGATCCGTGTTCCCGAAATCGTCGACGAAAATTTGTATCCGCACATACATACACACACATACATACATACACACACACACACACACACACACACACACACATACATCCATTTTTCTAAGGTATGCCAAAATGTTCAGAAACCTCTGAAACGTAAAGATATATAAAAATTTTCATTTTCGATTTTTTTGCGATTACTATAACTTGCCCTACGGTAAGTTAAAAAATATATATATTTTTAAGTCATGTCTTAACATTTTCTTATTGACATGTTTTTTACATACACTTGAGTCATCTGTGTGCACTATGAAAATACGCCTGATTGCGCATGCAATCATTTGCACATGTATACAGCAACGACAGCAACGTTCATGGTGGCTTTAGGTTTAATTGATTAATTCATTATTTATTTATAATAAAAAAAATTATTTTTATCTAGGCTAAATCTACAGCAGCCTCCTGCTCTACCATTTCTGGAAGTGATGATTGTGAAGTAGGAAGCAAGGCTTTTGATTGTATTATAACTACAATGGGTGCTGAAGGAATTGTATTTCCACTTTAGAAAGGAAATATAAAATAATAAATTTATCCAAAAGATAAATTTATTCTAAAGGGCCAACCTTAGGGTTGCCATCTACACATCCACGAAGTTTGAGAAGTCTGCGCTGCAACTCAAAGGCTCGTTAAATTTTCATTATAAAAAATGGTTTAAAAAATTATTGTGGCAAATAAAGCACAAAGACAATATATAATTAATGGTAATTTTTTTGTTAAATTTTTATATATTTTTTTCGTTATAAGTTAGTAATATTTTTCTTAAAAGTATCGTTTTGTTATTGGTAAAATGATTTATGATTATTTCTATTGAATTTTTGAAATTACTACCTTGTTTTTAGTATTATAATAAAATGTAATAGTATAATAAAATGTGATGAAAAATAGTAGAATTTATTGTTTTCAAAACTTCAGAAATTGTTTCATGTTCAGTTTATTTCAGAAATTGTTTCTTGAAGTTTCGAAGAATTTTGTATTTTATAATGATGCAAGGTATAATTTTATTAAAAACAGAACGATAAGTAAAAATATAGATATTTTGTAATGTGATGCTAGTTCATATTTAAAAAATAATATTAATCTCAGAAGAAATATACTCGTATTATTAGATTTTAAATTATTGGGTATTCGTTATAGAAACTGTCATATAAAATAAATGCGATTTTATCGACACTTAAATGATAAAAAAGTTCTCTGTAAATATTTCAATCAATTAAGCATTAATTATTACGGTGATTATTCATTACAAATATTAATTATGAATAATTCATTTTTTATTATTATAATCAACCAAAAAATGAGCGTTTGTTTAAATACCTTCATTATTATTAATTAAGTATTAATTAAGTAAGTAATTATTATTATTAATAAAGTAACATACTCGTAGAACCTAGACAAAAAAGAATTTAGAACAAATCTAAAAAATGGCTTCTTAATCTTTAATTTGAGCTTAGGCCAAAAAATATAATATACCTATTCATAATTTAATCACAATTAATTATTTCAAACTTTACCCCATTAGTTATTTAAAAATTCTTGTATATTTTACCATTTTATATTCAGTCTTTCATAGTTTTATCAATCAAAAAAAACTCTATAAATATGGTTGAGTGGATTTTTGAAATGCAAATGCAAAATACTAAAACATTTTTTTATAACAAATAAAAATGAATCGATAAGACAAAGTTGATATTCATAATTTAATAATAAACAATGAGACCAGTTCTACAGTTTGTTAGTGATTTGTTGCTATAATATTTGTTTTTTTGAAAATTTCTTAAAACATGTTTTTGTATAAAATAGCCATATTTTTGGCAGTAGTTACAGTTGCATATTCTTCTCATTCGGTAAATATTTTGTAAAAAAATATTAATTAATATTTAAAACAGTATTAATGCAATATATAGATATTTTTAATTTATACTAAAACCTATAAAATAATATAATAATTTGTGATAATTTTATATTCATCATATTAGTCGTAAATGTGTTATTACAAAAAACACGTCTCTTTTTATTTTTTTTAATTTTTTTTCTTTATTTTTAATCTATTTTATTTATTTGTTTATTATTATTATTTTATTTCTTTCTGTGATTATCATTATTATTATTATTTATATTTTATCCATATAACTCATAGGGTCTGTGAATAACTCTGATTGTTATATAATATGAATGAATAAAAAAAAATGCCATTCATAATTACTAAATGTTTTTATGCATTTTAAAAACTTGATAAATAAAAACAATCTTAGTCAAGAATGACCGAGCTTTTGAAGTTATATGATTAATAGAAATCTTCTATTCAATATAAAGTACTTGAGTTACATTATTCAGCATAAATATTAAAACACTTTTTCTGGTTTATAACTAGTTATCACAAAAAATGTTGATCGTTTTTTTAAAGTATTTTACTCTTTTACAATCCTGATTAATTGCACAAACTTTTGATGAAACTTGCCTATTGCCTATTAAAACACTTTTTTCAAATAAGCTTTTCAAATTATAAGAATTTATAAAATCATTATATAACGAATAGTCTTAATTGCAGAAAACTTCCTGCAATTGTGTCTTTATTTTTGTCTGTGGTTCAAAAAATATTTAGGGTTACAGTTTTCAATTTTGAATGAACAATATTAATAAAAGTTAACTACAATGACCAAAAAAACAGCTTCAATTTCACCAAAGTCCTAGGTTGCACTAAGAAGCTCATAATTTACAAACAACTTGAAATAATTTTTTTCTAATTTAGGTTGAGTTCTGGGATACCATATATATATATATATATATATATATATATATATATATATATATCATTAATCCATTTTTTATTTCAGATTGATGAATTAGATGACCTAGATGAGGCTTTCTTACTTTGCGTCAGAGAATTAAATCTTAATATACCTTCTCTGTTATTACAAGGCAGTGAGTAAAGTTTTTTATTTTAAATTTTACAAAAAAATATTCAGTTTAATTTCAAATGAGACATATAATTGTTTATTAACAATTAATGACATATTATGTACTTTTTGTTATTTTTAGATCCAGCAGAAAATCCAAAATTAATGTGTTTTAATGGATGCATTTATAGACGTTTGGGTGTGGTAAGTTAATGAAATAATAAAAAAATAATAATGCACCTAATAAAACAATTAGATAACGTATACTTTATAACTTAGGTATCGTAAACTAAATAACAGTACTCATACTAACAACAAAAATACTTCTGTTAAATGAAAATATGGCTGGTCACACATTACACGTTTCCCTCTACTTTCAAATAGTATCAACACAAAATGCCATTCTTTACTTGTTTTTGGGATAAAGGTACTAAACCTTTCAAATCTTAAATTTTCGAACCACACTCTACACTATATTAATTTTAATATAAAATTTCAATATATTTGCACAATATACCACTAGTTCTACTATGACACTCTATTCTAGTGGTTAGGAAACCGGGGTAAATTACCCCAAAAGAAGTAAAAATAGATCTTTTTAGAGCAAAATATATTTATTTTAATTAATATTTACTATATTTGCTACGTAGTTGTCCGTATGGAAGAAATCTCTGTTCCATGAGGGTAATATTTTTTTTCTTTTATAATTTTTTAAAGAAGCTTTCAGAAATTGATGACGAATTTTACAAATTCAGCTATAATTTATTGAAACTTAACACATCACACTATTCAACAAGTCGAATCAAGTGTGTTGTAAATAATTTCAATTAAAAAAAAAATTAATGAAAATTTCTTATAATTATTCATATATTATGTGCGTACATTAAATCATAACGTATCGATGGAATAATTCTGCAAAATAAAATAATTTGAAAATATAAATTTGGATAAAAAAAAATTTTGGGGTAATGATTAAAAAAGTTTCCCGGTTGCTGTTCTATTCAAATTTAATTTTTGTTTTATTTTTCCAGGTACAAAGAGGTAAATTACAAGTAGACCAAGTCAAACAATTTTTAGTCCATTCCCCTGACCCAAGGGTTAGAGACGTGGTTAACAAAATTTCCGATGAATGTGGCCTAGAAATCAACAAAGGGTTACCCAAAGACGAATGCACCCTTGGAGGTCAAATAAGCAAATGTTTTAGAAGAAAAATGCAAGATCTTCATATGGAAGCAAATCAAATCAAATTTAAATAGATAGAAAATATATGGATATATAAAAAAAGGATATATGGATGCTAATAAAATTGTTTTGTCATGAACTGCTTTAGTATTTTATTATAATTAATATAATTAGTGCTATGCAAAGCTTTTATGTTTGTTTGAAAACTGTATCCACACACACATACACACATTTTTATTTTGCATAGATTTCTTGCCGATCAAAATAATATATATTTTTAAGACAATATGCTGGGTGTAAATACATTTAAAGAGTTGTTCTCTTTTGAGATATGTTTTTTTTTTATTTTTCGACATTTCATTTAGAATCGTATGGCCATCTTTTATGAGAGTCCGACATACCCAGACAAAAGACCTAGTCTGAGAGTCCGACATACCCAGACAAAAGACCAAGCCTGGTATGCACAAACGCATTTCCTTTGCTGTACTAAAGAACATTTTATTAATTTGTTCAAAATGTACAATTTTTAGTAACAATAAATATTGAAGAATATGATAAAATAAAGATATGAACAAAAAAAATAAATATTAAAGATCCTTTGAAAAAATCCTTATCATGTCTAAAATGTTTTTGATTTATGTAAAAACTATCGTTTTCATATTATTATTATATTGAAAGAAAAGTTTACTTTTGTCGGAAAATCTAATATTATATTATTTCGACGTTTCAAGTCATTTTGAATCGAATGGGGGCCAAATTTGAAATAAGCTGATTTTTCACATTTTATTCACAATTTGTAATCGATTTTAAAAATTTACAAACTGTTTTAAAGGTATTGATCGGAAATCGTATTGGAAACTATAGTTTTTGGTGAAGATCTCTTTCGTAAAAAACAAAAATATTTCATAAAACTTTCATAAAAATTTTCATAAAACTTTGTATGACAATAAATTCATAGTAGTAAAATATTATAGGCCTAATAATGCAACTTGCCTTAAGGAAAATTGCTAGTTAACTTCTTGCAAGGTAAGTTATTGTAATCGTCCAAAAATAGATATTTGCATATTTTTACGTTGCAGAGGTCTCTGAACATTTTGGCATACTTTAAAAAAAATAGTCTTGTGTGTGTATATATGTGTGGATACAATTTTTCACCCACGTTTTCGGGAGCATGGATCAACCGATTTGAATGGTTTAAAAAACATTCGATTCCTTATAATAGAGAGACGTGCTGATTAGTTTTTGGCAAAGGCAGGTCCAGCCGTTTTGGAGATACGGAGCAAAGAGTGCAGAAAATATAAATCGAGTTTTTGATAGAACGGAGGATCGGTTTGTAATGATGAAGAAAAGTGGTGATTAGTTTTTGGCAAAGGTAGGTTCGGTAGTTTCGGAGAAACAGAGCAAAAATGGCAAAAGATAGCAGTTATGAAAAGAACATAGATCATCTAATCAAAAAACGAATCATCTAATTCAAAAAACATTTCGCTTATTTATTAAAAATGATTTTTTACTTATTTTGCTTAAAAATTATATCAACATTAGAAAAAAACATCATGTTACTCTCCAACTTCCATACATTATGCTACTGAATCATACTGAATATAGTCAAAATGTCATGTATTTGCTGTGCATTCAGGCGTTTACACATAAACTGCAACGTCACTCGTATGTTATAAATCTGGTTCAGAAAGACCCTGTTATCTAACATCGTTTTTTGACATTTGTGCGGTTTCTAGGTTAGGTTTTGTATCTGACAACCTGAGAAAAACGCCTGACTGCACACCAACCACTTGGCTTTTGTCAATATTTAGTATGAAAAATTTTCTATAACATAGCCTTGCCAAAATATTAGTCTGTAAAGGTGAGATATCAATTTTCAAGTTTGAGAAATTAGTAAAAAATACATTTGGAGACTCAGACTTATATCTTATAATGCAATTTTTATACGCAAAAATCTGCAATCATATAAATTTCTATCGAATGCAATGCAATATAAAAATATATTTTTTATATATATTTTTATCACAAAATAAAAACCGTGACATTAAATTCATGGGCGAAACAAATAAAATTGTTACAACAAATTGTAATAAAAATCACTTTGATAAAGTAAAAATTTATACATGTTTGTGTGCATATATAAACCTAAGTCGCATATGATTAATATTTAATGATTTCATAAAATCAATATTTGGAGTTGATATAATTAAAAATTTAACGAAAATGGGTTTTTGTAAAAAGTTTGGGGTTTGGCGTTTTTGTTAGTCTGCATTAATATGGTAAGTTGGAAATTGATACACAAAAATTTAATTATAACATATTACAGGTATGAGTTCAATTTAATGTTATATAAAATTTGTTTGAAAGTTGAGTAATTAATTTAAAATTTATTTGAACGTATGGAAGTTTTGAATAATGTCCTACTCTTTATTCAGTAAACAACAGCTGTATATAATAATTAAAACTAAATAAATTATATGTAACAAACTAGTTTGTTTACTTAAATATAATATAGTATGTATGATAATACAATATAAATACTCATATTATTATTTTTGATATTTCAGAAGTTCTCAAACGCAGACAAAACAATGAATACAGTAATTATGCAATGCATCAAAGAAAAAAATGTTAATGTGAAAGAATTAGGAGAAATAAGTAAGTTTTATTCATTATTAACTTCCCGAAGGAGAAGTTTATGTTTTCATCAAAAAATCCGATTCGCGAATTTTATGTTTTCTCGACGTTTCAAGCCATTCTGAATCGAATGAGACCAAGTTTGGAAAAAGTATGTGTGTGTGTGTTTGTGTGTGTGTGATCAGATTTTTTGCCGTTAATCTACGTTTTCTCAAAAATAGCTGGACCGATTTCAAAAATTTAAAAGCCATTCGATGTATCTCGATGAGGACTAGCGTTTATCAATTTGGGCGACAATCAGCCAAGCCGTTTCTTTGTAAATAGCAGAAAAGTGTAGAAATTTTCGTTCACGTTTGAGCCTAAAATTTGCAACCGATTTTAAAAATTCAAAAACCGTTCGAAAGATATTGGTTGGGAATCGCGTTGATTAGTTGTTGGTAACGTTCGACCATTTCTTCGTAATTAAATGTTAATAATTTTTTCTTTTGATGATTATGATGAAATATTGTTTAACGATAGATCTCGTAGTCTAAAATAACATACTAAAATATTATAGGCCTATGATAAGCGGTTAATTACGATTGCAGTTGACGTCTACACTTTAATATAATACATTTCACGAAATAAACACAAAATTGATGAAATAAAACGTGTTAAACAAATTCAATTAATTTATACATTATACGAGTAAGTATGTTTGAAAGCCATCAATTGGAAATCTAATTGATTATTTTTTAGTAAAAGCAAAAATTATATTCAATAGTCCGGTCATTTAACTTAAATTAGGTTAGAATCTCGGAATTCGAGATTCCGAATTGTAGGTCTGTAAATACTTGTTTATTGAGACCCTAAAATTGTCTCAAAAAACCTCTCAATATCTACATATGGTAGGGTGTACGCTACATATGTAGGTTTTAAGACAACTTCTAAAAGTCAATATACAAGTATTTATCTCGAATTCAGAGATGAACTTGCTATACATAATGACTGGACTATAAAAAATAAACAGCTGAACATTCTACTTAAAAAAATAGATGAATCTCGAATCTTCGTCGTTCATCCGACTTGCCTTAAGGCAAAATGCAACTGACAACTAGTTTTTTTATTTGTTAATTCTAATATATTTTTCAATAATTCCAGTCACTAATAACAAACCAGACAAGTACTGTTTCCATGGTTGTGTCTTCCAGAAATTGGGATATGTAAGTAATTTTATGAGAATAACTCATAGAGTACAATAGTCCACCATCAGATACCTAAAAAAATAAGTTAAGATTTTTTTCACGACAATATTTGAAAGTAGAGGGCAAAAGATGTATAACCAGTCATGACTTGGATTTTTACGACGTTGCTATCAGAAAATAAATGTTTGAAAATAACTACCCCAAAAGTATTTTCTTTAGTTTTTTGGTTATGAGCACTGTTGTTTAGTTTACGAGACGTTGTTGTAATTTTTAAGTGAACGTTATTAAATTGTTTTTATAAGATGTAGAAACTAATTTTAAATTCGACAGTTTTTTATTATATAACCTATATAAAGTTTACACCTGGGTGAGGTAAAATGGACCAAATAAACCTTAACCCTGGCACAGGTGTAAGCAATACAAAATAGTAAAAAAATGAGTAACTAAAAAATAATAGTTTGTCTTGATTAAATAACTTTGAAAATAATTATTCGTGTTCATTACATTTACATATAAGAATGAAAATATTTTTATGGCAGTGTAAGGAAAGTTTTCAAATAAATAAAAATAATACATTTCTAAATAAAAAAATAAAAAATTATTTAAAAAAATAAATAAATAAAGAAATATTAGATACGTTTTGATACATACTTATTAATATTACTTTTAGTTTTAAAAACAATTAAGCTAAACTCGTGTATTTTCTATTCCGAGCAATTTTTAATAATTAATTTTAAATATTCTAATTATTTTCTTGTTTAATAAAATAAAAAAACTGGGAATGTCTATCGAATTGTTACTTACACGTGTCCTTTGTTTACTCACAAAATGTCCTGAAATAGAAAATACTCTCATTCTTGCGACCGAATTAGGCTTAATTGTTTTTAAAGCCTGATATGATAATTCGAAGTTTTCTGTTCTTTAATTTGTCGATTCTAGGGTTTAAAATTCTTTTTTTTAAGTTTGAGTAGAGGAAATTACTTCTTCAAGAAGAAGTTACACTGGTTTAATTAATAAATACACTGGTATAAAAATCTAGATTAATATATATAAAATTTTTCTGGAAACCACTGATAAGATATCAAATGCTATTGAACCGATATGATTTCAAGAATCAAAACGCTTTCATCTATCTTTTACATTTGGCTATATTTGTCATTTTCCGTTTATACAGTGAAAACCAATTTTTTCCACTAAAAACCGGTTTTCGAATTCCATAATTTTTGCCAAAAAACCGACAAACTCTAGTTTTCACAATATAATAGCTCAAAGTCAAATTGGGTCTTGCTCTATAAGTCAAGTTTCAATATTCTAGTAAATAGTGAGTTAAAATTATGTTTTTTTTTGTTTTTTTTTTAGTTCGTGGATGGTAAATTGAGCTTCGATGCAATGATCGCCGGTTTCAATGCTCAACAAAAACCTGATTCCAACCCAAATCCACAATTGGAAGACATTTTGGCGAATTGTATAAAAGATGTTATGACGGACGAGAAGAATGACGATGCCTGCATTATTGCTGAAAGAACTATGCATTGTGTTGTCGATCATGACAAACAGAAAAATACATAAATAAATTAAATATTTTCATTATTGTATTATCGAATACATCGAGAGCAGATTAATAAATTTATTGAATTTCAAAGCACTTGCATTTGTTTTAATGAGAAACTAGTGGTGCCTCAAGGCCCAAGTTCCAAAAATTAAAATTGTTAAAACAGATTTAAATTGTTCGAAAATTTTGGACAAAGTAAATTTTTGAGGTTTTTGAAATTTTTGGGAAAAATTATACTTTTTTGAAGCAAAGGCTTTAAAATTGTTCGAAAATTTTAGAAAAAGTAAATTTTTGAAGATTTAGAATATTTTTAAAACTTTTACTTTTATGATAAACAGCTTTAAATTGTTCAAAAATACTGAATAATATAATTTTTTTTTTCAGGATTAAGAAATTTTTGAAAAAAATTGCACTGTTTTGAAAAACAGCTTTAGAATTGTTCATAAATATAATATCAATAATATAAATTTTTTGAAGATTCAGAAATTTCTGAAAAATGTTACTTTTTTAAAAAAAGCTTTAAAATTGTTCGAAAATTTTGAATTTTCTAGAAAAACGGTACTTTTTTGAAAAACAGCTTTAGAATTGTTCGAAAATTTTGATAAAAATAAACTTTTGAAGATTTTGAAATTTTTGAAAAACGCTTTAAAATTGTTCGAAAATTTTGTAAAAACTAAATTTTTTGAAGATTAAAAAATTTTTGAAAAAATAATTATTTTTTGTTTTGCTTTAGAATTGTTCGAAAATACTGAATAAAATTTTTTCAGATTTTAAAATTTTTGGGAAAAATGTTAATTTTTCAAAAAAAGATTTAAAATTGTTCGAAATTTAAAAAAAAATAAATTTTTGAAGATTTTAATTTTTTTTGGAAAAATGGTACTTCTTTGAAACAGCTTTAAAATTGAAAAAAAAAATTCGAAAAACATAAATTTTTTGAAGATTTTGAAATTTTTGAAAAAAAAACTGTATTTTTTTGATAAAAATCTTTAGAATTGTTCGTAAATTTTGAAAAAAATTGATGATTAAGAAGGTTTTGAAAAAATGTTACTTTTTTGTGTTCGAAAATTTTGAAAAAAATAAATTTTTGAAGTTTTTGAAATTTCAAAAAAAAGTTTCTTTTTTCAAAAACAGCTTTAGAATTGTTCGAAAATTTTGAAAAAAAATATTTTTGTGAAGATTTTTGTAAAAAGTGGACCTACTAGACCTATCTTCCCAAAAATTTACGCAATTCTTCTTTTTGTCAATAAAAATAAACATTTAAAATCGAACTTTCCGTTGAATTACCGTTCTTGACACTTTTTGCCCCGTATCTTTAAAACGGCTGGACGTGCCTTCGCCAAAAGCACGCATGTCTCCTTATCAATATGAATCGAATGTTTTTTGAATTATTCAAATCGATTAATCCGTGTTCACAAAATCGTTGAATCGAAAATTTGTATCCGCACATAGATACACACACGCGCACACACATTCACACACACGTACATCCATTTTTTCTAAGGTACGCCAAAATGTTAAGCAATCTCTTAAACGTATAGATATATAAAAGTTAGACAATTTTACATATATTATATTATAATATAACATATTATATTTTTCTTGCTGGCAGCAATATTGTTAATAATAATAATCATTATTATTATTATTAAATTTATTAAGTATTTTTTTTATAACGGTTGCCACTAAAAGTTTGAAACAAAATGACTTACTCTGATAATTCTAAAAACTGGTAAACTTAGGAAAATAATTAGATCAAAAATATGTTATATTATTTACAACAATAAAACTTGTCAATTACCAAAGCCATAAAAAATCGAAACTAAACGTGAATATAATGTTACAATTTTTCTTGTCATAAAAGCTCTAATTGTGCAAAAAACAATACGCAATAAAAACTTTGAAAAATTTTATCATGTTTAGTGAAAATGCAACAATTTGAAGAACTAAAAGGATTTTTTTCGTTTAATAATAAGTTGTAAAAATTTGAATATAAATTGTTTAGAAAATAAAAAAAACAAAAGTTATAAAATGCATGGAAAAGTAGTACTAGTTATATTTGTAGTAGCTGCACAAACTGGCGTTTTTGGGGTAAAAACAATATTTTTTAGGATTTAAAAATTTAAAAATTGTCGCGCAAAATTATGCTAATAATGTATTATTTGTTATTATTAGCTATTAGCTATTTTAATTGGCTAATTTATTTATGAATAGAGTATTTTTCTAAATCCTACAAAAATACTATTTTATTTTATAGCAACTTGATGCTTTATTTTATTTCACGAGCACCAAGAATTGTTTCGAGTATGAAATATTATTTATTTTATTTCTAAGTAAAAGTTGGTAATTTATTGTTTGTATAAAAACAACGAAAAACCTATTTTTAATAAAATATTATTAAAATTAATTAGGTACTATAATTAACTATTTCAGTCTTCTATGTCAACGAACGACATCTTCAACAAACTTAAAGATGTTAAACATGAATGCTACTCTGAAAAAGAAGAATTACAAATAAGTAAGTATTAATAAAATTAATATGTGAAAAATATTTTAACCTTCGTAATCGATTCCGAGATCGATGCCAACCTCGGCCAACACGATGCCAAGTAGTACGATACGAAATTCTAGTAGAGTTTTACTTGAGATTATATTTGAGATCTATTTTCTCAAGTGAAATTTTCATACTGCTTGATATTGAGCTGGTCGAGGTTGGAATCCTTTTAACTAGTATGTATTCGTCTACGTCCTTAACCACTAAACTAGTCCTGAGATCGATGCCCAGCTAGATAACAAACAGTATGATGTTAAATTTTTACCTGAGATTGTATTTGAGATCTATATTTTCAAAAGGAATTTTTATACTGCTTGATATCGAGCTAGCCAAAAATGGAAACCTTGGGCTTAGTTTATGTTATCCCACGTCCTTAACCACTAAACTACTATCAAGATCGCAGTATGATATTAAATTCCAAGTTTACTTGATATTACTTCTAATATCTATATCCTCTGAAGTAAAACTTCTTTAGGCGCGTCTATGGTGTAAATCCGTACAAATGCAACGGAAGTCCGTTACGGCCGAAGTGTTCATAATTCGCTCTCGATAAGATCATTTCTATACGGGTCGATTGTGATTAGTTGTTGTGTATGTGAATAGAGATCTGTCGTTGTATGCGTACCGGCATCAACGTTGTATGCGTACCGATATCAACAAGGAAATCGGCATAGATAAATAAACATTTTGAAGTCACATCGTAGTACAAATGTTGATTTAATGAAAAATGCCTGAATCAGAAGAATATTTCACCCTGTTCCTTAAAAATATTAAAACAAATTAAATATTTAGACAGTGTACTAAATGTAAGTTTATTGATTAGAAATTATTTCTATATTATTCGTAGTTTCTATAAATCTTTGAAGTTATTAAAATAGAAAATATTTTTAGACAAGACAGATATTACAGCTGTTCAAAGAATGAGATTATATCGCCAGCGAAAAAGTAAAAAAATACAAGCAGTCAATGAATATATGTTAATTTTAATTAGATGAAGTTCTTCTAACACAATTACATGATGAGTGAAGTTGGGAAAACGATATTTTTTAGGCGTTGTTTAACAAAATCCACTGTGTGAATGAATATAGTTGAATTTATTAATCAGCAATTACTTCATTTCTCTAATGAAGGATAAAGTTTTAAATGTTAATTACAATGACAAACCGATCATGTTATATTTGAAGTATGACTTTAATTACATTATTGTTTATAATTATTATACATATTTTTAATGCTATTATAATATATAATTTATGATTTATCATCATATAAATGTGTATAATGATCGACACTAATAAATGTGTGCATCACGAGTGTTACATTATAACTAATAAACATTATTCAAAATTGTTATATGATGTATTTATTTTTACTTAAATGCCATCTTCTACAGTAGCAAATAAGTTTTACTTAATCGCGTGTGAACCTTACGCGCACTTTTTTTTATACTGTTTGATATCGAGCTGGTCGACGTTGAAATCGTTCTTAGGCCCCAACCACGACAGACTAATTACCAAATTAATAGTCATTTTAATGTATAATTATTATATTATTGATATTTTTTTAATATTTTTAGTTGAAACAAGTCTTGGAGAAGTTCTAGAAGCTGTAGATCATAATTGTTTTGTGGCATGCGCTTATAGAATATTTGGTTTTGTAAGTATACTTAAAAAAAATTATACCCAATTTACAATTTACATATTTCTATAAAAATTGTTCCAAATTTAAGTAAATGTTGGTAGACAGTAGGGTTTATACAAAAACCGACATTTCAGAAAACCGGTTTTCGAATTTTAATTTTACTAAAAAACCGGTTTCTAACCGGTTTTCGAATTTAACATAGAAAATAAAGTTTTGCTCGAATATTCTGTAATTCATCCGCAAATTTAGTGTTATTTAGAGCAGTATTTGACTGAATTTATTTATTGTTCAATTTTATAAATAGTAAACAAAATTATTTTAATTTTAATTAGTAGAACTAAAAAATAATAGTTTATCTTTGAAAATAACGTTGAAAATAATTATTCGTTATTCATGCATCATTTTCACATATAAGAATAAAAATATTTCTATGATAGTCAAAGGAAAGCTTTCGAATAAATAAAAATAATACATTTTTAAATAAAAAAATGCATTAAATTAAAAAAAAATTAGATACATGTTGATACATACTTATTAATATCAATTTTAGTTTTAAAAACAATTAAGCTAAATTCGGGTATTGTCTGTTCTGAACAATTTTAATTAATTAATTTTAAACACTCTAATTGCTTTTGTGTTTAATAAAATATGATTTCAAAAAACTGAGAACGTCTATCAAATTGCTACTTAGACATGTCCTTTGATTACTAACAAAATTTTCTGAATTAGAAAATACTCTCATACATGCGACCAAATTATGCTTAATTGTTTTTAAAGCCTGATATAATAATTCTAAGTTTTTTGTTCTTTAATTTGTGACTTCTAGGGTTTAAAACTTGTTTTTGAAGTTAGAGTAGAGGAAGTTACTTCTTCAAGAAGAAGTCGCACTGATTTAAATTAATATATACACTGGTATAAAAATTTAAATTAATATATACAAAACCTTTGTAGGAACCATTGCAGACTGGTAAGATATCAAATGCTATTGAACCGATATGATTTCAAGAATCAAAACGCTTTCATCTATCTTTTACATTTGGCTATATTTGTCATTTTCCCTTTATACAGTGAAAACCGACTTTTTTCACTAAAAAACCGGTTTTCGAATTCCATAATTTTCAGCAAAAAAACGGTTTTTGAAAACCGACAAACTCTAGTAGACAGTCTTATCTTGGATAATTATCATTTATATTTTTTAGTTGGTCGAAGGTAAATTTATGGTGGACCACTACATGGACTCCATAGCACCATTTCATAAGCCAACTTCGATGGAATACAAAAAAATGCAAAACATTGTCGATGATTGTTATGAACGACACAAAAAAGTCGAATCTAGAGGCGAATGTAAAATTGCAGCCACTATGATCGCCTGTATCATGCCTCAGGTGCAGAAGAACAAATTTAAAGTTATGATTTAAAAAAAATAAAAATTATGTATTTAATTGGAATTATATGAACTCAATTGCATATATTTGTATTAATCGTATTTTGTGTAAATATTAAGTTTGATTCTACATAGTAGTTTAATTCCATGATTTCACGGGGAGTCACAAAATCAATTGTTATGACTGTGACTTTTCGTATGTCGGTCAAAATTGTCAAAACGTAAAAAATGTTTGTGCTTCTGTCTACTGGCACAAAAGTCACTTATGTTATTGAAAAAGTCATTAAAATGTTAATGGCTATTTTTGGGCACTTGTTAGTAATATGAAGATACTACTAAGCAAATCAATGCAATTTTTTATCTTTCTTGTATGAATATTAGTTATGTTTCTACATAGTAGTTTAATTCCATAAATTCACGAGGTATCACAAAATCAATTGTTATGACTGTGACTTTTTGTATGTCGGTCAAAATTGTAAAAAATTAAAAAAATTATGTTCCTATTCTCTGGCACAAAAGTCACTTATATTATTGCAAAAGTCATTAAAAGAAAAACAGTTATTTTTGGTTACCCTGTTAGTAATATGAAGATACTAGATAAGCAAATCAATGCAATTTTTTATCTTTCTTGTATGAATATTAGTTATGTTTCTACATAGTAGTTTAATTCCATGAATTCACGAGGAGTTACAAAATCACTTGTTATAACTGTGAATTTGTGTGTGTAGTGTAAAACTATCAAAAGTAAGAATATATCGTGTTCCTATTCCCTGGCACAAAAGTCACTTATGTTATTGAAAAGGTCATTAAAAGAGTAATAGTTATTTTTGGTTACTCTGTTAGTTGTATAAAGATAATACTAAGCAAATCAAAGAAATTATTTTTTCGCGTCCTGGTTTGTTGTCCTTATAGATAAAAGATAAGTCAAGATAATTTGCCAAAATGAAATAAGTGCTTCGGGAATATTAAATCTGTTATCACCAAAAACCAATAACATAACAAGCAGTTTGATATCAAATTTTTACCTGAGATTATATTTGTGATCAAGTGGAATTTTGATACTGCTTGATATCGAGCTGGTTGAGGTTGAAATCGTTCTTAAACTCTACATCACGACAGGCTCATTAGCAAATAAATATGGACACTTTTCGTATGATCCTATGTTAACTTTTTCTCAAAAACTGCTTATGGTTTCGAAATTTAAAATGGCATTTGGTGAAACCTGATAAAACTTGACGTTTCGCAAAAAAAATAAAAAAAACAAAAATTGTTTGAAAGATATGAGTTGCAAATTGTGCAATTAGCTTTTGGTAAAATTGTTACTCCTAGTTAATTATTGAAAATATAAATTGACAAAATTAACAAAAAAAAAATTATATTCAAACAATAATGCATGAGATATAAGATATACGGGCACATTTAAGTATATTGCAATATTTTGAACTGAGAGAAAATTAGATAAAATGCCAAAACCAAAAGTCTATAAACTGATTAACTTTTTTGTTCACGATGATTAAATATCAAATATAAACTGAGATAAGGTAAAATAATATTTTTTAAATAAATGTTGAGAAAATTAGATAAAATGCAAAAACTAAGGGTCTATAATATAAACTTTTTTTTGTTAAATTTCACGATTAATAAATATCCTACATAACATAGATATAATTATAGATAAGATAAAGTCCCATAAAAATCGGTCAAGCCGTTTTCGAGACAGACAAAAATTGAAAAAATAATTTAAACAGCTTTTACAATATTAAAAACAAATGCTTAAATTTGAAATATAAGTATAGAAAATACAACATATTTATATTCAATATTTTTTATTATTTTTCTGATATTTGACGCCTAGATATATAAAAATTTATAGACATTGTATGTATTTAGTATTGTAGAACTTCCAGGCGAGTTTTGCATAAACAAAAGTTAGCAGAAACTTGTATAAATATTTGTTTAAACAAACGTACACCTAATTCAATGAATTTTTACTTGATAACTGATAATACTTGCTAATATTTGAACATTACCAGAAAATCCTGTAAAAAGATATTTGTAGGCTGAGTAACTTTTGCACACTTCAGTTGTAGTCTCAGTTTTTGTCAAATAATTCACAAATTTTATATGGAAGTACTCCTTTATAGTTAGTTAAGGAAAAACTAGATATAATTTACTACATTTCTATAAAAATAGTTATACACAGTCCGATATAAAAGTTTTTAGTTAGATAACGAAAAAATAGATAAAATTTACTACGATCCCATGCCTACAGTTATATACACTCCGATATAAAAGTTTTGAATAAAACGACTTTGAATTTGATATTTCATTACTTAGCAATAAATATAAAAAATTTCGGACACTTTTTCAGTTTTTGTCAATTAACTCACAAATTGTATATGAAAGCACATCTTTTTGAGTTAGATAAGGTGAAACTAGATAAAACATACTACAATTGGTATTTTATTGATTGTCTATTACAGTATACTTTTGGTTCACAGTTATAATTTATTACATATTTCCAGAAACATACGTTGACCCGCGACAAACATATAACAAATTACAAAATCCTTAAAAGTTTCCCTCAACATTTTTCAGAAAGTTCTATGTCTACTCTGATTTGATATTAAAATTTTTCGAGTAATTTATTACCAATTTACCCTTGTCTATAATAATTAACAGGTACAGGAACAGTTCGATTCATAACATTTGGAGGTATGACTACTTCATAAATAACTCTTTCTTCAGGCATCACAATCTGGTTATTGTTGGGAATTTGTCTCAAATCCACTTGTTTATCAAAAATTTGAGGACCAGATGTTGGATAACAATAAATCACAGGACAAGCCGTCATTTGGACAACTCTTGGTTGTTTATTTTCCGAATAAGAAACCAAATCTTGTCTGTTATCTGGGGCTTGTTGATAATTCCTGATATGGTGCAAAATTGGAGGAGGTGCATCTCCTGGTAAATTTTGCAAAACAGTGCTCACAGATTGACCTGGCATATGTCTTTTATTCCTCATATATTGCAATAAATTCTGTGTCCCTTCTTGTCTCAAACCATTATTTTTAATTTGATACACAGGTGGATGCAAATATTTGGATGTAAATTTAACTTCTCTATTTATGTTCATGGGTGATGGAACTGGTCCAATTGCCATATGAGATGTTGTATGAGGTTGCAAATATTCTGGTGAAATGTATGTATTCGAATCGATGTAGGAAGATTTAGATGCAAAATTTGGATCGATGTAACCGGAATTTTGTCTTGTCAATTCGCGAAATTTGGGAGTTCGTATGCGCCTTTTGCGATGGGGAGTTATTGAATCTTCTTCGTATGGGGATGGGTTGTTTTTTAAGTACCAAGAATCGCCCTGGAAAATAATAATAGACTAAAATAATGAAAAAATAACGCTCAAAACCAAAAACACTAAAACTAAAATGAAATTTAGCAATAGCAATTTCACCCGATTTGAGGCTATGGCTTAGATTGCTCTCTACATTAAAATAGTATTGCCAAAAGATACAATTTACTTAAATTTTTGATAATGAGGTGGATTTTTAAACCGTGATCTATTTTACTACAGTTTATTTAAAAAATGTATATATTTAGAATGTATATAAATATATATATATATATATATATATATATATATATCTTATATATAAAATTTCCATGTCACAATGTATATTCCCATACGAAGAGCTTGACTTCAATATTTCATTATTTTGTTTTTGTCAAATAACTCGCAAATTTTATATGAAAGCACTCTTTTTGAGTTAAATAAGGACAAACTAGATAAAATTTACTGCAGTTTCATGCCAACAGTTATATATACTCCGATATAAACGTTTTGAATAAAACGGCTTTGAATTTGATTTTTTATTCTTTAGCAATAAATAGAGAATTCGGGACATTTTTTGGTTTTTGTCAAATTACTCACACATTTTATATAAAAGCACTTTTTTTTAATTAGATGAGGGTGAAACTAGATAAAATTTACTACAATTCCATGCTTACAGTTATATCTTTGCGTTTCAGATATATATATATATACTAGTTGACCCGACAAACGTTGGTTTGCCATACAAAATATTTCTAGTACAAAATGTTTAGTACAAAAATAACTAACTGATCACAAATGTAGTGCATAAGTGTAAGGAGGAGCTAACAAAAAATATATAAATAGTTTTCCCACTGCAAAGCACGCCACATATAAATATCCCTTGATAGTTTTTGCAAGAGCCAACCTAATCTGAAACTGATTCTATTTAAATTGAATTGGCACACTTAATGTTTCAAGATTTTGATATATTATTATTACTGAGCTTTTGCATTAATTCTGTAGTTTTTGAATTACAAAACAAATTTTGATAATTTATCTTTAAATTATATTGTTATGTGGACTGTCCAGTGGGTTGGCTGAGATTGAAAAGAATTTAGAGTGGAAAATTTTACAGCTTTGCTATAGATTTGTATGGTACCTATAGTTTCCTATCAAAAACTATTGTATTTTTAGATTTTAAAATTCAATCACTCTATTTCTTTGCAAAATTTGCTCTTCATGCAAACTTTCATACAATTCGAAAATGGAAAAATAAATAAATTTCTATTGGACAGTATACAACTGTTGGCATGGAATTGTAGTAAATTTTATCTAATTTCTACTGTGCTAAATAAAAAAGAGTGCCTCCATATAAAATTCGGGACATGTATTGCAAACTTTCCTTTAACACTTAACAAATAATTTTTAGAAATTAATAAAAGAGACTTTTCTCAAAAATCTTGTATACAATATTCCACAATATTAAGAGAGTTTTAGAAAAAACTTAGTAACTTTCTAGATTCCACTTCATAAAATCCAACTCATATCATAAAATTCTATATATATATATATATATATATATATATATATATATATTTGTAATATTTTTGCAGCGCGATCGAATTAAAAAAAAGATTCAATAACAAAATTATTTATTCTATTAAACATTTCGACACTTAATCTAAAAAACATATTACATAAATACAAAGTTTTATAATAAATATAAATATATGAAAAACAGAAAATTATACATACCAAACCTGGAAAAACCACAGTAAAAATTAATTATGATGTAAAATTGATTGAACACTAAATTTGTGTAAAATAGTAAAATACTATTATATTAACAAACGAGAAATAGAAAGAGCACATATTGCCCTCCTATATTTAATGTTATTAATAGCGTTGCATTATGGACACTGATCAAGGTTACAAAGCAAGTGTGGTGAAGGAGTGGGAGCGGGGTCTGAGAAACGAAAGGGGAAAGAGAAACAGAGAAGAAATATAACAAACAAAAGATTTTAAAACTGTATAGAATTTCTTTTCATGAAATTAATGATGACTTTGTAACTGTCATGTAAGAGATGAAAGAAATTACGTTTGTAGACACAAGAAGTATTAAGGGATATAAGTACAGACTCAACTATCTTTCTAAGGTCACAATTTTTTTCAATGTAAAGGATGGAAGAATTTGATATTTTAAAAGTGTGGTTCAAGTTTATATCATCAAGTTCTGAAAGCATCGTTTTGAATTGATTTGGGTTTCTAGAATTATATATATATATATATATATATATATATATATATATATTGTATATATGTTCTTTACCCTCTTGTATATATATTGGGAACTTTCACAAATTTAACAACTATTGCAATCATTGCAGTCCAACCTGTAAATAGAATCAGTAACCCTATCAATGTTTTTTAATTGAACAATTGGGCTGCAAAAATATTACAAATATGTATCAACGTCGACAAAATTATCATCATATATATATATATATATATATATATATATATATATATTTTATTATTATTATTATTATTTAACCTGCATGCATTCTGCAACGCTGGATTTTTCTTGCAACCAAGTCGAGTGTCTTGCAACAGGGCGACCTGAGTATAATGCAGGAGAAGACATTTCTTATAACTTGAATTTGATTTTTTTTTAAATAATTTTTATGGGTAAAGTTGATAAATTGTGATACTATTGTGAATAACCGAATGAATTTATGGAATGAATAATTTTTAGACAGTTGTTGTGACGTTTTGGCCGGAGGCCTACTTGGATTATATTTATTTTTGATAGACGTTTTTTCAAACTAAATATTGGATTCTACAAAATAAATATTTTTGTTAAACACCAATTGATCAATCACATATTGGAAGAAATAAATTAGAAAATAAAACTAAAGTATCATGCTGATATGCAAAGTATTACCAAAGCCTTAATATAAACAAATTAATTATTTTTATCACATTTAATTATAACAATCAGAACCAAAATGATTCTATGAGTTACAGAAAAAATTATTAAAATAAGCTATTATGATTAAGTTATATTTACAAATGCTGTTCAACTCTATGGTCCTAATTACTATTTTTTAGAAAAATCTGTTTTCATACAAAATAATATTTAGATTTATATTTTCTAGCAAATGGCAAAAGATCAAAGCTCTCACCATTAAACTACGAACAAGCCAAATATTTATTGTTAAATAATGAATTTGATGAGGTAGTAATCACTAATTTAAATGTGATATATATTATACATTTATGAATATAAAAAGTTCATAAATGAATGTTATAATTATTTTAAATAAATAAATGTCAATAATAATAAATATATTAAGGAGAACTAGGAGCTTATTGTAACAGGGATAAGTAGTAATATTACTATATTGCAGGCTGACGCAGTAAACAGTAGTGCGCAGGTGCGTCATAATATCAAATTTTACTATCATGAAATTTTGTTTAGCGTTATTATTATAGACAAATATATAATTTTATATATCTTATTTCTTTTCAAATTTATCTTATTTTGTTTGATAATGGATACAAGTAAACAGAAGTGCGAAGGTACGTCATAATATAAAATTTTACTATCATGAAATTTTTTTACCGTTATTATTATCGACTAATTTTATATATCTTATTTCGTTTCAAATTTATCTTATTTTGTTTGAAAATAAACACAAGTAAACAGAAGTGCGCAAGTGCGTCATAATATAAAATTTTACTAACATGAAATTTAGTTTAGCGTTATTATTATAGACTAATTTCAAATTTAATTTATTTTATTTTGTATCAAATTTATCAATCATTAATATAATGTATGAATATTTTTGTATAAATATTGTAAAAATATTACATCTGGGGTTAGTTGAAACAAAACCTTGAGTCTAGTTCTAACATTTTTATTTGTATCATAAAAATAATGGTAGTTAGCATTGATTTATAAAAAAAAATACTTAAAAATAAATCATTTTTGAAATAAGTAAAGAATAAATTATCAGAGGTATTTTTGCTATTTTTGACTCAACCGGGGTAAGTTGTAACACTAGACTTTTTCTAGAAGATAATTTTTTGTGAAGTAAATAACAACAATAATGAAATTATTGATTTGATTTGGTAAAGGAAAGTTACAGCATTTTATATGAAAGCAGCCCTTTTCAGTTAGATAAGATGAAACTAGATAAAATTAGCTACAATTCCATAAAAACCGATATAAAAGTTTTGAATAAAACGACTTTGAATTTAATTTTTCATTATTTAGCAATAAATAGAAAATTTGTGATATTTTTCTGGTTTTTCGCAAATTACTCACAAATTTTATATGAAAGCACCCCTTTTCAGTTAGATAAGGTGAAATTAGATAAAATCTGGCTTTATTTTCAGAATTAAAAAAAACTGTTATAAACTCATACCTCCACTATATCTATTATAATAAAAAATCTGTCCTTTTAATAAAAAAAACATGTGCAGGCCGAAAAATTTACAGACACAAATATTGTATTAATGTAAAACAAATAAATTCTGATAGAGACGGTAAAAAATATAACAATTTATTTTGCATTTGTTATCGGGATAGAAGTTGTGAACTAAAATATTTAGATATATATGAAATGTTTTTGAATTATAATAATTAACCAAAGTCTTGAATAATAAGTTATTATTCAATACAATTATAATTGTTATAAGATATTTATTAGCAATTGTACTAATTAGTTTTAAGTATGAGCCAAAACTATTTTCAAAAAAAAAACTGTTGAAACTTATCTGAAAATATAAATCTAACGCCCAAATAATGAAGTCGATCTACAAATATATATCAGGAGTTGTAAGTGCACCTTGCCTAAAGGCTAAATGCCACTTCCACCTAATTTTCATAGATATAATTATAATTTTTGTTTCATACAAAGTCTTTTATTAAAATCATATCTTGTGGTCACACTTGACGATAATAAATAATTATCGGATAATAATTGCACAATTATCATCTCATTAAAAATAGGTTTCTGCTATTATTATATTACGTCGACGTGATTTATGATTTCAGAAACATTAACGAACTAAGAATATAGATTTATATAAAAATAAATTTGGCATATTTGTATTTATTTATTATATTTATACTCAATTTAAAAAAAAATCTTAAAAATAGAGATAGGTAAAATAGTGTACTTTTTTAGATACTTTTTTAAGTATAGCACTTAAAAAATATTCATTATTCAATTAATATTTTCTTAATACCCTTTGAACATTTTTTTTATTGAAATAAAATATGATTTATACATTTATGAGGTCTTTTAGAACACTTTAGTATAAAAAAATAGAAGAAAATACGGTTGAAAATTAAATAATAATAAGACCCAAAGTTTGTATCAATTTATTAAAAAAAATTATAGAATATTTATATTAGGATAGTTTAATTTATTAATTTATATTTTATATAATTCTTTTCTATATATATATATATATATATATATATATTAAATAAATAAATATAAAAAATCCTAAGCAATTTAAGACGATGTTAACCAAGCACATTAATATATTAAACCACAATATAGACTTTTTCAACCCAAAAATTTTACATTTTGAAGAGAACATAATTAAAAGAAGATTCGCTGAGGGGTTGTTTTTGCAATTACATAACGACAAGGTCATAAACAAACGATTCAACAACATGGCCCTGAACGAAACAAACACGTGGTTCCAATAGCGTGTCAAAATTTGTTAAAATTTTGACAAGATCTCATCGCTTTTTAAATTTCCCGTAAAATTTGAACACATGCTAAAAACTGCTTTAAGAAAAAATGTGACATTTCTATCTCAAACTCCGAACAGTAAATACATAGTTTCGACAACTTGTTAAGTTATCATATTTATTAGTGTTTTAATCATCTGTGATGTTAAAAAATATATATTTTATCAATGTGCACCATGGATTAATAATGGTTCCATATGCTATATTAGGATACAAAATTGTAAGTGTTTTATTATTATTATTATTATTATTATTATTGATTTTCTATGAAATTTCTTACATATTATTTATCTAGTTTTAATTTTTATAGTGAAATTGATTGCCACTGAATGAAGGCTAAGATGCTAGCCGAAACTAAAAAATAAATTTCTAAAAACTCTCATACTGTTTTTATTGGTGTAACGCCCGATTTTTTAACTCTAATTATATATACGAGATATATATATATATATATATATATATATATATATATATATATTATTTTCTTCTATACAAAATTCTCCTCTGTACAAAATTACATAAATCACTAATTATGTCTGAGAGCTCAAAAGTTTCGAGTACTGGAATTCAAGGTGCAATGTAAATAAATAAACAATTATTATTAAAGTATCTTTTTACTCATTATCAATTGTTGAAATTTAATCATTATAATTTTATCAACAGTTGGTTCTTGAATTTGCAACAAGACACAATAATAATGTTGGTGAAAATAATTTTGTTTTGTGTTTTGATTGTTTTTGGCGAAAGTGGGTAAAAATTTAGTAAATAATTAGTAAAAATTATGTTAAATTCATGTGTTTTTTAAGTATTTATAAAACTGATTTAATTAGTTATTCTAAATTAAAAAATGTTTACTAAAATATTACTTGGTGTCCACAATCTTATGGATTTGTATACATATTGGAGTCAGAATTAGTAAAAAAAAAAAATTATAAAACACATTTAAAGAAAATAATAAAACTTATTAGTAAAAAATGTTAATGTAATAAATTTGGCATTTAATTTAGATTATAATTTTAGCATTTGAAGTATCTAATGAAACTCAAAATGGAACTTCTGAAAATAATTTAGTTTATGCAGTAGTTATTGATGCTGGTTCTACTGGATCCAGAGTTGTTGGTTATGAATTTGAAAAACAAGGTGAAAAAATAAATAAATTTTAAATAAACATATATATATATATATTCCTTTATTGAATTTATCTAAAAATTAACTAATTAATAAAAAAGGTGAAGATCTGAAATTGCTTCGTGAAGAATTCCACAAACAACGTCCAGGATTGTCTAGTTATGCCAATAATCCAGAATTGGTAAGTTTTTTGTAAAAAAATGTTTTCTAACTAATATTTATATATATATATATATATACATATATGTATCTTATATGTGTAAAATTCTTCTGTACGGGTGTATGATTTGATACGACTTCTAAACGATTATTCGGATTCTGATAATTCTTTTTAGAGTTTGTCAAAGAAAATTTCTAAGATTCATTGAAAAAAGTAATAGTAATAGTAATTTCTTTATTAAATAAAATTATAGTAATGTTGTAGAAATAAATGGCAGAAATTACAAAAAATTACTTATTATTGTTTGACATTGAAAACATTTGCTAAAAATGTCAATTCACTTTAAATTTGAATTTAGCTAATATTATGAGCCTAGATCATGTTGGAATATAATATACAAGAAAAATGTAATGTCTACATTACTATTGACGCAGCTGAGATGTGTCAGAAATTAAAATAATACAAGATACAGTATGTTTTTTCGGGAGCAGGACAATATCTGTTGGGTCAGCTAGTTTATATAAAGTTCTATAAATGAATATTATTTATGATTTTATTTTTTTGAAAATAAAATTTGTATTATAAATTATATAAAAAATATCTTGAATTTTTTTTACTACCGATTGTACTTTGCAGTTGAGATATATTTTTCCATAGTTTTGACTTAGATTTTTTTTTAAATTGCCATTCTATTTAAAGTGAGAAATTGAAAAAATGATGCATCTACACAGATTGCAGAATAAAATTGAATAATTAAAAATTATCTCATTGGAGATAAACTCCTCAAAGCCACGAAGATTAACATGTAATTTGAAAGGGCAATATTTATTTTGATTGTGTATAAAAATATATGTATACCACGAAAGATTATATCGATTTCGATGATTCGTATATATACAATTACTAAACTTAATTAAAATACATAATTTTGAAAAAACATTGATTATCATAAATATTCTCAATTTTTAAATTTTCCAAGCCGCGGCTTTACCGATTAGAACCGCAACCCCAAACGACGCGTCAATTCAGGTCAAAATGCAGCGTTGGGACTTTTATAGTGGAAAAGAAAAATCATTGTGAATCAACTTGCACATGTAAATGTACATAACTTGTAATTGTCCAAAGTGAAAATTCAAATCATAAATCTTGCAGTTGCAATGCAAAATATAAAATATTTTTAATATACAGTTATAACAATATTATTCACTACAAGTTCTAATTCTCTACTATGTCTTCTATAGTTGGTCATATCAGTAGAACTAATATGTTCAGGTCTATTGAAGAAAGTATTTCATATTTTCTTGGCTGTTTTGTTTCGTTTGCAATTATTTTTGAACTCGTAAGTAAGGACATACATTAATGTTGAAATATACATAATAATTTTAATATTCAATGTTTCTATTCGGTTCTAACGTTTTTCAATAACCATTTGTTTCATCATGGATTTTTATTTATTTATTTCACAAGCCGTCAGTATAATGAAAGGCTCAAGTCAATATCTTGCAGATTTAATATAATTTAATTGACTATCAACTGTTTTATTACTTAATTATTTATTTTGCAATTTATTTACTAAAAACTTATTTATATTAAGTTAATTTTAATTATTTTTAAATATAACTAGTATTTTTGCTGCAAGTATTTTTAACAATTTAATAAATATTTTAATAAGCTTTACAATTCTTTTACAATATAATATTTTGTTTAACAAATTTTAGATTATTTTATGATATTTTAACAAATTTAAGTGTATAATATTATATTTATTTTTACAACACAAATCTACATTTTTTTAGGTATTTTAATGAAAGAAATATTTCGTTTGACAATTTTTAAGTGTTTTTAAATAATAAGCGTTTAGTTAACTAATTAATAAGTATTTTAACAATAAAAATCATGTAAAAATAATAATTATAAAAGTAATAATAAATCGATGATAAATAATAGATTGATAAGCCTTTAGTATTGTTTTCGGTATAAGAAATGCAAACAAAAGCAAACTCATTTATAATTTTTTTACGCTTCTTATTTTTTAATTATTACTATTTGCTTTTTAAACATGGAATATACATAGTGCGTTTTCATTAGTAACTCTGATTTGATTTATACATATATATTAGGGCGGTCCTTAATATGGATATTTTTGAATTTCTTTGCTCCAGGGGCTAAAATGCTCCCCTAGGGGCTAAAATGCTTCCTAAATTATAAAAAAAAATTTAAGTTTTAGCTCTTAATATCAACTTAAGATAGTCCGCACTTCAAAAAAAGTTTTTTTGGAAAAAACTAACATGGGTAAAATTCCATTTGTTTTGTAGAATTCAACTTAGGGACAAATGAATGAAAAATTTGAGAATACAACATTATTTGCTTATTTTGATCATAGATAAAAAAATTACACCAAAAATTTGATATATGTTATAAAAAAAGTATTACTTAGGAAGAAGAACTAAGAAACTTTGGTTGGAGTGCGGACTATCTTAAAGTTAATATTAAGATCTAAACTTTCAGAGAATTTTTTTCATCAATTTTGAAGTACATGGGAGCAAATAAATTCTAAAATATCCATATATATACCACCCTAAAATAATATATATATATATATAATATATATATATATATATATATATATATACTTAAATCTTTTACTAGGGTGCCCAAAAAATCATGGACCTCCTCAACCAAGCCAACAATTTCGTACCAGACCACAAAAAAACAGAAACAATTCTCTATCTAAGGGCAACTGCTGGTCTACGTCTTTTAGGAGAAGAAGTTGCCCAAAAATTACTTCAGGCAGTCCAAAGACAATTCGAGAAAACTTCATATAAAGTGGAGCAAAATGCTGCAGGATTATTAAGTGGGACTGATGAAGGGATATTTGCATGGTTTGCTGTCAATTATTTTAAAGGTAAAATAATGGTAAATATTAATTTAAAAAAATCAGTCACATTGGAGATAATTTTTGAAATAAATGTCCATTTGTCTTGTTATTTACTCGTTTATTGTCTCTAATTGCACTCTCTACAATATTCATGTCTGTATGTCTCTATTTGTCTCTCTACTCACACACATACATCAAACATTTGTTATTCCATTCCATATGTCATGATATATTCTATATTTACAGGAAATTCTATTAAATTTTTAAGTAACATCAAAAACACCTACACGTTCATTTTGTAAATTAGTAACGTTACAAAAACGAAGCCGTTACGTTTTCGCGCAATTTGGAAACGTAACCAAAACGAAACAGGCCGTTACGTTTTTGAGTCGGAAGTAGAAACGTCTGTGTGCCTTCTTATATATTAACGTTTTAATTACGTTTTGTGATTTGCTGAGTTGAGATACAGATTGCAGAATAAAATTAAACTAGTGGGGTGTATGGCATCGTGCCTTAAGGCAAATTGCTGGAACTTCCCGTACCGTAACGAAATATTCGAGGAATACTGAATGTTTTTAAATAGATTATTATTAATATTGTAACATTGTCTAATATTTATAAGAATTATATAAACTGAATTGCAAAGTTGAAATTATTTGTTCAAAGTATATTAGAACTTTAGTCAGAATTAAAAATAAAATCTGAATTATTTTCGATATATCAAAAAAATTTAAAAAAAAAAACTAAAATATTGTTTTTCCCAAAATCAATTATTTATCATTCAAATCGGACGCTTAATTCACTCAAAAACCGTCATTCTTTGCACATTTAACGCTGTATCTTCAAAATGGATGGGCCTACCTTTGCCAAAAACTAATAACCACTTCTCTCAATCATTACTAATTGAATGTTTTTTAGATCATTCAAATCGGATGCTCCATTCTCTCAAAAACTCAATCTCTATTTTCTGCACTCTTTGCTCCGTATCTCCGAATCGGTTGGATCTGCCTTTGCCAAAAACTAATTAGCACATCTCCCTATCAATAGAAGTCGAAAGTTTTTTGAACCATTGAAATCGGTTGATCCGTGCGCCCTAAAACGTGACCGAAAAATTGTATCCATACATACATACACACACATCCATTTTTTCTGAGGTAGGCCAAATTGTCAGAAACCTTCGAAACGTCGAGAAATACAAAAATCTTCAATTTCGATTTTTGGACGATTACAATAACTTACCCTACGGGAAGTTAATAAAAAAGGAATATTTTTGAGTTGTCATTTAAGTAGTAGTAGTATCACCTTTCAAGATAGTGATTAAATATCTCTTTAAATAATTCACATTCGTTAATTCATGCTGTAAAAAAGCAAAAGCTATGTTTCTGGACCTATCTTTGCTAAAAACAAAAACTATGATCTAACTAAATCTTCAAACCATTAAAAATCCATTTTTTAATCATTTAATAAATCCAAAAATATGTCATAAATTAGAGTTCTTATATACATAAATAATATTTCCAACAATTTCTCATATATCTAGGAATTATCCACTTGTGTTCTTAATTATATTTTTGAAGCCCAAAGAGGATTATGTATTAACAGATATCAAAGTTATAATAATTATAGGAAGAGTTTAATATTATACCAATAATATAATATTTATTTATAATTTTTATTCCAGAAACTTTAGATAAAAGAACTTATGCAGCCTTAGAAATGGGTGGAGGTTCAGCACAAGTAACATATGTTCCGCAATATAAATATGTGAATTTTTTGAAAAAAGATATACATCCTGTGCCTTATAAGAATCTCAAAGTTTTCAGCAAAAGGTAGGAAAAATTGTCATCAACTAGTAGTGTATAGCATCGTGCCTTAAGGCAAATTGCTGGAACTTTCCATACCAAAAATTAAAATATTTATAAAAGATTCAATTTTCGTTTAGAACTTTGAAAAATACGATTTTTGAGATTTCTGATAAAAATTGACCGTTTTGAAAGGAATTTGACTTTTTCCCTTCCTACTTTTATACTTTTACAATTTTCTTTTGGAACTCTGAAAAAAAATCGATTTTTGAGTTTTTTGAAAAAAAAATTACCTTTTTGTAAAATTTTATCTTCTTATACTTTGAAATATTTAGAACATTTTGAACTTTTTTCAAAGCTAACGCCATACGTTAGCTGCTAGAAATAAAATTTGGAAGCGCGTGGGCGCCGCGTCGCGGTAAACATTTAAATATTGGTACAGAACCTACAAAAAGTTAACAAAATACTTACATTCTTAAATGCCTAAGTTCAAAATCTGTTATTATTAAAATATCTATAAAATATGTGATAATTTGATGTGTCTATGTCTAATGATCATTTTTGTTCGCCAAATGGCATATTTTTAACCTTTTTTATTGGATCTCCAAAACCGCTAGACCTACCTTTTCAAAAATTTTATCAGTTCTTCATTTTGTCAATACATATGCTTTTTCAATCATACAATTCAGATACTCCGTTCTCTCAAAAACTTGATTCCTATTTTCTCCACTCTTTGCTCCTTATCTCCGAAACGGCTGAATCTGCCTTTGCCAAAAACTAATCAGCGCATCTCCTTATTAATGTAAATCGAATGTTTTTTGAACCATTCAAATCAGTTGATCCGTGCGCCCGAAATTGTTGACAAAAATTTGTGTTCCCACACACACACACACACATCTATTTCTTCTGATGTATGCCAAAATGTTCAGAAACCTCTGAAACGTGAAGTTATGCAAAAAAATTCATTTTCGATTTTTGGCTTACGGTTAATGTAAAGTTTGTTCTAAATATCTAAATTATTATTGATCAAGTCGATTACTTACTCATATCAATTATCAAAGAAGTTTATGCAACTTGCCTTAAGACAAAATGCCACTTACTTAATACATTTAATATATCAGGGTGGTCCTTAATATGGATATTTTCGAAATTTTTCTCCCAGGGACTCAAATATTTCAAAATTGATAAAAAAAAACTCTGAAAGTTTTAACTCTTAATATTAACTCTAACATAGTCCGCGCTCCGACCAAAGTCTATTGGTTCATCTTCCTAAGTAAATACTTATTTTATAAAACATTTAAATATTTGTTGTAAATTTTTTATTTAGAATCAAAATAAGCAAATACAATATTATTCTTAAAATTTTGATTCACTTGTCGCTAAGTTATAAAATTATAAAAAACAAATGGAATTTTACTCATGTTACTTCCAAAAGAAACTTTATTCCGAAAGTCTCATAATATTTTTGTTAATATCCAAAAATAATTGTTATTGAAAATTGTGTAACAAATTAATTTTTTAATGATTATTAATTATATTTTTGCAGTTTTTTAGGTCTTGGTCTAAATGCAGCCAGAGATACAATGTTCCAAGCAGATTCTTGGAACAAAATTGAAGAAGGACAAACAGTCTTCAGTAGATGTTTTCATCCACAAATCAAAAACGTTGAATTTGAATTTAACAATAAAAAGTATTACATCAGGTAAATAAATAAACTAGTTGGTATTGGTATTTTGCCTTGAGACAAGTTACATGAACGTCCCGATAAGTGTTAATAATCGACTTAATCAATAAAAAATACATTAAATTATGAGTGATTAGAAGTATTCCGAGTGGATTTATTACACATCATTGAAAATGAATGAACACGTTAACTCGGAGTATTTTCTAAAAGCAAATTTTCAAAAATCAATAATATTTATAATTGAACCAGTTTCCATAGGACTTTAATGGTTTAGTATGTTCATTAAAACCAAGTACTCTATCGTTATACCAAGTGAATTGTCTAATTTTAATTTTAACAAACTTCAAAAAAAACTACTAATTTTCTCAAACTTTGATGAATTTTTAAAATTAAACTACTTGTCGTAAGGATATAATATTTCAGTCAGTTCTATAAGACCATGATATATATCGCCAAAAAAAGTTTCATAAAAATCGGCTTAATTTTTTTTCAACAGTTATTTACAAGAAAACGGCACGGTACATTTTCACCTAAAACTAATCAGTATCATTCCCAACCATTTTACAAGAATTTTACAATTTATTTATCAATTATTTAATATTTTTAGTGGAAAACCAGGTGATTTAAGAAATAATCGACCAAACATGTATTCGTGCAGATATTATGTCATAAAATATATTTTGCCAAAAATTCAGCCAAAACCTTTGGGTTTGTGTGAAGAAGATTCTGTGGCTTTGAGTGCTTTTTATTATAGAGGACGAGCTGCTGAATTAATCGGTAAATAAATAAAATATATATATATATATATATATATATATATATATATATTAGGTTGTCAAATATTTCCCTTCCGCTTTTTTGCTCTTGGTTTATAATACAAAAAGGCGGAAGGGAGATATTTGACAATCTTATATATATATATATATATATTATATATATATATATATATATATATATACTAGCTGTAAGTAAGGTATATTCAAAACAATTACTAGAGAATCAGAAAAATTAATACTTTTAGTGTATAAGGATGTGCTGTTTAAATGCTATATACAATGAGGTATTATAAAAACAATGAACCCCATTAGTTTGTCCATATTTTGTCAATACAATCAAACTGGATGTTTTATACACTTTCTATAGAAAACATGTTATAAACCAATTCAAGTCTTTTCTGGTCTTTCGACTTATTGATTACGTTTCAAGTTTTTCAGATTCCTTTTAGATTCTGGATTTTATGTATAATTGTAAATAATATTACTGACCTCATACAAAATTTTCAAATTTCTGCGAGGAGAGATAGAAAATGAATTAAGTATTTCTTCTTTGGCCTGCTTTTTGAAAAGTTTCAAGTAACATTCGATGAATTAAAGGAAATTTAATAAAAAGTAAATATGTAGAGCAGGGCGAGGCACAAAGGTCCAATTTGACTTTGAGCAAATATAAACTATATTGTGAAAGCCAAAACAATTATATCACAACAAATAACACATTTCAAACGAACAATTATCTGACTACGTTCAGTAAAACTGCCAGCTACTTCATCATTGTAGAAATGTGCTTTTTTGATTTCTTTCAAAAATTTGTTATCTGGACCTTTTTACCCTATAGGCGGGGTAACTTGGAACGGTCAGGTGGCAAACAGGTTTAATGTCTTATTTTAATTTTAAAGGTATTTTACAAAATAATTACATTTTTAACTAATGCTAAAAAACTACCAACGGAAGAAAATACTTTTATTATGGATTTTCAAAGATGACCGTTTATCTCCCGATAGCAAAGTCATAAGAATCAAAGTCTAGCTGGTTATACATCTTCTTCCCTCTACTTTCAAATATTGTTATATCCATATTAAACTCAAACTTGATATATATGCAAGCATATCTTACGACGCTTTGCTGTGGCTGAATTTTTTTTTTTGTAAGATGATAAAAGTCCTTGTGATGTGTCCTTAAAAATGTGTCCTTAATATATTAAACTTAAAATACTGCCATATAATTGTTTCTTAAATTTTTACTAAAATCCAAAAATCCTTAAAAAATAGATGACGTGGTTAATTGACGCCCCCTTATTGAAATTCTTATAATTCTTAATGGTATATAATTTTTATTTTATTTAAAATCTTGAATAATTTTTTTTCCTATTATTTTAATTTTACATTATGATTTTAATTACATTTAGTAATTTATATTTTTCTATTATTTATTTTCTTCTCTATTTCCAGTTGGTTCAAGTGGCAAAATTTGTTTAGGTGATTTATGGAGAAAAGCTGATATGGAATGTGCAAAACCTAATGAGAAAGATCCATTCTTATGTATGGATATGATTTATATGTACACTTTGCTTAAAAATGGATATGGACTCAGAGATACTAATTATCTAGAAGTAATTTAATTTTAATTTTAAATAATTCATGTTATCTTAACAAAAAGACTTTCTCAATATTTTTAACTTCCCGTAGGGTAAATTATAGTAATCGCAAAAAATATCGAAAATGAAAATGTTTGCATATCATTACGTTTCAAAGGTTTCTGAACTTTTTGGCATATCTTAGAAAAAATGTATGTATGTATGTGTGTACGGATACAAATTTTCGTCGACGATTTTGGAAAAATGGATCAACCGATTTGAATGATTCATTAAATATTTGATTCCCTTTGATAAGGAAGCATGCTGATTAATTTTTAAAAGAGAGACTTTTATCTCTGGTTCAATAAAATTCAAAGTGTTCTTTTTTCAGTTTTCTTATTCTAATTTTAAAAATTTTAATTTTTGGTACGCGAAGTTGCCAGCAATTTCCTTAAGACGCGATGCCATGCACCACAAGTTTTTTAATAATTTTTTAAAATCTATAAAGTTGCTAATTTTTTTCTGAAACTTGCTTAATATTGTAGAATATTGTAAACAAAAATTTTGAGAAAAGTCTTTTTTATTAATTTCTAAAAATTATTTTTTAATTGTTATAGAAAAGTTTGCAATACATGTCCCAAATTTTATATAGAAGCACCCTTTTCTAGTTAGATAAGGTGATACTAGATAAAATTTACTAAATTTCCTTGGAAAAACTTCTATACACTCCTATATAAAAGTTTTGAATAGAACGACTTTAAATTTGATATTTCATTCCTTAGCAAGAAATAGAAAATTCGGGTCATTTTTGTGGTTTTTGTCAAATAACTCAAAAAATTCATATAAAACCACTTCTTTCCAGTTACACAGGGTGAAATTAGATAAAATTTACTATTAAATCCTTGGAAACACTTTTATACACTCCGATATAAAAGTTTTGAATAAAACGACTTTAGACCTATATTTTTATTCCTATTTCTAATATGATATATAGAGTATAAAGCTTCAGTATGATACTGAATGTTAATATTAATATATTTCTTTTTCGAAAATATGTTTATATAAAACTTAAATACAGACTATAAATAGATAATTAAATTAAATATCCATATATTTGCTTTTTTTCAGATGATCCTAAATATTGACAACCACGAACTATCCTGGGCCTTGGGTTTTGCTTACAGTAAACTAATTGAAAAAATACAAAATTAGAGAAACGGATTTTCTGGCAAAAACATATTTATTTAAAAATTTACTATTATAGTAATATTTATAAAGTAATATTTATAAATATATAAATGTATTTTTAGATATGTTATAAATATAATTATTTACTATATGCTCTACAAGGTTTATTTACCAAAACAAGAATGCTTTATTTATATATATTATATATTAAAAAAATAAATATTATCAAACTGTTGCCAAATGTGTTTCAAAAAAGTCAACAATTTGTTTTTGTAAATTTTGGTTATTTACGACACCTATTTTTTTTTTAATTTCAAGTTGCAAAACATAATTGTTACAAAACTTATCATGTTTTTTTAACAAATATTGTAGGCTAATTGTTGTGATAGAACTATTATTATTTTCTTTGTAAAAACTTAAGAGTGAACTATGTGTCCTTTATTTAAATTAAAAGTATTTTGTATATTACTGTTCATACAGTACTGTAAGTAACTTGTTTTTTTTATTTACTTGAATTTTATATTGAACATTTTGTTATAAAATATTTTACATAATAAAATAATTAATTTTTAGTGTTTTTAATAATTATTTTATAATATTTTGTGTTATAAATATTGTGATTTTTTTTATTCACTTTTACGAACAATATGTCGTTATAAACAGCATCCATTAATTTTAATGGTTTACTATATAAGATAAAAAAGATCAAAAGATTTTTTTGTCATAACATTCGTAAAAAATCGTATCAAAAATCAAATTTCAACGTACTTAAACATTATTTCCTAATTATATACCTCAATTTTATTGTAAAATTCGTAAAAAATGGAATAACCCCTTTTCAGTTAGATAGGGTGAAACTAGATGAAATTTACTAAATTTCACTTTTATACACTCTTTGAATTCGATATTTCATTCTTCTGCAATAAATATAGACAATTCAGGACATTTTTTTGGTTTTTGGTCTTATAACTCAAAAATTTCATATGGAACTACCCCTTTTTAGTTAGATAGGGTGCCACCAATATATGAATATAAAGCATTTAGATATTAGAAACTTTATTAAAACATTAGTTTATATTTTCCATTATCTAATATTAGCCAAAAATATTTTTTTAGTAATTCATGTAGCTAAAACAAATCCTGTATCAACAGAAGATAAAATTTATTCAGTTGTAATTTGATGCTGGATCTACTGGTTCCAGAGTGGTTGCTTATGAATTTGAAAGACATGGTAAAATATATATTTAAAAATATTTTTTTTACAAAATATTTTAGTACTAATTATATTTAAATCAATTTGACAGGGAATAAACTAAAACTGTTGCAAGAACTGTTTAAAAAAATTAAACCCGGGTTATCCAGTTATGCAAATGATCCTGATGAGGTAATCAAGTGCTCTTAAAAATCTATACATTTTCATAAATTGCAATAAATATTTAAAAAAAATACATCTACCAAATAAATGAAAAAATGCCATTATTTTAGAAAAATTTCTTAAAAATTCATCTTATTCAAATCAAAAGTTCATCTTATGGGCTGCATAACAGACCAATGTTATGGCAAGGCTGTGTTACGAAGAACTTTCCATACTAAATATTGACAAAAGCCATGTGGTTGCTGTGCTTTCAGGCGTTGTCAGATAGAAAACTTAACTTAGAAACCGCACAAATGTCAAAAAAAATCATAGATAACAAGGTGTTTCTGACCCAGCTTCATAACACACGAGTGACGTTGCAGTTTATGTGTAAAACGCCTGGATCCACAGCACATACGTGATTTTTTTACAGTATTTGGTATGGTTCAGTGGCATAATGTATAAAAGTTGAAGCGTAACATGGCCTTGCCATAACATTTTTTTGTTGTACAGCAGAATCGGCCTATTAATGTTATTAAAGTTCGAGATTCGTTTAGCAGTTGATATACCAATACAAAATTGTTGAAATAGACTATGTAAAACCAATATTATCCAACAAAAGAAGCCAAAAAAATCATTAGGGCAACTTAATAGCACAGTTCACCAAGAAATTCAATTGACAGTCTGCCAAATTCTTGAAAGCAACCTATTTTGTCCTATGTTGTTAAGAACTAGTTTTTGGATAATTTTGTGACCAATCATAAAAAAATCAGGACAAATGTGCAATAGAATAAAAATACAAAGAGCAACTATAATCGATATAAATTATATGCATATTTGTCCTGTCTTCAAACAATGACAAAATCCTAGTAAATAGTCTATAACTATAAAATTTTTAAAAACACAACGAGCAAACAAATAATTTAAAAATATGAAATGCTTCCTTAGTTTCCAACTGCATTTACAATTTGCATTTTTTTTTTGCAGGGTGCAAAGAAAATTATGGCCCTGGTAAATGAAGTCAATGACTTTGTTCCAGCTGAATTAAAACATAAGACAAAACTGTTTCTTAGGGCTACAGCTGGTCTTCGACTTTTGGGCAATGATACTGCAAAATTGTTGTTGGACAAAGTTCAGGAACAATTTAGAACAACTGATTATATGGTAGAAGATCATGCAGCTGGAATGCTTAGTGGAAGTGATGAAGGGATGTTTTCTTGGTTTACAGTCAATTATCTAAAAGGTAATCTTCTATATATATAAAAATAAGTCGGGTTTTTCTTCCTGACGAAATATCTCCAGAACGCACAAACCGATTTGGACAATTTTGCTTTCGTTGGAAAGGTCTCGGGCTACGCACGGTTTATAGCTAAGAAAATTAGTGGTGCATGGCATCGTGCCCTAATGCAAATTGCTGGAACTGCACGCACCGTAATTAAAAAATCGAGTAATAAAAATAATCAATAATTGTTTTAAATTATTGCAAATAAATTATCTTCTGTATATATAAAAATAAGTCGGGTTTTCCTTCCTGACGAAATAACTCCAGAATGCACGAACCGATTTCGACAATTTTGCATTCGTTGGAAAGGTCTCGTGCTCCGCAAGGTTTATAGCTAAGAAAATTAGTTGTGCATGGCATCGTACCTTAATGCAAGCTGCTGAAACTTCACGCACCGTAATTAAAAATTCGAGTAATGACATTAGTGAGAATTATCAAAATTATGCTTAGTTAAGTCAACGAGCAATTCTTGCCGCAAAGAATAATGATGTGCACGCACTGAATTTCACCATTCAATCAAAAATTGCTGGCGATTTGGTGACATACCAATGATTCCGACTGGTTTTCCGTTTGACTTGAGCAAGGCTAATCGCTTAGTGTTTGCGGGATAAATTTCAAATAGATTATCTAGAAAATTATTGTTTTTCACATGAAAAAACCAACCGCTTTGTCTGTGTTAACGTCAGACCAAAAAACAAAAAATGTGGTTTACCAAAGAGCACTTCAATGAAACGGATAATTGGCGGATTCACTTTCATTTACTTAGAGAAGTTCAACTGAAAAACACTTAATTTTTGTAATAGAAATAAATTCATTACTGTTGTGCAATAAAATCAAATTTTTCCTTTTCAAATATAAAACAAACAAAAAATTTCTTCATCTTTCTCACGAAACCATCTAGTGGCGAAACGGAGTTCGTCGGGTTTGCTAGTTATATACATATATATATATATTATATATATATATATATATTTCTAATAATTTTACCCAAAAACTGTGCATCTGGTTTTGGTCTCATCCCTACTTGTTTTGAAGCTACTTAGTATGCTTAGAAAATGAGTGTAGATCCAGAAAAATGGTCAAATTAAAAATTAAGTCTCTTAGAATGTTACTAGAATTAAACTTTTCTGAAATTGTAATGAAAATAAGTTTCTATTACAACAAAATTTTAATTTGCTATACCCTCAGATTAATTGTAATTTCAATAGAATGAGAAACGTTACAAAAATTGCGATAAATCCAACATACGAGGTGTGTTCAAAAAGTACCCGGAATTACTAATAATTAAATTTCGCGGGTCTGGAGTGTCTGATTGTCAAAATTTTTTTTTATTGTGTTGGTATACATGCCCCTAAAGTATGATGAAATTTTCAGCTATATTCACTGTTTACTTTGTCTGTGGTAGTCGCTAAGGTTCGACGTGTTTTTCTGAGCTCGGCGATTTTTACAATGGAAGAATTGAAAAGTCAAAGAATTTGTATTAAATTTTGCGTAAAAAATGAAATAAAGTGTTGCAAAGTGCAAAAATTCACCAGATATGGCTCCGTGTGACTTTTTCCTATTCCCAAAGTTGAAGAGACCCATGAAAGGACGGCGGTTTTCCTCGATTGAAGAAAATCGCCGAGAGTGCTCAAGGACATATCAAAAAGTGAATATCAAGGGTGCTTCGAAAATTGGAAAAAACGCTGGCATAAGTGTATTATATCTGGGGGGGACTACTTTGAAGGGGACCACATTAATGTAGACGAATAAATAAATATTTTTTTGAAAAAACGAAAATTCCGGGTACTTTTTGAACAGACCTCGTACATCGAGAAACCCAGAAAATCATTAAAAACTAGATGCTAGAATTGTTCGTAATTTTTGTGATGTCTATTTTATTCTAAGAGTTTTTTTCATTAATTTCTAGGTTTATTATATGTTATATATTGATGTGTTATAATTTCTATATCAATAAATAAATTTGTTTCTAGATACATTGGACAATTCTAAAACTTATGCTGCTTTAGAAATGGGAGGTGGATCTGCCCAAGTAACTTATATACCAAAAGACGAATATAAGGAACAACTTAAAAAAGATATACATGATGTACCTTATAATGATTTGCAGGTGTTCAGTAAAAGGTAATTTATTGATTATTCCATATAAAGTTGTAATGTATTTGTTTTTACTTGAGTAACTACACTCTCTAATTAGAATTTTTTTTTTAAAAAATTGCATTGGATGTGTAATTGAAAAATATTTAACTTAACTATTTTTTTAAGTTTTTTTATTTTTCTGAAGCTATTTAGGCCTAGGAATCAATGCTGCCCGTGATGCAATGTTCAGAGAAGATGTTCAAGGGGATTTTAAACCAGGACAAACTGTGATCAGTAAATGTATTAATCCCAAAGTAGATTTTTTTCCATTTGAATTCAATAATACAAAGTACCTTGTGAGGTAAAGTATTAGTTTTCAATTTTAATAGTCCTTGTCTTAACAGTTCTTGAAAATAAAAATGCCTCATGAATTTTGAGGTTTTTTTGCTAGATTTTGAGTTTCAATAGATAAATTATTAATTCGATTATTTTCATATAGTTTTAATAAAATTCAAGATATTATGTGAAATTCAAATACAACGCTGCTTCTATTTGAGTTTTCGTAAAATAATACAGCTACAAATTTAAAGTATGCTTACTTTGGAATTACATCACTTCTTGAATTTCCGTTTTCCTTCTCTACTGAATTTAATATTTTTTCATAATCAAAAAATTTTGAGTGATTTTTTTTTAAAATATTTCAATAATGATATATATATCACTGATGATGATGAATTAAAATTATGAATAAAAATTTAAAAATTTCTAGATATGAAATATATATATTTTTTTTTAAAAACTCCGATAGTTTTGATGGTAATAAATACTACAAATGCCTTCTTAGAAAATAAATAAAAATTCTGATAAGATAAATAAAAATCGTGGAAAATTTTCAAAAATTTTTACTAAATAGTCAATGAAAAATATTACGTCTAAAAAGTTTACGTGTAAAAATTACTAATTATTCTAGATACAAAGTGAAAATCATATAATTTAAAAAAACGAACTTTTTCTGAAGAATTTTGTTCTGAGTTCAATATAAAATTCCTGGCTATCTTAATTATTCTAAACATATTTACCCTGCAACATTTCTATTTTCGGTGGAAAAATTCGTTCTTCAATAATAGAAGCTAAATATTTTAAAGTTTTTTAATATATATATATAAATTTAATATTTTTTTATTATTTCAGTGGAAATAAGCAAAGCAGAAAACGTGTAAAAACCCAACAATGTCTCAGTCATGCCCAAAAATATGTTAAGGAAAAAGTAAAACCTCAACCTTTAGGTTTGTCTGAAGAACAATCTGTGGCTTTGAGTGCTTTTTATTATAGAGGAAATGCATCCAAACTGATAGGTAATAATTTAATTCGATATATATATATATATATATATATATATCTTATCTTATATATAAAAATGGATCGCAAAATGTGTTGGTAAGCGCATAACTCAACAACGCCTGGACCAATTTGGCCAATTCTTTTTAACTTCCCGAAGGAGAAGTTTATGTTTTCATCAAAAAATCCGAATCGCTAATTTTATGTTTTCTCGACGTTTCGAGCCATTCTGAATCGAATGAGACCAAATTTGGAAAAAGTATGTGTGTGTGTGTGTGTGTGTGTGTGTGTATGTGTGTGTGTGTGTGTGTGTGAACAGATTTTTTGCCGTAAATCGACGTTTTCTCCAAAACGGTTGGACCGATTTCAAAAATTTAAAAGCCATTTGATGTATCTCGATGAGGACAATCGTCTCTGAGTTTTGTGCGGCGATCGGCCAAGCCGTTTCTTTGTAAATTGCAGAAAAGTGAAAAATTTTTCGTCCACGTTTTAGCCCGCAATTCTGAATCGATTCTGAAAATTCAAAAACCGTTCGATAGATATTGGTTGGGAATCGTGCTGATTAGTTTTTGGTTAAGATCGGCCGGGCCGTTTTCTTGTAATAAAGTTTTTAAAAAAAAAATTTTGACGATTTTTATGATTATTTTTTTGACGAAAGATACCATAGTTTTCTAGGTCATACTAAAATATTACGGCCCTACGACAACTGGTTCAGCTTTAAAAATTAGTCAAAGTTTGCAAAAATCAGTATGGTCTTTTTGGCATTTGTCAAAATTAGACTTTTGATCGACGTTTTCTCAAAACGCCTGAACCGATTTTAGAAATTTAAAAGCCATTTGATGTATTTCGGTGAGGACTATCGTTTGTCAGTTTTGTGCAACGATCTGCCAAGCCGTTTCTTTGTAATTCGAAAAAACTTTTCGTCCACATTTAAGCTCATCCTACCGAACTGATTTTGAAAAATCAAAAACTGTTCGAAAGATATCATTTGGGAATGATACTGATTAATTTTAGGTGAAAATCTACCGAGCCGTTTTCTTGTAATTAACTGTTGAAAAAAGTGTTAAACTTTTGTCCACATTTAAGCTCATCCTACCGAACCGATTTTAAAAAATCAAAAACTGTTCGAAAGATATTAGTTGGGAATGATGCTGATTAATTTTAGGTGAAAATCTACCGATCCGTTTTCTTGTAATTAACTGTTGAAAAAAAGTGTTAAACTTTTGTCCACATTTAAGCTCATCCTACCGAACCGATTTTAAAAAATCAAAAACTGTTCGAAAGATATTAGTTGGGAATGATGCTGATTAATTTTAGGTGAAATCTACCGAGCCGTTTCTTGTAATTAACTGTTGAAAAAAAGTGTTAAACTTTTGTCCACATTTAAGCTCATCCTACCGAACCGATTTTAAAAAATCAAAAACTGTTCGAAAGATATTAGTTGGGAATGATGCTGATTAATTTTAGGTGAAAATCTACCGAGCCGTTTTCTTGTAATTAACTGTTGAAAAAAAGTGTTAAACTTTTGTCCACATTTAAGCTCATCCTACCGAACCGATTTTAAAAAATCAAAAACTGTTCGAAAGATATTAGTTGGGAATGATGCTGATTAATTTTAGGTGAAAATCTACCGAGCCGTTTTCTTGTAATTAACTGTTGAAAAAAAGTGTTAAACTTTTGTCCACATTTAAGCTCATCCTACCGAACCGATTTTAAAAAATCAAAAACTGTTCGAAAGATATTAGTTGGGAATGATGCTGATTAATTTTAGGTGAAAATCTACCGAGCCGTTTTCTTGTAATTAACTGTTGAAAAAAAGTGTTAAACTTTTGTCCACATTAAGCTCATCCTACCGAACCGATTTTAAAAAATCAAAAACTGTTCGAAAGATATTAGTTGGGAATGATGCTGATTAATTTTAGGTGAAAATCTACCGAGCCGTTTTCTTGTAATTAACTGTTGAAAAAAAGTGTTAAATTTTCGTCCACATTTAAGCTCATCCTACCGAACCGATTTTGAAAAATCAAAAACTGTTCGATAGATATCATTTGGGAATGATACTGATTAATTTTAGGTGAAAATCTACCGAGCCGTTTTCTTGTAATTAACTGTTGAAAAAAAAAATTTAATCCTTCTTTCATGGAACTTTTTTTGGCGATATACATCATGGTGTTATAGAACTTACTGTAATATTACGGCCTTACAACAAGTAGTTTAATTTTAAAAATTCGTCAAACTTTGCTAAAATTATTATCGTTTTTTTTAAAGTAGGATTGATGAAGTATATTATTTACACATTTTTTTGATCAAGTCGATTATTTACACATATCGGGAAGTTCATGTAATTTGCCTCAAGGCTAAATACCAAACCAACTAGTTTTAAAATGTTCGTTGAAGTCCAAGGATGGTTGTTGCGGCGAGAAAAAAAACGAATAATTGCCGGTAAAACCCTAAAAACAGCCCTTTTCTAACTAATACAAATAATCGTAGTCAGCTTCTCGACACTATTTCTTTTGTTTTACTTTCGGCAGGCGATAAAATTGGTATGGCGTTAAAGAATTTGACTTCAAGTCATATAAGATTTAAAAAAATCAATGTCAATGTCCATTTGCCGCCCTTGCCAGTGCAAGGGCGGCATTTTCTTGCATTTTCTGTTATACTCTACTGAGTGTGCTTTTGTTTTGTTTGTAGTGTTTTGTTATCTACCTATGAATAAAAAGTTATTGCATGTGACACAATATTTTAATATTGCCTCCTATAAGAGGAAGCTAATTACTGATCTAATCGTACTGCACAAGAACATAACGACTGAAATGAACATAAAAGTTACTCAATACCAAATGGGCCGCTATGTTAGTAGTGCAGTAAACGGAGAGGAAAAAAGGGTATAACCTCTGAATTTTTTTACTGTGCTCCGAATTGAATGAAATTTTGGAATTAGGTTCATCTTTCCCTCAAGTTCAAAAGTGAAAACAATTCGGGTTGCGCCATCACCCCCCGGAAGAATGACACCCCTTCTCAATTGTGTAATTACACTTTTTCAAAATAACGTCGGAAATCAGAAGAAGAACTAATTATAAGAATAAAATGTCTTATATAGTTTTCAAAAAAACTAATTCTTTTCAAGTTACAGGCCACTAAAGATTCATATATTTTTGGCGCTTTTCTTCGTTTTTTTGCAAATATCTCCTAAAATATACATTTTAACGAAAATCATGTAATGAACAAAATAATGTCAATAAAAATCTTAATAAATCGATATTACATAAAGTGTTCTAGGAAAAATATTAAGCAAGATTTGAAAGAGCAAAGTCGTTTTTTATTTCGTTCAAGATTTAATTGTTGTATTTAAAGCCATCTAGTGTCGAGGTTTTACATTTTATGCATTTCGGTGAAATTGGGTTTTATAGTGCTCAACATAAGCTTTAAAATGAGTGCTGTTACAAGTTTTTTGCGTGTAAAATGAGTGAGCTATCATGCAAATAAGAAGCATATACGAAGTTTTTTTCTTTTAAATCATATGGTTTAATGAGCGCGATTTCCACCAGATTTAAAGTAATTCACTTTCCATCTAGAATTCACTTCATTATAGACATCTTGATGGATTCTAACAGATTCACTACTTTTGTACAAACTATTTTCAGAAAACTCACGATTTTATAAAAACTTTTTTTTCTGATTTTTTTAAAAATCGAAATTATTTTCATTATATCTCAAAAAGAATAAAAGATACGTATAAAAGCATAAAGATAAAAATCAAAGGGATCTTTCTGGCTTATTATTGTTTTTTATTATTTTTATTTTACACAAAAATTGACAGAGTTATGAATGTTTAAAGACTGCGCGGTCGCGCAAATTGGAAAAAAAAGTTTTTATAAAATCGTGAGTTTTCTGAAAATAGTTTGTACAAAAGCAGTGAATCTGCTAGAATCCATCAAGATGTCTATAATGAAGTGAATTCTAGATGGAAAGTGAATTACTTTAAATCTGGTGGAAATCGCGCTCATTAAACCATATGATTTAAAAGAAAAAAACTTCGTATATGCTTCTTATTTGCATGATAGCTCACTCATTTTACACGCAAAAAACTTGTAACAGCACTCATTTTAAAGCTTATGTTGAGCACTATAAAACCCAATTTCACCGAAATGCATAAAATGTAAAACCTCGACACTAGATGGCTTTAAATACAACAATTAAATCTTGAACGAAATAAAAAACGACTTTGCTCTTTCAAATCTTGCTTAATATTTTTCCTAGAACACTTTATGTAATATCGATTTATTAAAATTTTTATTGACATTATTTTGTTCATTACATGATTTTCGTTAAAATGTATATTTTAGGAGATATTTGCAAAAAAACGAAGAAAAGCGCCAAAAATATATGAATCTTTAGTGGCCTGTAACTTGAAAAGAATTAGTTTTTTTGAAAAACTATATAAGACATTTTATTCTTATAATTAGTTCTTCTTCTGATTTCCGACGTTATTTTGAAAAAGTGTAATTACACAATTGAGAAGGGGTGTCATTCTTCCGGGGGGTGATGGCGCAACCCGAATTGTTTTCACTTTTGAACTTGAGGGAAAGATGAACCTAATTCCAAAATTTCATTCAATTCGGAGCACAGTAAAAAAATTCAGACCTAAAACGCTCCGTTTACTGCACTATAGTAGTAATGAAGCAATTTGGCTAATATTTTCTTTTCCAATTCATGAGAGACACCCTTTTGTTATTCACTTAGCTGTGCATTTAGAAAATGGACAAAGGGTGTACTTTACAGCAGGAAACGCAAGTCAAGGAGCTGCTCAGCCACCATCTACTACAATAACAAGTTTTTTTGAGACATGTCAAAACGATAATTTTGTACAAACACTCTTATACTCTGAAATGCCAAAATATTATACTTGGAATCAAGATTTTTACGACGGAAACAAGGAAAACCAGAACTAGGATACACAGATGTATATTCCACCGATGCGATTGATCGAATTTATTCAGTATATCCAAGCCATGGTGAATGTTTTTTTTATGACTGCTATTAGTCAATGTACGTGGTTGGGCCATCATTCCAACATTTACGAACTGTTGATGGTGAATTGTGTGGATCCTACAGAGAAGCCCGTCAACGTTTACAATTGCTATAAAATGACGCTCATTGGGATCAAACTCTCACCGATGCTGTAATATCTTCACACGCTCATCAAATACAAACATTGTTTTCTATAATCATATCCACATGCTTTCCATCAAACCCAATTGATTTGTGGATCAAGTACAAAGATTATATGTGTGATGATATTTTGTGTCAAATACGGAATAGAATGAAAAATCCAAATATGCAAATCAGTAAAGAAATTTACAACAAAGCATTGATTTCAATTGAAGACATGTGCTTGATGATATCAAACAAAGTATTAATTTACTTAGGCCTGGCCGCGCCTAATTGTCCAATGCATGATGTTTTTAACCAAGAGTTGCATCGAGAAAAATTGTATGATCTCAACAATTTGAAAGAATTAATCGAAACAAATCTTCCACTGTTAAATGAACAACAGAGGTATGTATTCGATATTCTTATGAAAGTAACAAATGATGGAACTGGGGGGATATACTTCTTAGATGCGCCTGGTGGTATAGGATTTTTTTTTTATTTTATTAATACTAGCAACAATTCGCTCACAAAACAAAATTGCACTTGCACTCGCATCATCGGGAATCGCAGCAACTTTACTCGAAGGTGGTCGAACAGCCCATTCAGCACTAAAATTGCCATTAAATATGCAAAGCAATGAAACTCCAACTTGCAACATTTCGAAGAACAATGCAATGCAATGCAATGGCTAAGGTTTTGCAGCAATATCAATTGATCGTTTGGGATGAATGCACGATGGCACATAAAAACTCTTTTGATGCTTTAGACAGAACCTTAAAAGATCAACAGAGCAATCAGAACCGATTTGGTAGATTTTTTTGACAGGACGAAGTATGTCGGGCTAGCTAGTATATATATATATATATATATACATAGGGTGTCCCAGAACACAACACAAATTCGAAACAAGACAAAAATTTACCACATTTACCGAAAAATGGTCACAATTTGACGAAAACACTGAGTTGCACTAAGAATTCTCAAACACATGAATTTTTTTTTTAATTTTTATGATAGTTAAAATCACTTCATTTAGCTTGATGTTGAGTTTTGGAACACTAATAGTACGCATTTTTATGACTTAAAAAAATTAAATAAATAAATCTGTTCTCATATAAGAAATATGTTGTTTCATCTTACCTCAGTAATTTATAGGTTCATCTTTAAAAAAATCATAAAACAGGATATAACTGGATTTTTTTCAAAATCACACATGCAACAAATTTTATTAGTTTTATACTCTTACCTTGTGCTAAACAGAGTGTCGTGGCGTAGTAGTTAGATCTCGGCCTTGCAGTTACAATTTTACAACTACATTTTGTTTGCCCCAATGATTACCATCTGTGAAATTGAACAAAAAAATGGTGAATGTCTTTTTGAAAAAAAACTATGTCATAAAAAAATATAATTTATATAATTATATAAAAAGATAAAATAAATATGATTAGATGTAACAAGGAATCAAACTCGTCCAAAAATAAACCTAAAATTAATGAAAATTTGAACGATTATACTACCATTACTTGTACCAAAATGATTCCTCCTCAAATTTCGAATAGAACATTATTTTTATCTACTGTTCTATTCTAAATTTTATGTTTATTAATAAATTAATTATTATTTTTTAGTTGGAGAAGGAGGCAATACAACTCTAGGTGAAATATGGAAAAAAGCTGATGAGGAATGTGCCATGGTACAACTAAAAGACCCTAAAGATCCATTTTTGTGCATGGATTTGATATATATTTATACTTTGCTAAAAGACGGTTTTGGCTTAAAAGATTGTAATAGGATTGAGGTAATTAATAAATAATTATGAGAACTAAAGATATTTAGAACAATTTCAGTATAAACATATGTGTAAAGCACATATGTAAACCTTATGTGTTTTTTTATCAGGGAGAATTTTAAATTCTTAGTTTAAATAAAAGTTTCTATTCTTGAAAACTTGAAGCAAACGTGTCATTATTTTTTATCAAAGAAATAAATTTAATTTTTTTATAAATGCATATACATTTTACATAGTAGAACTAATATGTGATCAAAATCAAATTTGATGTACTTTGTAGATTTGTGCCAGTTCTCTAATTTCGAAACTTAGGGTACTAAAAATTTTAAAAAATCATTTGGGGTGTAACATAAAATATTTGATCAACTAATTCTGATTCAACAATCAACTAAAAATTCTGATTTTTGCAAAAAATTCAAAAAACTTTATGTAACACATCTCACTTTTCAAACAAATTTCATTATTTTATTAACTATTTCAACAAAAATTTCCAGAAAAAAAATTACATAAGTTTTGGCTGAACGTTATATAATGCAATAATAATAAGTTACATATATTTTTATATTAACAATATTAATATTTATTTTTTCAGATGATTCTGAAGCTTGATAATCACGAATTGTCATGGGCTCTTGGATTTGCATATAGTGAATTAGTAAAACAATATAATTTATCCAGAAATTCAGAATTTGCATTAACAAGATAGTATATAATTTTTGAAAATAAAATAATTGATACATGAACATTTTTACTCTATGAATATTTAGTTTGTTAAATAAAAATATTGTTGATTGGTTGGTGATTCATTGTTACTCCTATTTATATTACAAAATGCAAAATTATAGACCTATGGCTTATAGAATCAAATTGTTCTAATTGTCATTCAACATATATTGGAAAAATGTATAAAATATTTTTTAATTTTTTATTAAAATGATTATTAACATTTAACATTAACAAATATTTGTATATTTTTGGTATAAAAATTATTCTCTTAAAAATATTATTTAAAATTTAACAAAATATTTTCGACTTATGTTATTATAAATTTTTATATAATGGCTTCAAAAACTCTAGCCCAATAGCTTATAGAATGAAATTGTTTTGATTGCAAATCGATATATATTGGGAAAATAAATTGTATAGGTTATTATTTAAATTTCTATTAAAATGATTATTTGTTATTATAAAGCTTTTGTTTTTATTTCTAAAGTTGTATTCGTTGTCTTTTTATTTTTGTTGTAAAAAGTATTCACTAAAAAATATTATTTATATTTAACAAAATTTTTAGACATAAGTAATTCTAAATTTTTAGGTTCAAAAATTATAATCCAATGGCTTATAGAATAATATTGTTCTGATTGCAATTCAACATATATTGAAAAAAATGTATATTATTCAAATTTTTATTAAAATAACTATTTGATATGATAAAGCTTTTGTTTTCAGTCCTAAAGTTGTAACTCTAAAAAATATTATTATTTAAAGTTTTATTCGACTTTTGTAATTTTTTTAAATATTGATATATGAGATCTAAAATTACAGCCCTATGGCTCATAGAATGAAATTGTTCTGATTACCATTCAATATATATTGGGGGAAACAATTGTATGTTATTATTTAAATTTTTATTAAAATTATTATTTGTTTTGATAAAGCCTTTGTTTTTATTCCTGAAGTTTTACTGGTTTATTTTTGTTATATAAATTACTGTCTTAAAATATTTGGATTTAATAAAAATGGAAAAATGTTACATAATAAATTTATTTTAATTTATATTACATTAAATGCAAGCAGTCCTGTAAAAAATAATCAATGGATGCATATTTTTCATGTTATAAAAAAACTAACTAGTGGTATATGGCATCGTGCCTTAAGACAAATTGCTGAAAATTCTCGTACCGAAAACTAAATATTTTAAAAAAACTTTGAAAAAATTAGATTTTTGAGAATACTGAAATTTTTGAAAATATTGACTTTGATTTTTTTATATTCTGAATATTTTTTAAAACAATTTACTTTATTTAAAGCAACCACGCTGATTTAGGCTCGTAATCGTCGACAAAAAATGTATCCGTACATACATACATACATACACAAATATACACACACACAAACATCAATTTTTTTTAAAGTATGCCAAAATATTTTTTCAAAATTTAAACTTTATTTAAAGCAATCGCGCTGCATAGCTGTTTTAGGTTCAAAATCGTTGAAAAAAAATTGTATCCGCACATACATACATACACATGCACACATATACACACACACATACATCAATTTTTTTAAAGTATGCGAAAATATATTATTTAAATTTGAACTTTATTCAAAGTAATCGCATTGCATAGCTGTTTTAGGCTCGTAATCGTCGACAAAAAATTGAAT
>NW_020539727.1:12199311-12271111 GCF_003426905.1 Ctenocephalides felis | reverse complement strand
AAATAATTGCTATACATATTATCTATGTTTTGTATAGTTTTCACAAAATTTAATTTTTTTAAAGAATTTGTTTAGATTAATGATGTATGAACATTTTTGGAACTATATAATTTAATATATAAATTTTGGGCGTAATTTCATCAGAGACATCAGAGATTTGTTTATGATGTTAATAAAAATTGTCTTCGATTTATTACTATTAAAAATATACATATTTATATGTTTATCCAGGGTAAAATGACTATAGAAGAAGCCAAAGCAACTTTTATGGAAATGGCAAAAAATTGTGCAGCTGAAACCGGAGCAACTCCAGGTAATAATAAAATTAAAATTTGTAAATTGTCAAAAATTCAGAAATTAATCATTATGTAAGTTTTTTCATAAATTAGAAATTTTTCATAAATAAAAAAAGTACTAATGGGTAGTTCTCTAAAAATTATACCTTTATTAAATCTCAGGTTAATTACTAAATGTCTTATTTATACAGATTGTAATTTAGATATAATTAAAACAAAATTGTTATGTAAGTTTGCTAACACCTATGACAAATTAATTATTTTTTTATTATTATAACAGAATTTGCAAAGTAGTCTGGTTTCAAATCAATATCTTAGCACTAGATTTAAATTGTAGTATTGCAACTATTTATTTTTTATATTATTATAATAGCATTGTACAAGTGTTATAACTATTTATTTATATTAACTTTTATTATAACATATTAGTAAATTTATAATAATTCTGCAGATTCAAACGTAGTACTTGAATCCAGAGACTAAATTTCTATTTAAAGAAAAAAAATTGTAATAGATAAAAATATGTTAATAAATCGACATTTTTGAATCATAAGTTATTTTACCAAAAATTCTTTACATAAAATTATATTTTATGAGTTTTGTTTCAAATACTTAAAGTTTATGGTCATTAAAATATTTGATATAATTTGTTAATATTTTTGTTATTTTTTGCAGAGGAAATTGCAGAATTAAAATCCCACGAAGTTCCAGAAATGCGAGGAACAAAATGTTTGGCAGCTTGTATATACAAAGGCGTCGGAATAGTAAGAAAAACAATAATTTTATAATTTAAAATAATAATTTATTTAAAAAATTTATATGAAGATATATTAATAATAAATGTTAATTTTTTTGTAATAGATTAAAGGTGGTAAATACAGTGCTGAAGGATTATTAAATGCAGGCAAAATGGTGTACGATGAAGGATCTCCTCAATTTGAAAAGGTAAAATTATATTGATACTTAGAAAGATGAGCTAGTACAAACTAGCCAGCTTGATATCAGGCAGTATGTTATCAAATTTTCAGTCAAAGTTATAAACCACACACTTAAGTGAATAAACATATACACATTCTCCAAAATTATTTCATAATCATATATAGTATAAGGAAACTGTACGATTGAGTTAAGAATGGTTGACCGTTAAAAATCGGCAGTGTCCAAATTATTTTCACTTTTGGACTTGAGGGAAAGATGAACCAAATTCCAAAATTCATGCAAATTGGAGCACAGTAAAAAAATTCAGAGGTTATACCATGGTTATACCTTTTTTCCTCTCCGTTAACTGCACTCGGTATTAAAAATATTTTCCAATCGTGGGCATTGCTGCAACATATATGTATACGCCAAAACTTAATACATAATAATTTCTAATATATATATATATATATATATATATATAGTCTACACAAAAAAGAAGAGTAGTTGACCACTGGTTTGCCCTCTCCAGAAAAATACTAGGTTTCGATAAACTATGGCAAACACAGACAGCCAGTAGAAAATATAGTTCTGATTAGTATTAAAAGAGATATTTTCCTTTTTTCTATTTTCATTTTTATTTTGTTTCAGATAAAAGAAATATCAATGGCTTGTGATGCAGAAGTTTCCGGATCCGACGAATGTGAAGTTGCAGCAAGTGCAATTGCATGCGAATTGCCCAAAATAAAGGCGGCAGGATTTGAAATTCCGGTTTAATAAGAAAAAAATTAATTGAAAACTAAAAATGGCTTGATTTAATAATTGGAAGAATGAAAATCTTTTGTCCTTGCACTTGATAATATGTTGTCATTTACAGATGTAATAGATGTAAGAAAAAAATTATCAAATGTTGTAAATAAAATTAATATATGTGTTTGTGCAATAATAATACAGGAATTTTTATTTTATTATTTCATATGGAGTAAAGTAAAAAGCTTCAGCTCCATTATCCTAAAATAAGTAAACTATGCTGTTTTTTAACAATACTTAAATAAAAATAAATGGATAAAGATGTGAACTAGTCATCACTTTAAAGCGACTTCAGGAGATAAAATGCCACATCGATAATTTTTTTAACAAAAGTTGTTTATTAAAAATACTTCAATATAAATTTTAACTCTGGTACGTTTTTTCATTGCTTTATGAAAATATTATTATTTTCAAGTTAAATCCAACAGGTTTTTTATATAATTTCTTGAATAGCTTACATTTGGTTAAGGTAGGGATCACCTGAATTTTTATTCTGGCGAGGTGTAAATAATAAAAAACTAGTAAATAAAAAAGTAAATTAATTTAAAAGTCAATTTTATGAGAAATTATATTAAAAGTTATTCTTTATTATGATGAATAATTCTTCTGCCGAAGTTCCATACGAAAGTTGTATGCAGAATGATCTTTGTTAAAAAATGTGCCCATAAAATATGTATTTCAAACAGAAGTTTTATTCACATTATTTGAGATAATTGTATTTCTAAAATCAGTTAGTTTGATTATGATAATTGAAACCGGTTTATCTACTAAAGCTAGATTTAGGATTGTAGTAAAAGTTGGTGAGAACATCCCTTATGTATAACAAGATTTACATATTTAGACTCTAATTTTTTATTTTATTTTTCAACCCAATAATTAGACTGAATTGCATTGATTAAATAATGTGGCTATTAATTCGTAAAACCATTTGTATTATCTGTCTTGCATATAAAAATATTTTCTATTTTATTAACTTCAAAGATTTATAGAAACTACGAATAATATAAAATTAATTCAATAAACTGACGTTTCTTACACGGCACAAATGTTTCATTTGCTTTATTTTGCACTATAATTAAATAAATAATATAAATTTCATGTCAACCAATCACAATCGACCTGTATATAAATGATCTCATCGCGAGCGAATGATAAACAGTTCGGGCGTAACGGACTTCCGTTGCATTTGTACGGATTTGCTCCCTAGTCCCGCCTAAAAAAGTTTTACTTCAAAATTAAATGATAGATATTTCTACACTGTGGCTATCCCTTTTTAGTATACGTATGGTGATCAAAAACAAATTCAAAAATGAAAAAAAATAGCAGAAACATTTCTAAAATAATTAATTAGTTAGAATTTTTACTAAAGGTAGTTTAATAGTATTTAGTGAAGTTAGTTTGTTTAAAATTAAGTTGAAATAAAATTAAGATTATCGGAAAACGGTATTTTTTGTATAAAGCTTTAGTGCTGTTATAATTATCTTCGATATATCTTGAAATATTTCCTTTAATCAATGATTAAATATTCAAATAATAATTAACTTAATGTAATCATTAACTATGTGTTTACTTTAAATATATATTTAAAAATAAATTTCGAGTTATGTATAGTACATTTGAAATGTAAATTTAAATTGGACAAGTTTTCGAGCTTTTGAGCTTTTAGGAAACATCGTATGTTTTCTACAATGAATATTTCTCAAGATCATTCGGAAATTTTTAAATTTTCTGGTACAAGATATTTGATGAAAACTTTGATAAATAATTTTGCACATAACTGATAATCATAAGGAAATGGCTGGACCGATCGTTGCAAAATATAGATCCTTGATTTGATTTTTTTTTTTTAATTACCTATATTTTTATTATTTATTTATTATTTTTACAAGACCCACTCTAATACATTAATAATCTAATACTTTAACTTTTGCATTTAGGATTAAAAATAGTAAAACAGGTATAGAATAAATTGATCAAAATATTAAAAGAAATGAAAATATAATAAGTTTTTAATATTTTCTAAAAAAATTCAGTGAATTAAATCAACGCAAAACTTACTGGACTTTTACTTCTTATCCCAATTATCAAAAATATATATGTATATAAAATCAATATATAATTCTTTTACGAACCAAACTAAGAAACAATACAGTTTTACAAATTTACATTATTTATATATATGTCCGTATTTTTTGAGACCTTGAAATACCCAAATTCCACTGATCTACAAAATCGCAAAACGAAAGGAAAATATCAATTTTGTCAAAAAAATAAAAGAAAATTACAGGTTTTTAAATAAATATTGGTTTCTCGTAGACAAATTATTGGTATCGCACCGAAGCTTCCGTACAAAATTATATATTGATCGAATAATAACAGGATGATGATGAATTTTTATCGGAAATCGAAATAAATACACTAGAAGATTTAAAAATCGATTAATCGAAGTAATGGATAAATGTACAAAATTTTAGAAAATATTTTAAAAGTAAAAATTAAATAAAATTAGCATATCTTTTTGGGTTAACATTTCTTCCTTTATAAATATTGATTGCATAATTAGTATGTAAAAAGTGTTTAAAGAATGGAAAGTATTGTGTTTTGAATTAAATTCTTCATTATAACAAAAAATTAAGCATTTATAATTGTGTATTAAAAATGCAGTTTTTTTTAATTAGGTAAATCGCATTATGGTTGCAATAATAACAATATGTATATAATATATATCAAACATTTTATAAGATTTGGATTCAATATATTTTTAAAAATAAATCCAACTAACAAATAACTATAAAAATTTGTATAGTTGTTTAGTTGAAGGAAGAACAAATGTTTTGGAAAGTAGTTTTTTATATAAAAAATAGTTAGAAAATTATTTTTTTAAATGATAAATGCTTTAAATATAAAGTAAATGTTGTTAATAATCTATATATTATTATTATCATTTGAAAATTATCGAAAATCATGATAAAATAGATTTGTTACATCACTTTATTGACCAAGGATAAACATAGCAAGATCGATTATATAAGTCGATACTGAATTATAAAATTCACTAAATATTCAAATTGTTTTAGTAACAAGATTAATTGTATTTAATTCTATTTATATTTGAAACAAATTTAAGAAAATTTAATAAAATGTCGAAAATTTTATTTATTAGTTTTGTGGTCGTTGCAGCTATTGGAAATATTGAGGTAATAATAAAAATCAAATTTAAAGTCGTTTTATTTGAAACTTTTATATCGGAGTGTATATAAATGTTGGCATCAAAACGTAGTAAATTTTATCTGGTTTTTTCCCTATATAACTCAAAAAGAGAGCTCTCATGTAAAATTTGTAAGCTGACGAAAACCAAAAAAATGTCCCGAAATTACTTTTTATTGCTAAATTATGAAAAATCAAATTCAAAGTCATTTTATTCAAAACTTTTATATCGGAGTGTATATAACAGTTAGTATGGTAAAAGTAGTTAGTATATAACTTTTACAATCGTAGTGAATTTGATCTATTTTTATCCTATCTAACTCAAAAAGAGTGCTCTTATATAAAGTTTGTAAGTAATTTATTAAAAACCAAAAAAAATGTCCCGAGTTTTCTATTTATTGCTAAATTACAAAAAATCAAATTCAATGTCGTTTATTTGAAACTTTTATATCTAGAAGTAACTTTAGAGATCATATATAATTTAAAAAAATGTATGTTTTATTTGGAATTTTTATATTTTTTTTTATTTTCAGGCTGCTATGTCAGAAGCTGAAACCAAAGCTCTTTTGTAGACGTTGTCGCAAAATGTACTGAAGCTACAGGTGCAACACCAGGTAAAAAAACTTGAATTTAACCATATTTTTCAGTATTTTTAAACAGAATCTTTATTCAAAAGATTGCTATAATATGATGAAATAATTGTAAATAATTATTATTTTTTTATTAGATGATATTACTGCGATGAAAGGAGCTGGTGATGTCAGTTCCAAAGGAGCCCAATGTATGAGGAAATGCATTTGCGATGCTCTAGGAGTTGTGAGTAGAAAGAATATGATAACATAATTATTTATATATATATATATATATATATATATGTCTAATGAACCTATTCTTTGATAGCATAACTATGTTATCAAACCCCCCAAAATTTTATAAAGAACATCTTAAAGACTTGGCATTCTCAGTGCACCTATTTTGTTTTGATTTTATTTACTTGGAGTTGGCTCTTAATATGTTAGTAATCACAAAACTGTCAAAAATCTATTATTTATTATTCAACCCTTTCCACTCGGACGGCGCCGCTCTGGAGGCAAAATAATATTAATTTCGGGATTTGCGAGGGCAAAGGGTTAATACTGTCAAAGGTTTGAAACTAACATCCAAATAGCACAATTGTCAAAATAACATAAGGTCAACTTTACACCCATTAAAATATATAAGTACAACTTTTCTGTACCTATTATTTTAATTGCTCCATGTTATCTCCTCAGCTCAATATGAAAGAAATAAGTGTGACCAAAATAAGGGTCATAAAATAAAATGTTATATTAATATAATTGATAGTAAAAAGTTATATTTATTTCTTTAAGGTTGATGGAAGCAAATTCAATTCTGATGGTTTAATCAAAGCTGCTACAATGCTTTTTGGAGAAGGAGCACCTCAAATAGAAGTGGTAAGCAAAAATCAAGTAAAAAATTAATTTATTTGATTTTTATCAATTTTTGATATATTATATTAATACTTCTAGAATTATCATCTGTCAAATTAAGACATTCTTGAAAGGTCCCACAATAAGTAGTCAAATAATAAAATTTAAGTAGAATGAGCTAGGTCAAACTCCAGATGTTTTATTGAAATTAGACCAACCAGAAAACCCATTTGTTCAAGATAGTTTAATTTTAATATTTAATATAATTCTTAAAGTACAAGTAACCTAGGACAAACTCTTAATGTTTTAATCCAAATTGGACAAAACAGAAAAAACATATTTCCAATATAATATATTTATAATATTTAGTATATTTCTTAAGCCGGTCACAAACAATACTGTTTAATTGCGCAACCTATGACTTGCACATGTATTTTCGTTTTACTTTATAGCGAATACATAATTCAAATTTATAAAAAAATATCTTTATTTGAAAGCATTTCTATTAACCCTCTTTGAATTTTCTTTTGATGCTGTGAATATATAAATTAAACTTGCTGGAACTTCCCGTACCAAAAATTTTTTTTTTTTAAAACGATTAACATTTTTGAAAAAAAATTACTTTGAAAAAATAAGATTTTTGAGAAACTATAAATTGGACAAAAAATTAGTTTTTTTTTGAAAAAAAAAAATTTTTAAAAAAAAATTTTTTTTAAAAAAAATTTGTTTTTTTTGAAAAAAAATTTTTTTTTCTTTATTTTGACATATTGTGGAAGATCTGAACTTTTTTTTCAAAGCAATCGTACTGCTTTAACTACATAGGGACAAAATATAAAGCGCGTAAGCGCCGCGTCGCTGTCTAACGCATAAGCATTGGTACGGAACCGATAGGAATGTTAACAAAATGTATACTTATTGTTAAAATCTCTATAAAATGTCTGATTATTTGATGTGCATATGTCTAATGATCATTTTTGACCGCCAAATGGCTCATTTTTTTACTTTTTCTCTATATCTCCGAAACCGCTGGACCTACCTTCATGAAAGTTGTATCGATTCTTCATCTTGTCAATACAAATAAAATGTTTCTTGAATTATTAAAATCGGACGCTCCGTTCTCTTAAAAACTGAGTTACCGTTTTCGGAACTTTTTGCCCCGTATCTTCGGAACGGCCTGACCTGCCTTTGCCAAAAACTAATCAGCACGTCTCCTTATCAATACGGATCGGATGTTTTTTAAATTATTCAAATCGGTTGATCCGTGTTCCCGAAATCGTCGACGAAAATTTGTATCCGCACATACATACACACACATACATACATACACACACACACACACACACACACACACACACACACATACATCCATTTTTTCTAAGGTATGCCAAAATGTTCAGAAACCTCTGAAACGTAAAGATATATAAAAATTTTCATTTTCGATTTTTTTGCGATTACTATAACTTGCCCTATTGGGAAGTTAAAAAATATATATATTTTTAAGTCATGTCTTAACATTTTCTTATTGACATGTTTTTTACATACACTTGAGTCATCTGTGTGCACTATGAAAATACGCCTGATTGCGCATGCAATCATTTGCACATGTATACAGCAACGACAGCAACGTTCATGGTGGCTTTAGGTTTAATTGATTAATTCATTATTTATTTATAATAAAAAAAATTATTTTTATCTAGGCTAAATCTACAGCAGCCTCCTGCTCCACCATTTCTGGAAGTGATGATTGTGAAGTAGGAAGCAAGGCTTTTGATTGTATTATAACTACAATGGGTGCTGAAGGAATTGTATTTCCACTTTAGAAAGGAAAATATAAAATAATAAATTTATCCAAAAGATAAATTTATTCTAAAGGGCCAACCTTAGGGTTGCCATCTACACATCCACGAAGTTTGAGAAGTCTGCGCTGCAACTCAAAGGTCTCGTTAAATTTTCATTATAAAAAATGGTTTAAAAAAAATTATTGGTAAGGCGAATAAAGCACAAAGATAATATACAATTAATGGTAAAAAAAATTTTATTTTGTTAAATTTTTATATATTTTTTTTAGGTATAAGTTAGTAATATTTTTTTTTAAAGTATCGTTTTGTTATTGGTAAAATGATTTATAATTATTTGTTAACTATATATGAATTTTTGAAATTACTACCTTGTTTTTAGTATTATAATAAAATGTAGTAGTATAATAAAATGTGATGAAAATTAGTAGAATTTTTTGTTTACAAAATTTCAGAAATTGTTTTATATTCAGTTTATTTCAGAAATTGTTTTTCGAAGTTTCTTAGAATTTTGTATTTTGTAATGATGTAAGGTATAATTTCATTAAAAACAGATTGGTGAGTAAAAATATAGATATTTTGTAATGTGATGCTAGTTCATATTTAAAAAATAATATTAATCTCAGAAGAAATATACTCGTATTATTAGATTTTAAATTATTGGGTATTCGTTATAGAAATTGTCATATAAAATAAATGCGATTTTATCGGCACTTTAGTGATAAAAACGTTCTCTGTAAATATTTCAATCAACTATTTTCAATGTATCTATTAACATATTTTAAATGCATTAATTATTACGGTGATTATTCATCACAAATATTAATTATGAATAATTCCTTAATTATTCATATGGCCCAATAAATAATCAACCAAAAAATGAGCGTCGGTTTAAATACCTTCATTATTATTAATTAAGCATTAATTAAGTAAGTAATTATTATTATTAATAAAGTAACATAGAACCTAGACAAAAATCTAAATGTGGTTTCTTAATTTTTAATTTGAGCTTAGGCCAAAAAATATAATATACCTATTCATAATTTAATCACAATTAATTATTTCGAACTTTACCCCATTAGTTATTTAAAAATTCTTGTATATTTTACCATTTTATATTCAGTCTTTCATAGTTTTATCAATCAAAAAAAACTCTATAAATATGGTTGAGTGGATTTTTGAAATGCAAATGCAAAATACTAAAACATTTTTTTATAACAAATAAAAATGAATCGATAAGACAAAGTTGATATTCATAATTTAATAATAAACAATGAGACCAGTTCTACAGTTTGTTAGTGATTTGTTGCTATAATATTTGTTTTTTTGAAAATTTCTTAAAACATGTTTTTGTATAAAATAGCCATATTTTTGGCAGTAGTTACAGTTGCATATTCTTCTCATTCGGTAAATATTTTGTAAAAAAATATTAATTAATATTTAAAACAGTATTAATGCAATATATAGATATTTTTAATTTATACTAAAACCTATAAAATAATATAATAATTTGTGATAATTTTATATTCATCATATTAGTCGTAAATGTGTTATTACAAAAACATGTCTCTTCTTATTTTTTTTTTCTTTATTTTCAATCTATTTTATTTATTTGTTTATTATTATTATTTTATTTCTTTCTGTGATCATATAACTCATAGGGTCTGTGAATGACTCTGATTGTTATATAATATGAATGAATAAAAAAAATGCCATTCATAATTACTAAATGTTTTTATGTATTTTAAAAACTTGATAAATAAAAAAAATCTTAGTCAAGAATGACCGAGCTTTTGAAGTTATATGATTAATAGAAATCTTCTATTCAATATAAAGTACTTGAGTTACATTATTCAGCATAAATATTAAAACACTTTTTCTGGTTTATAACTAGTTATCACAAAAAATGTTGATCGTTTTTTTAAAGTATTTTACTCTTTTACAATCCTGATTAATTGCACAAACTTTTGATGAAACTTGCCTATTGCCTATTAAAACACTTTTTTCAAATAAGCTTTTCAAATTATAAGAATTTTATAAAATCATTATATAACGAATAGTCTTAATTGCAGAAAACTTCCTGCAATTGTGTCTTTATTTTTGTCTGTGGTTCAAAAAATATTTAGGGTTACAGTTTTCAATTTTGAATGAACAATATTAATAAAAGTTAACTACAATGACCAAAAAAACAGCTTCAATTTCACCAAAGTCCTAGGTTGCACTAAGAAGCTCATAATTTACAAACAACTTGAAATAATTTTTTTCTAATTTAGGTTGAGTTCTGGGATACCATATATATATATATATATATATATATATATATATATATATATCATTAATCCATTTTTTATTTCAGATTGATGAATTAGATGACCTAGATGAGGCTTTCTTACTTTGCGTCAGAGAATTAAATCTTAATATACCTTCTCTGTTATTACAAGGCAGTGAGTAAAGTTTTTTATTTTAAATTTTACAAAAAAATATTCAGTTTAATTTCAAATGAGACATATAATTGTTTATTAACAATTAATGACATATTATGTACTTTTTGTTATTTTTAGATCCAGCAGAAAATCCAAAATTAATGTGTTTTAATGGATGCATTTATAGACGTTTGGGTGTGGTAAGTTAATAAAATAATAAAAAAAATAATAATACACCTAATAAAACAATTAGATAACGTATACTTTATAACTTAGGTATCGTAAACTAAATAACAGTACTCATACTAACAACAAAAATACTTCTGTTAAATGAAAATATGGCTGGTCACACATTACACGTTTCCCTCTACTTTCAAATAGTATCAACACAAAATGCCATTGTTTACTTGTTTTTGGGATAAAGGTACTAAACCTTTCAAATCTTAAATTTTCGAACCCCACTCTACACTATAATAATATTTATATATTTGCACAATATACCACTAGTTCTACTATGATGCTCTATTCCAGTGGTTAGGAAACCGGGGAAAATTTCCCCAAAAGAAGTAAAAATGAATTTTTAGGGGTAAAATATATATTTTTAATTGATATTTACAAATTTGCTACGTAGTTGTCCGTATCGAAAAAATCTATCTTCCATGAGGGTAATAATTTTTTTTTATAATTTTTTAAAGAAGCTTTCAGAAATTGATGATGGATTTTACAAATTCAACTATAATGTTGGAACTAAACTCTTGGAGAAATCTGTTAGCTATATATTTAAATAAATAAATAAATAAATAATAAACTAGCTGTAAGTGGAATTCTGTCTTGAGGCAATTATGGCATCGTGCCTTAAGGCAAATTGCTGGAACTTCCCGTACCGTAATGAAATGTTCGTGGAATACTGAATGTTTTCAAATAGATTATTATAAATATTGTAACATTGTCTAATATTTATAAGAATTATATAAATTGAATTGCAGAATTGAAATTATTTGTAAAGTATATTAGTACTATAGTCAGAATTAAAAATAAAATCTGAAATATTTTCGATATACAAAAAACTAAAAAACTAAAAAAAAAAAAAATGGAACAAAATTTTTTTTTCCAAAATCAATTATTTCGTTAAGACAAGCAGAAAGTTCTTTGAATCATTTAAATCGGACGCTTAGTTCTCTCAAAAATTGCCATTTTTTACATATTTAGCTCCGTATCTTCAAAATGGCTGGGCCTGCCTTTGCCAAAAACTAATAAACACTTCTCCCAATCATTACTAATTGAATGTTTTTTAGATCATTCAAATCGGATACTCCGTTCTCTCAAAAATTCGATTTCTATTTTCTGCACTCTTTGCTCCTTATCTTCGAAACGGCTAGACCTGCCTTTGCCAAAAACTAATCAGCTCTTTCTATCCATAGGAATTCCTATCAATAGGAATCGAATGTTTTTTGAACCATTCAAATCGGTTAATCCGTACGCCCGAAAACGTGGGCGAAAATTTGTATCCATACATACATACACACTCTCACACACACACACACACACACACATCCATTTTTTCTGAGGTATGCCAAAATGTTCAGAAACCTTCAAAACGTCGAGAAATGTAAAAATTTTCAATTCCGATTTTCGGCCCATTACAATAACTTACCCTACGGGAAGTTAATAATATATTGAAACTTAATACATCACACTATTCAACAAGTCGAATCAAGTGTGTTGTAAATAATTTCAATTAAAAAAAATCAATGAAAATTTCTTAAAATTATTCATATATTATGTGCGTACATTAAATCATAACGTATCGATGGAATAATTCTGCAAAATAAAATAATTTGAAAATATCAATTTGGATAAAAATATTTAGGGGTAGTGATTGAAAAAGTTTCTATACAAATTGTTCTATTCAAATTAAATTTTTGTTTTATTTTTCCAGGTACAAAGAGGTAAATTACAAGTAGATCAAGTCAAACAATTTTTGGTCCATTCCCCTGACCCAAGGGTTAGAGACGTGGTTAACAAAATTTCCGATGAATGTGGCCTAGAAATCAACAAAGGGTTACCCAAAGACGAATGCACCCTTGGAGGTCAAATAAGCAAATGTTTTAGAAGAAAAATGCAAGATCTTCATATGGAAGCAAATCAAATCAAATTTAAATAGATAGAAAATATATGGATATATGGAAAGGATATATGGATGCTAATAAAAATTGTTTTGGACTATTAACTATATTAGTATTTTATTGCAGAAATCATATAATTAGTATTAAGTAAAGTTTTAAGTTTATTTAAAAATTGTATCCACACATATATACACACACATTCACACATTTTTTTGCATAGATTTATTGCCGATCAAAATAATATATTTTTAAGACAATATGCTGGGTGTAAATGCATTTAAATAGTTTATCTCCTAAAAGATATCTCTTTTAATTTTTTGATATTTTATTTAAGATCGTATGTCCTTTTTTTAATATTTGAGTAGGTGATTTCTCACTTAATTCTTTTATATATTTATTTGGGTGACCTGATAATTTTTCGTGGTATTTTTTGCTTCTTTCTTTTATTACTTCATTAATAGTTTTTATTTTTAAGTCTTTATGTAGAGTGTCATTCGTAATATACAACATTTAAAAAATAATAGCATTCTAGATCTTCCCCCCACGATGTACTGCCTAACGACAGTTTCCGGTGTTGTGTCCGACATACCCGGACAAAAGAACTAGTTTGAGATGCATAAACGCATTTTTATCGCAATACTAAAAGACATTTTTTTAATTTTGTTCAAAATTTATATTTCTCAAACATTTTGTTACAGAACGGGAAGTTCTAGCAACCTTAAGACACGATGCCATACACCACAGGTTGAAAAATTGTATCCACACATACATACATACACACATTTGCTACAGAAGTGCTAATAGACGTGCGAGCGAATACGAGTAATTAAAAGATATGTATAATTTTAAAGCAAAAATTATAGTATTCTAGATCCTCCCCCCACAAAGCTATGCCTAACTGCGGTTTCTGTGGGGACCATAGCAAGAGGTGAGTGGAGGTTTTAGTCATTATACCCAGGCGGTATGGAGTACGACATACCCAGACAATAGATCTAGTCTGATACGCATAATGCATTTCCTTCGTTACAATTTTTTTTTTATTTGTTTAAAATGTACGATTTTTAGTAATAACAAATGTAAGAGAATTTGTTTAAAATTTAAAGAACCATGAAAAACATTCTTAAAAAGCCTAAAATCTTTTTAATTTTTGCCTAAAAACTGTCATTTTCATATTGTTATTATCTCGAAAAAGAAGTTTGTTTTTGTCAGAAAAATCAGATATTCTGTAATTTCCACGTTTCAAGTCATTCTGAATTAAGTGAATTTTTTTACATTTTGTCGATAATTTCTAATCGATTTTGGAAATTTACAAACTGTTTCCTGGTTAAGAAGCTGCGCTGTTTCTTCGAAGAAAACAAAAATCAACGATTTTGATAAAACTTTGTATGACAATTAATTCGAAGGTTGCAAAATATTATAGGCCTACGATAAGCAATTGTAGTTAATGCAACTTGCCTTATGGAAAAATGCTAGTTAACTTCCCGAAAGGTAACTCATAGTATTACTTATGTCTTATACTAATCGTCGAAAAATCGAAATTGACATTTTTTGCATATAATTACGTTTTAGAGGTTTCTGAACATTTTGGTATATCTTAGAAAAAACGTATGTGTGGATACGATTTTTCGTCCACGTTTTCGGGCGCACGGATCAACCGATTTGAATGATTCAGAAAACATTCGATTCCTATTGATAGGGAAACGTGCTGATTAGTTTTTGGCAATGGCAAGTCCAGCCGTTTGGGAGATAAAGAGCAAAAATGCAGAAAATAGAAATTGAGTTGTTGAAAGAACGGAGCATCCGATGATGATTGGATGAAGAGTGATTAGTTTTTGGCAAAGGCAATTATACAAAAAATAGCAATTATACAAAAAACATCTTACTTATTTATTAAAAATTATTTATTTGCTTATTTTGCTTAAAAATTGTTTCAACATTAGAAAGAAAAAATTATTTCCAAAAAATTACAATGAATAAAATTTAGGCTTCATGTGACACTCCAACTTCCATACATTATGCTACTGAATCATATTGAATACAGTCAAAATGTCATGTATTTGCTGTGCATTCAGGCGTTTTACACGTAAACTGCAACGTCACTCGTGTGTTATGAAGCTGGGTGAGAAACACCCTGTTATCTAACATCGTTGTTTTGACATTTGTGCGGTTTCTAGGTTATGTATTCTATCTGACAAACTGAGAAAAATGCCTGATTGCACAGTAACCACCTGGCTTTTGTCAAAATTTAGTATGGAAAGTTCTTTATAACATGAAATTGCCATAACATTGGTCTGTAAAGGTGAGATATCAATTTTCAAGTTTGAGAAATTAGTAAAAAATACATTTGGAGACTCAGACTTATATCTTATAATGCAATTTTTATACGCAAAAATCTGCAATCATAAATTTCTATCGAATGCAATGCAATATAAAAATATATTTTTTATATATATTTTTATCACAAAATAATAACCGTGACATTAAACTCATCGGCGAAACAAATAAAATTGTTACAACAAATTGTAATAAAAATCACATTTGATAAAAGTAAAAATTTATACATGTTTGTGTGCATATATAAACCTAAGTCGCATATGATTAATATTTAATGATTTCATAAAATCAATATTTGGAGTTGATATAATTAAAAATTTAACGAAAATGGGTTTTTGTAAAAAGTTTTGGGTGTTGGCGTTTTTGTTAGTCTGCATTAATATGGTAAGTTGGAAATTGATACACAAAAATTTAATTATAACATATTACAGGTATGAGTTCAATTTAATGTTAATAAAATTTGTTTGAAAGTTGAGTAAATTAATTTAAAATTTATTTGAACGTATGGAAGTTTTGAATAATGTCCTACTCTTTATTCAGTAAACAACAGCTGTATATAATAATTAAAACTAAATAAATTATATGTAACAAACTAGTTTGTTTACTTAAATATAATATAGTATGTATGATAATACAATATAAATACTCATATTATTATTTTTGATATTTCAGAAGTTCTCAAACGCAGACAAAACAATGAATACAGTAATTATGCAATGCATCAAAGAAAAAAATGTTAATGTGAAAGAATTAGGAGAAATAAGTAAGTTTTATTCATTATTAACTTCCCGAAGGAGAAGTTTATGTTTTCATCAAAAAATCCGATTCGCAGATTTTATGTTTTCGACATTTCAATCCATTCTGAATCGAATGAGACCGAATTTGGAAAAAGTATGTGTGTGTGTGTGTGTGTGTGAACAGATTTTTTGCCGTTAATCTACGTTTTCTCAAAAATAGCTGGACCGATTTCAAAAATTTAAACGCCATTCGATGTATCTCGATGAGGAATAGCGTTTATCAATTTCGCGCGACGATCAGCCAAGCCGTTTCTTTGTAAATAGCAGAAAAGTGTAGAAATTTTCGTTCACGTTTGAGCCTAAAATTTGCAACCGATTTTAAAAATTCAAAAACCGTTCGAAAATCTCGTACTCTAAAATAACATATTAAAATATTATAGGCCTATGATGAGCGGTTGAATTACGATTGCGGTTGATTGATTTCACGAAATAAACACGAAATTGATGAAATAAAATATGTTGCACATATTAATTTAATTTATATATTTATGAGTATGTTTTGAAAGCCATCAATTGGAAATCTAATTGATTATTTTTTAATGAAAGCAAAAATTATATTCAATAGTCCGGTCATTTAAGCTTAAATTAGGTTAAAATCTCGGAATTCGAGATTCCGAATTGTAAGTCTGTAAATACTTGTTTATTGAGACCCTAAAATTGTCTCAAAACCCCTCTCAAAATCCACATATGGTAGGGTGTAGATTTTAAGACAACTTTTAAAATTCAATATACAAGTATTTATCTCGAATTCAGAGATGAACTTGCTATACATAATGACTGGACTATAAAAAATAAACAGCTGAACATTCTACTTAAAAAATAGAAGAATCTCAGCTCTTATTGAATAAGTTATTAAGTATATCTATCGGAAAGTTCGTGCAACTTGCCTTAAGGCAAAATGCCACTTCCAACTAATTTTTTTATTTTCAAATCTAATATATTTTTCAATAATTTCAGTCACTAACAACAAACCAGACAAGTACTGTTTCCATGGTTGTGTCTTCCAGAAATTGGGATATGTAAGTAATTTTATGAGAATAACTCATAGAGTACAATAGTCCACCATCAGATACCTAAAAAAATAAGTTAAGATTTTTTTCACGACAATATTTGAAAGTAGAGGGCAAAAGATGTATAACCAGTCATTACTTGGATTTTTACGACGTTGCTATCAGAAAATAAATGTTTGAAAATAACTACCCCAAAAGTATTTTCTTTAGTTTTTTGGTTATGAGCACTGTTGTTTAGTTTACGAGACGTTGTTGTAATTTTTAAGTGAACGTTATTAAATTGTTTTATAAGATGTAGAACTAATTTTAAATTCGACAGTTTTTATTATATAACCTATATAAAGTTTACACCTGGGTGAGGTAAAATGGACCAAATAAACCTTAACCCTGGCACAGGTGTAAGCAATACAAAATAGTAGATAAATAAGTAATTAAAAGTTAGATTCAACAGTTTTCTCTATATAATCTCTATAAAAGCTTACACGTAGATGGGGTAAAAAGAACCAATTGAATCTTTACCTTGGCAAAGCCGTAATCAATAAAAAATAGTAAATAAAAATATGAATTCATGTAAAAAAGCCATTTTACAAGAAATAAATTAAATAAAATAGTTATTCCGACTCCACTGATGAATATATGACAAGATACAAGATCAAGGTTATATACAGTGTTACCTCTGCAAAAAATATACCCATGAAATTTATATTTTGCATTGATTGAATAATGTAGATATTATGTCGTAAAATCCTTCTAAAACTAAAAATAAAACATTGGACCTGTTTGTCCCCTGGCTGTCCCATTTTATCCCGCCTATGGGGTAAAAAGAACCAGGTGACAAATTCTTGAAAAACATTAAAAAACACTTTTCTAGAATGATGAATTAGCTGGGAGTTATACTGAATATAGTCAGACGGTTGTTTGTTTGGCATGTGATATTTGTTAGTGTGTAATTGGTTTGGTTTTCACTAGAGTTTATACAAAAACCGACATTTCAGAAAACCGGTTCTACAATTTTAATTTTACTAAAAAACCGGTTTTCGAATTTTATATAGAAAATAAATATTTGCTCGAACATTTAGTGCAATTTAGAGCAGTATTTGACTGAATTTATTTATTGTTCAATTTTATAGATAGTAAACAAAATGATTTTTAATTTTAATTAGTAGAACTAAAAAAATAATAGTTTGTCTTGATTAAATAACTTTGAAAAGAATTATTCGTTATTCATGCATCATTTTCACATATGAGAATGAAAATATTTTTATGGCAGTGTAAGGAAAGTTTTCGAATAAATAAAAACAATACATTTCTAAATAAAAAATGCATTAAATTAAAAGAAAATAGATACATGTTGATACATACTTATTAATATTACTTTTAGTTTTAAAAACAATTAAGCTAAACTCGGGTATTGTCTGTTCCGAACAATTTTAATTAATTAATTTTGAACACTCTATTTGTTTTTTTGTTTAATAAAATATGATTTCAAAAAACTGAAAACGTCTATCAAATTGCTACTTAGACATGTCCTTTGATTACTCACAAAATTTTCTGAAATAGAAAATACTCTCAAACTTGCGACCGAATTAGGCTTAATTGTTTTTAAAGTCTGATATAATAATTCTACGTTTTTTGTTCTTTTATTTGTGGCTTCAAGGACTAAAAACTCTTTCTTTAAGTTTGGGTAGAGGAAGTTACTTCTTCAAGAGTAAGTCACACTGATTTAAATTAATATATACACTGGTATAAAAATCTAAATAAATATATGCAAAACCTTTATAGACTGATAAGATATCAAATGCTATTGAACCGATATGATTTCAAGAATCAAAACGCTTTCGAGGAAAAAAGGGCATAACCTCTGAATTTTTTTTACTGTGCTCCGAATTGACTGAAATTTTGGAATTGGGTTCATCTTACCCTCAAGTTCAAAAGTGAAAACAATTCGGGTTGCGCCATCACCCCCCGGGGGGATGTCACCACCTCTCAATTGTGTAATTACATTTTTTCAAAATAACGTCGGAAATCGATAGAAGAACTAATTATAAGAAAAAAATGTCTTCTATAGTTTTTCAAAAAAACTAATACTTTTCAAGTTACTGTCCACTAAAGATTCATATATTTTTGGCGTTTTTCTTCGTTTTTTTTGCAAATATCTCCTAAAGTGTACATTTTAACGAAAATCATGTAATGAACAAAATAATGTCAATAAAAATCTTAATAAATCGGTATTAGATTAAGTGTTCTAGGAAAAATATTAAGCAAGATTTGAAAGAACAAAGTCGTTTTTTATTTCGTTCAAGATTTAATTGTTGTATTTAAAGTTAGGTTTTAGTGTCGAGGTTTTACATTTTATGAATTTCGGTAAAATTGGGTTTTATAGTGCTCAACATAAGCTTTCAAATAAATGCCGTTACAAGTTTTTTGCGTGTAAAATGAGTGAGCTATCATGAAAATAAGAAGCATATACGAAGTTTTTTTCTTTTAAATCATATGGTTTAATGAGCGCCATTTCCACCAGAATTAAAGTAATTCACATTCCATCTAGAAATCACTTCATTATAGACATCTTGATGGATTCTAGCAGATTCACTTCTTTAGTACAAACTATTTTCAGAAAACTCACGATTTTATAAAAACTTTTTTTTCCAATTTGCGCGGCCGCGCAGTTTTTAAACATTCATAACTCTGTCAATTTTTGTGTGAAAGAATAATAATAAAAAACAAAAATAAGCCAGAAAGATCCCTTTAATTTTTATCTATATGCTTTTATACGTATCTTTTATTCTTTTTGAGATATAATGAAAATAATATCGATTTTTAAAAAAAATGGAAAAAAAAGTTTTTATAAAATCGTGAATTTTCTTAAAATAGTTTGTACTAAAGTAGTGAATCTGCTATAATCCATCAAGATGTCTATAATGAAGTGATTTCTAGATGGAATGTGAACTACTTTAATTCTGGTGGAAATGGCGCTCATTAAACCATATGATTTAAAAGAAAAAAACTTCGTATATGCTTCTTATTTGCATGATAGCTCACTCATTTTACACGCAAAAAACTTGTAACAGCACTCATTTTAAAGCTTATGTTGAGCACTATAAAACCCAATTTTACCGAAATTCATAAAATGTAAAACCTCGACACTAGATGGCTTTAAATACAACAATTAAATCTTGAACAAAATAAAAACGACTTTGCTCTTTCAAATCTTGCTTAATATTTTTCCTAGAACTTTTTATCTAATACCGATTTATTAAGATTTTTATTGACATTATTTTGTTCATTACATGATTTTCGTTAAAATGTATACTTTAGAAGATATTTGCAAAAAAACGAAGAAAAACGCCAAAAATATATGAATCTTTGGTGGCCAGTAACTTGAAAAGTATTAGTTTTTTTGAAAAACTATAAAAGACATTTTATTCTTATAATTAGTTCTTCTATCGATTTCCGACGTTATTTAAAAAAAATATAATTACACAATTGAGAGGGGGTGTCATCCCCCCGGGGGGTGATGGCGCAATCCGAATTGTTTTCACTTTTGAACTTGAAGGTTAGATGAACCTAATTCCAAAATTTTATTCAATTCGGAGCACAGTAAAAAATTCAGACCTAAAACGCTCCGTTTACTGCACTATTTATATTTGGCTATATTTGTCATTTTTCATTTATACAGTGAAAACCGATTTTTTTCACTAAAAACAGGTTTTCGAATTCCATAATTGTCGCCAAAAAACCGGTTTTTAAAACCGGTTTTTGAAAACCGACGAGCCCGAGTTTTCACAATATAATATCTCAAAGTCAAATTGGGTCTTGCTCTATAAGTCAAGTTTTACTATTCTAGTAAATAGTGAGTTAAAATAATGTTTTTATTTGTTTTTTTAGTTCGTGGATGGTAAATTGAGCTTCGATGCAATGATCGCCGGTTTCAATGCTCAACAAAAACCTGATTCCAACCCAAATCCACAATTGGAAGACATTTTGGCGAATTGTATAAAAGATGTTATGACGGACGAGAAGAATGACGATGCCTGCATTATTGCTGAAAGAACTATGCATTGTGTTGTCGATCATGACAAACAGAAAAATACATAAATAAATTAAATATTTTCATTATTGTATTATCGAATACATCGAGAGCAGATTAATAAATTTATTGAATTTCAAAGCACTTGCATTTGTTTTAATGAGAAACTAGTGGTGCCTCAAGGCCCAAGTTCCAAAAATTAAAATTGTTAAAACAGATTTAAATTGTTCGAAAATTTTGGACAAAGTAAATTTTTGAGGTTTTTGAAATTTTTGGGAAAAATTATACTTTTTTGAAGCAAAGGCTTTAAAATTGTTCGAAAATTTTAGAAAAAGTAAATTTTTGAAGATTTAGAATATTTTTAAAACTTTTACTTTTATGATAAACAGCTTTAAAATTGTTCAAAAATACTGAATAATATAATTTTTTTTTTCAGGATTAAGAAATTTTTGGAAAAATGATACTTTTTTGAAAAACAGCTTTAGAATTGTTCAAAAATACTGAATTTATTATATAATTTTTTTGAAAATTAAGAAATTTTTGTGAAAAATGTTACTTTTTTAAAAAAAGCTTTAAAATTGTTCGAAAATTTTGAATTTTCTAGAAAAACGGTACTTTTTTGAAAAACAGCTTTAGAATTGTTCGAAAATTTTGATAAAAATAAACTTTTGAAGATTTTGAAATTTTTGAAAAACGCTTTAAAATTGTTCGAAAATTTTGTAAAAACTAAATTTTTTGAAGATTAAAAAATTTTTGAAAAAATAATTATTTTTTAAAAGCTTTAGAATTGTTCGAAAATACTGAATAAAATTTTTTCAGATTTTAAAATTTTTGGGAAAAATGTTAATTTTTCAAAAAAAGATTTAAAATTGTTCGAAATTTAAAAAAAAATAAATTTTTGAAGATTTTAATTTTTTTTGGAAAAATGGTACTTCTTTGAAACAGCTTTAAAATTGAAAAAAAAAATTCGAAAAACATAAATTTTTTGAAGATTTTGAAATTTTTGAAAAAAAAACTGTATTTTTTTGATAAAAATCTTTAGAATTGTTCGTAAATTTTGAAAAAAATTGATGATTAAGAAGGTTTTGAAAAAATGTTACTTTTTTGTGTTCGAAAATTTTGAAAAAAATAAATTTTTGAAGTTTTTGAAATTTCAAAAAAAAGTTTCTTTTTTCAAAAACAGCTTTAGAATTGTTCGAAAATTTTGAAAAAAAATATTTTTGTGAAGATTTTTGTAAAAAGTGGACCTACTAGACCTATCTTCCCAAAAATTTACGCAATTTTTGGGAAAAAAAAAATTATCCAAGTGCAATTCTTCTTTTTGTCAATAAAAATAAACATTTAAAATCGAACTTTCCGTTGAATTACCGTTCTTGACACTTTTTGCCCCGTATCTTTAAAACGGCTGGATGTGCCTTCGCCAAAAGCACGCATGTCTCCTTATCAATATGAATCGAATGTTTTTTGAATTATTCAAATCAATTAATCCGTGTTCACAAAATCGTTGAATCGAAAATTTGTATCCGCACATAGATACACACACGCGCACACACATTCACACACACGTACATCCATTTTTTCTAAGGTACGCCAAAATGTTAAGCAATCTCTTAAACGTATAGATATATAAAAGTTAGACAATTTTACATATATTATATTATAATATAACATATTATATTTTTCTTGCTGGCAGCAATATTGTTAATAATGATAATCATTATTATTATTATTAAATTTATTAAGTATTTTTTTATAACGGTTGCCACTAAAAGTTTGAAACAAAATGACTTACTCTGATAATTCTAAAAACTGGTAAACTTAGGAAAATAATTAGATCAAAAATATGTTATATTATTTACAACAATAAAACTTGTCAATTACCAAAGCCATAAAAAATCGAAACTAAACGTGAATATAATGTTACAATTTTTCTTGTCATAAAAGCTCTAATTGTGCAAAAAACAATACGCAATAAAAACTTTGAAAAATTTTATCATGTTTAGTGAAAATGCAACAATTTGAAGAACTAAAAGGATTTTTTTCGTTTAATAATAAGTTGTAAAAATTTGAATATAAATTGTTTAGAAAATAAAAAAAACAAAAGTTATAAAATGCATGGAAAAGTAGTACTAGTTATATTTGTAGTAGCTGCACAAACTGGCGTTTTTGGGGTAAAAACAATATTTTTTAGGATTTAAAAATTTAAAAATTGTCGCGCAAAATTATGCTAATAATGTATTATTTATTATTATTAGCTATTAGCTATTTTAATTGGCTAATTTATTTATGAATAGAGTATTTTTCTAAATCCTACAAAAATACTATTTTATTTTATAGCAACTTGATGCTTTATTTTATTTCACGAGCACCAAGAATTGTTTCGAGTATGAAATATTATTTATTTTATTTCTAAGTAAAAGTTGGTAATTTATTGTTTGTATAAAAACAACGAAAAACCTATTTTTAATAAAATATTATTAAAATTAATTAGGTACTATAATTAACTATTTCAGTCTTCTATGTCAACGAACGACATCTTCAACAAACTTAAAGATGTTAAACATGAATGCTACTCTGAAAAAGAAGAATTACAAATAAGTAAGTATTAATAAAATTAATATGTGAAAAATATTTTAACCTTCGTAATCGATTCCGAGATCGATGCCAACCTCGGCCAACACGATGCCAAGTAGTACGATACGAAATTCTAGTAGAGTTTTACTTGAGATTATATTTGAGATCTATTTTCTCAAGTGAAATTTTCATACTGCTTGATATTGAGCTGGTCGAGGTTCGAATCCTTTTAACTAGTATGTATTCGTCTACGTCCTTAACCACTAAACTAGTCCTGAGATCGATGCCCAGCTAGATAACAAACAGTATGATGTTAAATTTTTACCTGAGATTGTATTTGAGATCTATATTTTCAAAAGGAATTTTTATACTGCTTGATATCGAGCTGGGCTAAAAATGAAAACCTTGGGCTTAGTTTATGTTAGCCCACGTCCTTAACCACTAAACTACTATCGAGATCGCAGTATGATATTAAATTCCAAGTTTACTTGATATTACTTCTGAAATCTATATCAAGTGGAATTGGAATTCTGAAGCAAAACTTCTTTAGGCGCGTCTATGGTGTAAATCCGTACAAATGCAACGGAAGTCCGTTACGGCCGAAGTGTTCATAATTCGCTCTCGATAAGATCATTTCTATACGGGTCGATTGTGATTAGTTGTTGTGTATGTGAATAGAGATCTGTCGTTGTATGCGTACCGGCATCAACGTTGTATGCGTACCGATATCAACAAGGAAATCGGCATAGATAAATAAACATTTTGAAGTCACATCGTAGTACAAATGTTGATTTAATGAAAAATGCCTGAATCAGAAGAATATTTCACCCTGTTCCTTAAAAATATTAAAACAAATTAAATATTTAGACAGTGTACTAAATGTAAGTTTATTGATTAGAAATTATTTCTATATTATTCGTAGTTTCTATAAATCTTTGAAGTTATTAAAATAGAAAATATTTTTTAGACAAGACAGATATTACAGCTGTTCAAAGAATGAGATTATATAGCCAGCTAAAAAGTAAAAAAAATACAAGCAGTCAATGAATGTATGTTAATTTTAATTACATGAAGTTCTTCTAACACAATTATTACATGATGAGTGAAGTTGCGAAAACAATATTTGTTTAGGCGTTGTTCAACAAAATCCACTGTGTGAACGAATATTGTAGAATTTATTAATCAGCAATTTCTTAATTTCTCTAATGAAGGCTCAAGTCCTGAATGCTAATTACAATGACAAACCGATCATGTTATATTTGAAGTATGACTTTAATTACATTATTGTTTATAATTATTATACATATTTTTAATGCTATTATAAATATATAATTTATGATTTATCATCATATAAATGTGTATAATGATCGACACTAATAAATGTGTGCATCACGAGTGTTACATTATAACTAATAAACATTATTCAAAATTGTTATATGATGTATTTATTTTTACTTAAATGCCATCTTCTACAGTAGCAAATAAGTTTTACTTAATCGCGTGTGAACCTTACGCGCACTTTTTTTTATACTGTTTGATATCGAGCTGGTCGACGTTGAAATCGTTCTTAGGCCCCAACCACGACAGACTAATTACCAAATTAATAGTCATTTTAATGTATAATTATTATATTATTGATATTTTTTTAATATTTTTAGTTGAAACAAGTCTTGGAGAAGTTCTAGAAGCTGTAGATCATAATTGTTTTGTGGCATGCGCTTATAGAATATTTGGTTTTGTAAGTATACTTAAAAAAAATTATACCCAATTTACAATTTACATATTTCTATAAAAATTGTTCCAAATTTAAGTAAATGTTGGTAGACAGTAGGGTTTATACAAAAACCGACATTTCAGAAAACCGGTTTTCGAATTTTAATTTTACTAAAAAACCGGTTTCAACCGGTTTTCGAATTTAACATAGAAAATAAAGTTTTGCTCGAATATTCTGTAATTCATCCGCAAATTTAGTGTTATTTAGAGCAGTATTTGACTGAATTTATTTATTGTTCAATTTTATAAATAGTAAACAAAATTATTTTAATTTTAATTAGTAGAACTAAAAAATAATAGTTTATCTTTGAAAATAACGTTGAAAATAATTATTCGTTATTCATGCATCATTTTCACATATAAGAATAAAAATATTTCTATGATAGTCAAAGGAAAGCTTTCGAATAAATAAAAATAATACATTTTTAAATAAAAAAATGCATTAAATTAAAAAAAAATTAGATACATGTTGATACATACTTATTAATATCAATTTTAGTTTTAAAAACAATTAAGCTAAATTCGGGTATTGTCTGTTCTGAACAATTTTAATTAATTAATTTTAAACACTCTAATTGCTTTTGTGTTTAATAAAATATGATTTCAAAAAACTGAGAACGTCTATCAAATTGCTACTTAGACATGTCCTTTGATTACTAACAAAATTTTCTGAATTAGAAAATACTCTCATACATGCGACCAAATTATGCTTAATTGTTTTTAAAGCCTGATATAATAATTCTAAGTTTTTTGTTCTTTAATTTGTGACTTCTAGGGTTTAAAACTTGTTTTTGAAGTTAGAGTAGAGGAAGTTACTTCTTCAAGAAGAAGTCGCACTGATTTAAATTAATATATACACTGGTATAAAAATTTAAATTAATATATACAAAACCTTTGTAGGAACCATTGCAGACTGGTAAGATATCAAATGCTATTGAACCGATATGATTTCAAGAATCAAAACGCTTTCATCTATCTTTTACATTTGGCTATATTTGTCATTTTCCCTTTATACAGTGAAAACCGACTTTTTTCACTAAAAAACCGGTTTTCGAATTCCATAATTTTCAGCAAAAAAACGGTTTTTGAAAACCGACAAACTCTAGTAGACAGTCTTATCTTGGATAATTATCATTTATATTTTTTAGTTGGTCGAAGGTAAATTTATGGTGGACCACTACATGGACTCCATAGCACCATTTCATAAGCCAACTTCGATGGAATACAAAAAAATGCAAAACATTGTCGATGATTGTTATGAACGACACAAAAAAGTCGAATCTAGAGGCGAATGTAAAATTGCAGCCACTATGATCGCCTGTATCATGCCTCAGGTGCAGAAGAACAAATTTAAAGTTATGATTTAAAAAAAATAAAAATTATGTATTTAATTGGAATTATATGAACTCAATTGCATATATTTGTATTAATCGTATTTTGTGTAAATATTAAGTTTGATTCTACATAGTAGTTTAATTCCATGATTTCACGGGGAGTCACAAAATCAACTGTTATGACTGTGACTTTTCGTATGTCGGTCAAAATTGTCAAAACGTAAAAAATGTTGTGCTTCTGTCTACTGGCACAAAAGTCACTTATGTTATTGAAAAAGTCATTAAAATGTTAATGGCTATTTTTGGGCACTTGTTAGTAATATGAAGATACTACTAAGCAAATCAATGCAATTTTTTATCTTTCTTGTATGAATATTAGTTTTGATTCTACATAGTAGTTTAATTCCATAAATTCACGAGGTATCACAAAATCAATTGTTATGACTGTGACTTTTTGTATGTCGGTCAAAATTGTAAAAAATTAAAAAAATATTATGTTCCTATTCTCTGGCACAAAAGTCACTTATATTATTGCAAAAGTCATTAAAAGAAAAACAGTTATTTTTGGTTACCCTGTTAGTAATATGAAGATACTAGATAAGCAAATCAATGCAATTTTTTATCTTTCTTGTATGAATATTAGTTATGTTTCTACATAGTAGTTTAATTCCATGAATTCACGAGGAGTTACAAAATCACTTGTTATAACTGTGAATTTGTGTGTGTAGTGTAAAACTATCAAAAGTAAGAATATATCGTGTTCCTATTCCCTGGCACAAAAGTCACTTATGTTATTGAAAAGGTCATTAAAAGAGTAATAGTTATTTTTGGTTACTCTGTTAGTTGTATAAAGATAATACTAAGCAAATCAAAGAAATTATTTTTTCGCGTCCTGGTTTGTTGTCCTTATAGATAAAAGATAAGTCAAGATAATTTGCCAAAATGAAATAAGTGCTTCGGGAATATTAAATCTGTTATCACCAAAAACCAATAACATAACAAGCAGTTTGATATCAAATTTTTACCTGAGATTATATTTGTGATCAAGTGGAATTTTGATACTGCTTGATATCGAGCTGGTTGAGGTTGAAATCGTTCTTAAACTCTACATCACGACAGGCTCATTAGCAAATAAATATGGACACTTTTCGTATGATCCTATGTTAACTTTTTCTCAAAAACTGCTTATGGTTTCGAAATTTAAAATGGCATTTGGTGAAACCTGATAAAACTTGACGTTTCGCAAAAAAAATAAAAAAAACAAAAATTGTTTGAAAGATATGAGTTGCAAATTGTGCAATTAGCTTTTGGTAAAATTGTTACTCCTAGTTAATTATTGAAAATATAAATTGACAAAATTAACAAAAAAAAAATTATATTCAAACAATAATGCATGAGATATAAGATATACGGGCACATTTAAGTATATTGCAATATTTTGAACTGAGAGAAAATTAGATAAAATGCCAAAACCAAAAGTCTATAAACTGATTAACTTTTTTGTTCACGATGATTAAATATCAAATATAAACTGAGATAAGGTAAAATAATATTTTTTAAATAAATGTTGAGAAAATTAGATAAAATGCAAAAACTAAGGGTCTATAATATAAACTTTTTTTTGTTAAATTTCACGATTAATAAATATCCTACATAACATAGATATAATTATAGATAAGATAAAGTCCCATAAAAATCGGTCAAGCCGTTTTCGAGACAGACAAAAATTGAAAAAATAATTTAAACAGCTTTTACAATATTAAAAACAAATGCTTAAATTTGAAATATAAGTATAGAAAATACAACATATTTATATTCAATATTTTTTATTATTTTTCTGATATTTGACGCCTAGATATATAAAAATTTATAGACATTGTATGTATTTAGTATTGTAGAACTTCCAGGCGAGTTTTGCATAAACAAAAGTTAGCAGAAACTTGTATAAATATTTGTTTAAACAAACGTACACCTAATTCAATGAATTTTTACTTGATAACTGATAATACTTGCTAATATTTGAACATTACCAGAAAATCCTGTAAAAAGATATTTGTAGGCTGAGTAACTTTTGCACACTTCAGTTGTAGTCTCAGTTTTTGTCAAATAATTCACAAATTTTATATGGAAGTACTCCTTTATAGTTAGTTAAGGAAAAACTAGATATAATTTACTACATTTCTATAAAAATAGTTATACACAGTCCGATATAAAAGTTTTTAGTTAGATAACGAAAAAATAGATAAAATTTACTACGATCCCATGCCTACAGTTATATACACTCCGATATAAAAGTTTTGAATAAAACGACTTTGAATTTGATATTTCATTACTTAGCAATAAATATAAAAAATTTCGGACACTTTTTCAGTTTTTGTCAATTAACTCACAAATTGTATATGAAAGCACATCTTTTTGAGTTAGATAAGGTGAAACTAGATAAAACATACTACAATTGGTATTTTATTGATTGTCTATTACAGTATACTTTTGGTTCACAGTTATAATTTATTACATATTTCCAGAAACATACGTTGACCCGCGACAAACATATAACAAATTACAAAATCCTTAAAAGTTTCCCTCAACATTTTTCAGAAAGTTCTATGTCTACTCTGATTTGATATTAAAATTTTTCGAGTAATTTATTACCAATTTACCCTTGTCTATAATAATTAACAGGTACAGGAACAGTTCGATTCATAACATTTGGAGGTATGACTACTTCATAAATAACTCTTTCTTCAGGCATCACAATCTGGTTATTGTTGGGAATTTGTCTCAAATCCACTTGTTTATCAAAAATTTGAGGACCAGATGTTGGATAACAATAAATCACAGGACAAGCCGTCATTTGCACAACTCTTGGTTGTTTATTTTCCGAATAAGAAACTAAATCTTGTCTGTTATCTGGGGCTTGTTGATAATTCCTGATATGGTGCAAAATTGGAGGAGGTGCATCTCCTGGTAAATTTTGCAAAACAGTACTCACAGATTGACCTGGCATATGTCTTTTATTCCTCATATATTGCAATAAATTCTGTGTCCCTTCTTGTCTCAAACCATTATTTTTAATTTGATACACAGGTGGATGCAAATATTTGGATGTAAATTTAACTTCTCTATTTATGTTCATGGGTGATGGAACTGGTCCAATTGCCATATGAGATGTTGTATGAGGTTGCAAATATTCTGGTGAAATGTATGTATTCGAATCGATGTAGGAAGATTTAGATGCAAAATTTGGATCGATGTAACCGGAATTTTGTCTTGTCAATTCGCGAAATTTGGGGGTTCGTATGCGCCTTTTGCGATGGGGAGTTATTGAATCTTCTTCGTATGGGGATGGGTTGTTTTTTATGTACCAAGAATCGCCCTGGAAAATAATAAAAGGCTAAAATAATGAAAAAATAACGCTCAAAATCAAAAATACTAAAACTAAAACGAAATTTAGCAATAGCAATTTCACCCGATTTGAGGCTATGGCTTAGATTGCCCTCTACATTAAAATAGTATTGCCAAAAAATACAATTTACCTAAATTTTTTGATAATGAGGTGGATTTTTAAATCGTGATCTACTCTACTACAGTTTATTTCAAAGATGTACATATATATATATATATATATATATATATATACAATTTTTGAGAATTTTTCCATGCTATTTCCATACAAAACTTTTATTGAATTGCGCTCTATCTAAACGTTATTATTAAGAGCTAAAACTTTCAGATAATTGTTTTTTATCTATTTGGAACCATTTGAGCCCCTGGGAGCAAGGAAATTCGAAAATGACCATTTTAAGGGCCACCCTAATATATATATATATATATATATATATATATATATATATAATATATAAAATTTCCATGTCATAATGTATATTCCCATACGAAGAGTTTGACTTTAACACTTCATTATTTAGAAACAATTATAAAATTTGGGACATTTTTTAGCTTTTGTTAAATAACTCATAAGTTTCATATAAAGGCAAAGCACTCTTTGTTAGTTAGACAGGGTGAAACAAAATAAAATTTACTAATCTTATATATAAAAATGAATCGCAAAATGTGTTGGTAAGCGCATAACTCAACAACGCCTGGACCAATTTGGCCAATTCTTTTTTTAAAATGTTCCTTGATGTCCAAGGATGGTTCTTACGGCGAGAAAAAATCGAATAATTGCCGGAAAAACCCTAAAAACAGCCCTTTTCTTTTTTAATCGAGTAGGCAACGAAATTTGTAGAAAAAACAATGATCTATGTCATGACATTTTGTGTAGTTTTTGATAATCTAATTTTTAATATATTTATATAAAACATAGAAATATCTTTCTATTAACTAACGAGCTATATTGGCAGCCAAAAACATTGATGTAAATGAATTAAATTTCAAAATTCAAGAACAAATTACAGGCGAATCAGTTGATTCGGCCAAGACGATCCACCGGAGTTTTGAAAATCGCTGGATTTGCTAGGATTGCCACCTCACAATCTTCAATTAAAGGTTGGATCGGCAATTATAATGTTGCGAAATATCGACCAACCGCGCCTTTGCAACGGCACAAATTTAATTATTTAATTATTTTTAATTCACACCGAATTAAAACCAGGGTGACGGTTCTGTTGAGAATAATTTTTTGCAAAGAATAGAAAAAAAGTAGGAACAAAACACCGCCACATTAAAAATTTTTTTGACGGGACGAAGTCTGTCGGGTCGGCTAGTTTTTTATAAAAACAGTTATATATAGTCCGAAATAAAAGTTTTGAATAAAACGACTTTTAATTTGTTTTTTCTTTTCTTAATCAGCAATAAATAGAATTTATTTTCAATGAATTACGGGACATTTTTTTTGGTTTTTGTCAGATAACTCAAAAATTTCATATGAAACCTTTCCTTTTCAGTAAGACAGGGTGAAAGTAGATAAAATTTACAACATTTCCTAGGTAACATTTTTAGGCACTCTTATATAAAAGTTTTGAATAAAACGACTTTGAATTCGATATTTCATTCTTAAGCAATAAATATAAAAAATTTGGGACATTTTTCTGGTTTTTGTCAAATAACTCACAATTTTTATATCAGGGGGCACTTATTTTTATTTAGCACTGCTAAAACTAGATAAAATTTACTACAATTCCATACTAATAGTTATTTCTGTCTAATAGAAATTTATTTTTATCAAGGGCTGTCCGCCCCTCTCATTTTCCCATTGTACAAATATTTCCCGATGCGCACAAGGAGTACATAATTTAAAAATGGATTGCATAAGAAGCAATTTTTGCACAATAGAGAGATAAATATTAAAATCTCAAGATACAACAGTTTTTGACAGGAAACTATAGGTACCATACAAATTTATGGCAAAGTTGTAAAATTTTCCACTAACTCATGTTTTTTTTCAATTTCAGCCAACCCACTGGACATTCCACTTGACAATATGATTTAAAAATGAATTATCCGAATTTTCGTAATCGTAATTCAAAAATTACTGAATTAATAAACAACTCGGTAATAATATATTAAAATCTTGAAACTTCAAATGTGCTAATTAAATTTAAATAAAATCAGTTTCAGATTAGGTTGGAGTTCTTCTTAGATATCGCTCTCAAATATTGTCAATTTAACTTATAGGAATTCTTATGTATTTCTGATTGCTGAATAACAGAGTTAAAAAAAAAAGATTAGGTTGGCATTTGCGAAGACTATTAAGGAACTTTCAAATGTGGCATGCTTTGCAGTGGGTAATTAAATTGCTATTTATACATTTTTGTTAGCTGCTCCTTGCACTTACGCACCACATTTGCAATCAGTTAGTTATTCTCGTACTAAACATTTTGTACTAAAAATATTAGTTTAAAAAATTAGTCGGGTCAACTAGTATATAAATAAATATATGTATATATATACATATATATAAATATATATATATATATATAAAATATTTTATTATTATTATTATTATTTAACCTGCATGCATTCGGCAACACTGGATTTTTCTTGCAACCAAGTCGAATGTCTTGCAACAGGGCGACCTGAGTAAAGTGCAGGAGAAGACATTTCTTATAACTTGAATTTGATTTTTTTTAAAACAATTTTTAGGGGGTAAAGTTGAGAAATTGTGATACTATTGAATGAACGAATGAATTTATGGAATGGATAAATTTTAGACAGTTGTTGTGACGTTTTGGCCTGAGGCCTACTTGGATTTTTTCTCATTTTTGATTGACATCTTTTCGAATTATAATATTTGGACACTAGAGAATTGCTGATTTATACTTAGTATTGAATTCTACAAAATAAAGGTTTCTTTAAACCCCAATGGATCAATGGATCAATCAATCACATAGTGAAGGATGTTATAAAACACTTAATGTAAAGAAAATGAAAAAAATTAGGAAATATGCAAACTAAAGTATTACCAAAAACATGATATGAGCCAATTAATCGTTTTTTATTACATTTATTAAATTGACTATGAGTTGCAAAGCTAGTGTAAAGAAACTATAGTTGAAATAAAATGAAAAAATTAAAATAATAGTAAATGATAATACTTAAAAATGAATCCGTGTTTCATAGACCAATTTATGAATTAAAAATCCATCTCTACTTAATAAAAATTATTAACAATAATAAATGTTCATGTAGAATTTTTTTTTTTGAAAGAAGCTGCTTCTGATTTTAGAATGTGAAAAATATATATCTCAAATATACACATTTCAAAATAAGATATATAAATTGAACATTCAAAAGCCATTTATTTATTACTTTATGCAAAAAATATCAAAGTAGAAAAAGTTATTTATTATTTCTTAGGAGTTGTAATATTAGAATATTTAAGTTTTAATTTAATAAAATAACTAAAATATTAATATAATTGTAAATATTAAATTATAAAATGCTATGAAATAGTGGTAATGTGAAAATCTAAATTGTAAACAGGATGCTAAAAAAATGTATATAAAAAAATTATTTATTTTCTTATATTGATTGAAGAGCAATCAGAAGTAAGTGGGCGTGCCATAAGTTATTGTGATATTTTCTAATGTTGTTATAAAAGGCAATGGTTCTAATTACGATTTTTATCAAAAAACCTGATTTTACACAAAACCATATTTGGATTTACATGTTCTAGCAAAAAGCATATTACTACTATTTGATATCAAGTTGTCTTAGGCAGGAATTGAGCCATGAACTTTTGTTTTGATGGTCGCAAGATCAAAGCTCTTACCACTCGGCCACGGGCGAGCCAAATATTTATTGTCATTGGAAATCATAAATAAATTTGATGAAACAATAATTACTAATTTAAAAGTATCTAATATATATTATAATATATATACATTTATATTATATAATATATGGTATATATACATTTATAAATATAAAAAATTCATAAATAAATGTTATAATTATTTTAAATAAATAAATGTCAATAATAATAATAATATTAAGCGAAGCTAGGGGCTTATTGTAACAGGGGTAAGTAGAAATATTAATTTATTTTTATGTCTCGATTGGACATGTAAATTGTTCTGCAAAATATTGTCATAGCTACTGTCCTTCAGGCGGTAAACAGAAGTGCGCAGGTGCGTCACAATATAAAATTTTACTATCATGTAATTTTGTTTAGCATTATTATTATAGACTAATTGAAAATTTTATATATCTTATTTCGTTTCAAATTTATCCTATTTTGTTTGATAATAAATACAAGTAAACAGAAGTGCGCAGGTGGTGAGCAAGATTTAACTATAATGAAATTTTTTTTACCGTTATTATTATCGACTAATTTAAAATTTCATATATCTTATTTTGTTGATAATAAATATAAGTATTACTTGTATTATTTAACATAAGTGCGCAGGTGGGCCATAATATAAAATTTTACTATCATGAAATTTTGTTTAGCGTTATTATTATCGACTAATTTAAAATTTTATGTATCTTATTTCGAATCAAATTTATCTTATTTTGTTCGATAATAAATACAAGTAAACAGAACTGCGCAGGTGCGTCATAATATAAAATTTTACTATCATGAAATTTTGTTGAAAGTTATTATTGTCGACTAATTTAATTTTTTATATCTTATTTCGTTTCAAATTTATCTTATTTTGTTTGATAATAAATACAAGTCAACAGAAGTGCGCAGGTGCGTCATAATATAAAATTTTACTATCGTGAAATTTTGTTGAACATTATTATTATCGACTAATTTAAAATTTTATATATCTTATTTCGTTTCAAATTTATCATATTTTTGTTTGATAATGGATACAAGTAAACAGAAGTGCGCAGGTACGTCATAATATAAAATTTTACTAACATGAAATTTAGTTTACCGTTATTATTATCGACTAATTTTATATATCTTATTTCGTTTCAAATTTATCTTATTTTGTTTGAAAATAAACACAAGTAAACAGAAGTGCGCAGGTGCGTCATAGTATAAAATTTTACTAACATGAAATTTAGTTTAGCGTTATTATTATCGACTAATTTCAAATTTAATTAATTTTATTTTGTATCAAATTTATCAATCATTAATATAATGTATGAATATTTTTGTATAAATATTGTAAAAATATTACATCTGGGGTTAGTTGAAACAAAACCTTGAGTCTAGTTCTAACATTTTTATTTGTATCATAAAAATAATGGTAGTTAGCATTGATTTATAAAAAAAAATACTTAAAAATAAATCATTTTTGAAATAAGTAAAGAATAAATTATCAGAGGTATTTTTGCTATTTTTGACTCAACCGGGGTAAGTTGTAACACTAGACTTTTTCTAGAAGATAATTTTTTGTGAAGTAAATAACAACAATAATGAAATTATTGATTTGATTTGGTAAAGGAAAGTTACAGCATTTTATATGAAAGCAGCCCTTTCAGTTAGATAAGATGAAACTAGATAAAATTAGCTACAATTCCATAAAAACCGATATAAAAGTTTTGAATAAAACGACTTTGAATTTAATTTTTCATTATTTAGCAATAAATAGAAAATTTGTGATATTTTTCTGGTTTTTCGCAAATTACTCACAAATTTTATATGAAAGCACCCCTTTTCAGTTAGATAAGGTGAAATTAGATAAAATCTGGCTTTATTTTCAGAATTAAAAAAAACTGTTATAAACTCATACCTCCACTATATCTATTATAATAAAAAATCTGTCCTTTTAATAAAAAAAACATGTGCAGGCCGAAAAATTTACAGACACAAATATTGTATTAATGTAAAACAAATAAATTCTGATAGAGAAGGTAAAAAAATATAACAATTTATTTTGCATTTGTTATCGGGATAGAAGTTGTGAACTAAAATATTTAGATATATATGAAATGTTTTTGAATTATAATAATTAACCAAAGTCTTGAATAATAAGTTATTATTCAATACAATTATAATTGTTATAAGATATTTATTAGCAATTGTACTAATTAGTTTTAAGTATGAGCCAAAACTATTTTCAAAAAAAAAACTGTTGAAACTTATCTGAAAATATAAATCTAACGCCCAAATAATGAAATCGATTTACAAGTATATATCAGAAGAGTTTATGCAACTTGCCTTAAGGCAAAATGCCACTTACACCTAACTTCATAGATATAATTATAATTTTTGTTTGATATAAAGTCTTTCATTAAATTCATATCTTGTGGTCACACTTGACGATAATAAATAATTATCGGATAATAATTGCACAATTATCATCTCATTAAAAATAGGTTTTTGCTATTATTATATTACGTCGACGTGATTTATGATTTCAAAAACATTAACGAACTAACATTATTAATTTAATTTTAAATAAATTTTGGCATATTTGTATTTATTTACTATAATCATACTCAATTTTTTTAATTACTGTTATTATTAACTTCCCGTAGGGTAAGTTATAGTAATCGCAAAAGAATCGAAAATGAATTTTTTTATATATATTTACTTTTCAAGGGTTTCTGAACATTATGGCATACCTTGGAAAAAATTGATGTATGTGTATGTGTATGTGTATGTGTGTGTGGGTGCGGATACAAATTGTCGTCGGCGATTTCGGGAACACGAATCATAATAATAATAATTCAAAAAACAATCGATTCGTATTCATAAGGAGACGTGCTAAATAGCTTTCGGCCAAGGCAGGTCTAGCCGTTCTGAGGATACGGGACAAAAAGTGCCAAAAACGGTAACTCAGTTTTTAAGAGAACGGAGCGTCCGATTTGAATAATTCAAAGAACATTTCAATTGTATTGACAAGATGAAAAACTGATTAAATTTTTGGGAAGGCAGGTCCAGCGGTTATGGACTCTCAATAAAAATAAGTTAAGAAAATGTCATTTGTCAGTCAAATATGTTTATTGGACATATGTACATCAAATTATAGGAAATTTTATAGAAATGTTTATAATGTGTACACATTTTGTATAAATTTCTTTGGGTTCCGTACTGAGATTTTTAATTGCGGTAAGGGAAGTTCCAGCAATTTGTTTTAAGGCACGATGCCATGCACCCCACTAGTTTTATTTTATTTTAACTTTGTTTCACTTCGTATTCAATTTATTGATTTTTTTTTGTATTATTGTTTACACCTATCAATTTTGTAAATAAGATACTAAAGTCTTGAATAACAAAAATAAATTGCAACAAAAAAAATATTTTATTCAAAATATTTCAAATTATATATATATATATATATATATATATATATATATTATAATTATTCTTTATACAAAATTCCCCTCTGTACAAAATTACATAAATCACTAATTATGTCTGAGAGCTCAAAAGTTTCGAGTACTGTAATTCAAGGTGCAATGTAAATAAAAAAATAATTATATAAATAAATAAACACTAATATAATTGAAGTATCTTTTTACACATTATCAATTGTTGAAATTTAATCATTATAATTTCACAAACAGTTGGTTCTTGAATTTGCAACAAGACACAATAATAATGTTGGTGGAAATAATTTTGTTTTGTGTTTTGATTGTTTTTGGCGCAAGTGGGTAAAAATTTAGTCAAAATTTAGTAAAAATTATCTTTTTTATGTGTTTTTTAAGTATTCATTAAACTGGTTTAATTGGTTATTCTTAAAGTATTTTAAAAAACGTTTACTAAAATATTTCTTATAATTTTTGGTGTCCACAATCTTTTGGATTTGTATGCATTTGGAGTCATAATTAGTACAACATGAAACATGTTTAATGAAATCTATAAAATCAGTTAGCAAAATATTTTATTGTATTAAATTTAGCACTTAATTTAAAATAAAATTTTAGCATCCAATGAAACCCAAAATGGAAATTCTGAAAATAATTTAGTTTATGCAGTAGTTATTGATGCTGGTTCTACTGGATCAAGAGTTGTTGGTTATAAATTTCAAAAACAAGGTGAAAAATTCAAAATAAATTTTAAAGAAAAATATACATATTTCTATATTAAGTTTCTACAAAAATATTAATTAATAAAAAGGTAATGACCTCAAATTGCTTGGTGAAGAATTCCACAAACAACGTCCGGGACTATCTAGTTATGCCAATGATCCAGAATTGGTAAGTTTTTAGTAAAATAATTTTTTTTAACTATATATATATATATATGTATATATATATATATATCTCTTATATATATATATATATATATCTTTATATAAAACTCTTCTGTACGGGTGTATGATTTGATACTTCTCCTAAACGGTTATCCGGATTTTGATAATTCTTTTTAGAGTTTGTCAAATGAAATTTCTAAGATTTAATGAACGATTTAACTATAGTAATATTGTAGAAATAAATGACAAAATTTACAAAAAAAACTAATCATTGGTTGACATTGAACTGTCATCTTCTAGAAATGTCAATTCACTTGAAATTTGAATTTAACTAAAATTATGAGCCTAGATAATATTAGAATGTAATATACAAGAAAAAATGTAATGTCTACATCATTATTGCCGAAAAGCAGCTCGGATGTGCCAGAAATTAAAATAATACAAAATACAGTATGTTTTTTCGGGTGCAGGACAATATCTGTTGGATCAGCTAGTATATATAAAGTTCTCTAAATAAATATTATTTATGATTTTATTTTTCTAAAAAAGAAAATATCTATTTTAAATTATATAAAACATATCTTGAATTTTTTTACTACTGATTGTACTTTGCAGTTGAGATATATTTTTCCATAGTTTTGACTTAGATTTTTTTTTTAAATTGCCATTCTATTTAAAGTGAGAAATTAAAAAAATGATGCATCTTCACAGATTGCAGAATAAAATTGAATAATTAAAAATTATCTCATTGGAGATAAATTCCTCAAAGCCACGAAGATTAACATGTAATTTGAAAGGACAATATTTATTTTGATTGTGTATAAAAATATATGTATACCACGAAAGATTATATCGATTTCGATGATTCGTATATATACAATTACTAAACTTAATTAAAAATCATAATTTTGAAAAAAACATTGATTATCATAAATATTCTCGATTTTTAAATTTCCCAAGCCGCGGCTTTACCGATTAGAACCGCAACCCCAAACGACGCGTCAATTCAGGTCAAAATGCAGCGTTGGGACTTTTGATATAGTGGAAAAGAAAAATCATTGTCAACTACTGGTTGACAGTGGAAAAGAAAAATCATTGTCAATCAATTTGCACATGTACTCGTAAATGTGCATAAACTTGTAATTGTCCAAAATGAAAATTCAAATCATAAATCTTGCGGTTGCAACGCAAAATATAAAATATTTTTAATATACAGTTATAACAATATTATTCACTACAAGTTCTAATTCTCTACTATGTCTTCTATAGTTGGTCATATCAGTAGAACTAATATGTTCAAGTCTATTGAAAGTATTTCATATTTTCTTGGCTGTTTTGTTTCGTTTGCAATTATTTTTGAACTCGTAAGTAAGGACATACATTAATGTTGAAATATACATAATAATTTTAATATTCAATGTTTCTATTCGGTTCTAACGTTTTTCAATAACCATTTGTTTCATCATGGATTTTTATTTATTTATTTCACAAGCCGTCAGTATAATGAAAGGCTCAAGTCAATATCTTGCAGATTTAATATAATTTAATTGACTATCAACTGTTTTATTACTTAATTATTTATTTTGCAATTTATTTACTAAAAACTTATTTATATTAAGTTAATTTTAATTATTTTTAAATATAACTAGTATTTTTGCTGCAAGTATTTTTAACAATTTAATAAATATTTTAATAAGCTTTACAATTCTTTTACAATATAATTATTTTGTTTAACAAATTTTAGATTATTTTATGATATTTTAACAAATTTAAGTGTATAATATTATATTTATTTTTACAACACAAATCTACATTTTTTTAGGTATTTTAATGAAAGAAATATTTCGTTTGACAATTTTTTAAGTGTTTTTAAATAATAAGCGTTTAGTTAACTAATTAATAAGTATTTTAACAATAAAAATCATGTAAAAATAATAATTATAAAAGTAATAATAAATCGATGATAAATAATAGATTGATAAGCCTTTAGTATTGTTTTCGGTATAAGAAATGCAAACAAAAGCAAACTCATTTATAATTTTTTTACGCTTCTTATTTTTTAATTATTACTATTTGCTTTTTAAACATGGAATATACATAGTGCGTTTTCATTAGTAACTCTGATTTGATTTATACATATATATTAGGGCGGTCCTTAATATGGATATTTTTGAATTTCTTTGCTCCCAGGGGCTAAAATGCTTCCTAAATTATAAAAAAAATTTTAAGTTTTAGCTCTTAATATCAACTTTAAGATAGTCCGCACTTCAAAAAAAGTTTTTTTGGAAAAAACTAACATGGGTAAAATTCCATTTGTTTTGTAGAATTCATAACTTAGGGACAAATGAATGAAAAATTTGAGAATAACATTGTATTTGCTTATTTTGATCATAGATAAAAAATTTACACCAAAAATTTGATATATGTTATAAAAAAAGTATTTACTTAGGAAGAAGAACTAAGAAACTTTGGTTGGAGTGCGGACTATCTTAAAGTTAATATTAAGATCTAAAACTTTCAGAGAATTTTTTTCATCAATTTTGAAGTACATGGGAGCAAATAAATTCTAAAATATCCATATTATAGACCACCCTAAAATATATATATATATATATATATATATATATATATATACTTAAATCTTTTACTAGGGTGCCAAAAAAATCATGGACCTCCTCAACCAAGCCAACAATTTCGTACCAGACCACAAAAAAACAGAAACAATTCTCTATCTAAGGGCAACTGCTGGTCTACGTCTTTTAGGAGAAGAAGTTGCCCAAAAACTGCTTCAGGCAGTTCAAAGACAATTCGAGAAAACTTTATATAAAGTGGAGCAAAATGCAGCAGGATTATTAAGTGGGACTGATGAAGGGATATTTGCATGGTTTGCTGTCAATTATTTTAAAGGTAAAATAGTAATAATAATAATAGATATAAAAAACAGTCACAATGCAGACCATTTCCGAAATAAGTGTCCATTTCCCTCGTTATTTACTCGTTTATTGTCTCTAATTGCACTCTCTACAATATTCATCTTTATATGTCTCTATTTTTTCTCTACTCACACATATACATCATGCTTTTGTTATTCCAATCCATATGTCATGCTATATTCTATATTGACAGGAAATTCTATTAAAGTTTTAAGTAACATCAAAAACACCTACACGTTCATTTTGTATTTAGAAACGTAACTAAAACAAAACCGTTACGTTTTTGCGCAATTTGGAAACGTAACAAAAACGAAACAAGCGGTTACGTTTTTGAGTCGGAAGTAGAAACGTCTGTGTGCCTTCTTATATATTAACGTTTTAATTACGTTTTGTGATTTACTGAGTTGATATACAGATTGCAGAATAAAATTAAACTAGTGGGGTGTATGGCATCGTGCCTTAAGGCAAATTGCTGGAACTTCCCGTACCGTAACGAAATATTCGAGGAATACTGAATGTTTTCAAATAGATTATTATAAATATTGTAAAATTGTCTAATATTTATAAGAATTATATGAAATGAATTGCAAAGTTGAAATTATTTGTTCAAAGTATATTAGAACTTTAGTCAGAATTAAAAATAAAATATAAATTACTTTCGATATACAAAAAATTAAAAAAAAAACAAAAATTTTTTTCCAGAATGAATTATTTTGTTAAAATAAGCAGAACGTTCTTTGAATCATTCAAATCGGACGCTTAATTCACTCAAAAACTGTCATTTTTTGCACATTTAGCTCTGTATCTTCGAAATGACTGGGCCTACTGTTGCCAAAAACTAATAACCACTTCTCCCAATCATTACTAATTGAATGTTTTTTAGATCATTAAAATCGGATGCTTTATTCTCTCAAAAACTCAATCTCTATTTTCTGCACTCTTTGCTCTTTATCTCCGTAACTGCTGGACCTGCCTTCGCCAAAAACTAATCAGCAAATCTCCCTATCAATAGAAATCGAATGTTTTTGAACCATTTAAATCGGTTAATCCTGGCGTCCGAAAACGTGGGCAAAAAATTGTATCCATACATACATACACACACATCCATTTTTTCTCAGGTAGGCCGAAATGTTCAGAAACCTTCAAAACGTCGAGAAATACAAAAATCTTCAATTTCGATTTTTTAGACGATTACGATAACCAACCCTACGGAAAGTTAATAAAAAAGAAATATTTTTGAGTTTTCATTTAAGTAGTAGTATCACCTTTTAAGACAGTGATTAATATTTTCATTAAATCATCCACATTAGTTAATTCATGCAGTAAAAAACAAATGATTTGTTTCTGGACCTACCTTTACTAAAAACCATGGTCTAACTCAATCTTCAAACCATTAGCTTGAAATCTATTTTTTTTAATCATTTAATAGATCCAAAACTCTTTCGTACATAGTATGAATATCATTTCCAACAATTTCTCATCTCGAAATTATTCACTTGTGTTCTTAATATTATTTTTGATGACCAAAGAGCATTATGTATTTGCAAATATCATAATTATAATAATCATATAAGAGTGTATTATTATATCATTAATTTAATATTTATTTATAATATTTTTTGTTCCAGAAACTTTAGACAAAAGAACTTATGCAGCCCTAGAAATGGGTGGTGGTTCAGCCCAAGTAACATATGTTCCACAATATAAATATGTGAATTTTTTGAAAAAAGATATTCATCCTGTGCCTTATAAGAATCTTAAAGTTTTCAGCAAAAGGTGAGCGAAATTGTCAATAACTAGTGGTGTATGGCATCGTGCCTTAAGGCAAATTGCAGGAACTTAGTTATTTTTATAAGAAACTTTATTAGGAAAGTCTCATAATAATTCTCTATAATTAATTTACAAAAATAAGTGTTATTGAGATTTGTATAACAAATTATTTTTTTAATAATTATTACTTATATTTTTGCAGTTTTTTAGGTCTTGGTCTAAATGCTGCCAGAGATACAATGTTTCAAGCAGATTCTTGGAACAAAATCGAAGAAGGTCAAAATGTTTTCAGTAGATGTTTCCTTCCACAAATTAAAAACGTCGAATTTGAATTCAATAATAAAAAATATTATATCAGGTAAATAAATAAAACTAGTTGGTATTGGTATTTTGCCTTGAGGCAAGTTACATGAACTTCCCGATATGTGTAAATAATCGACTTAATCAATAAAAAAATAAATTAATTTATGAGTGATTGAAAGTATTCCGAGTGGATTCATTACATATAATTGAAAACGAACGAACACTTTGACTCGAAGAATTTTCTAAAAGCAAATTTCAAAAAATCAATCGTTTTTATAATTGAACCAGTTTCCAGGACTTTAATGGTTTATTATGTTCAAGACCAAGTGCTCTATCATTATACGAAGTAAATAGTGTAATTTTAATTTTAACAAACGTCAAAAGAACTACTCATTTTCTCAAACTCTGATGAATTTTTAAAATTAAACTACTTATCCTAAGGCCATAATATTTTAGTAAGTTCTATAAGACCATGATATATATCGCCAAAAAAAGTTTCATAAAAATCGGCTTAATTTTTTTTCAACAGTTAATTACAAGAAAACGGCTCCGTAGATTTTCACCTAAAACTAATCAGTATCATTCCCAACAAATTTACAAGAATTTTATAATGTTTTTTTTATCTGTTATTTATTATTTTTTAGTGGAAAACCAGGTGATACACGAAATAACCGACCAAATATGTACTCCTGCAGATATTATGTCATAAAATATATTTTGCCAAAAATTCAGCCAAAACCTTTGGGTTTATGTGAAGAAGATTCTGTGGCTTTGAGTGCTTTTTATTATAGAGGACGAGCTGCTGAATTAATCGGTAAAAAATATAAATATATATATTGGGATGGGTGGTCTTTAATATGGACATTTTCGAATTTTTTTGCTCCCAATGCTTCCAAATTGATAAGAAAAAATTCTCTGAAAGTTTTAGCTCCTAATATTAACTTTAAGATAGTCCGCACTCCAACCATAGTTTCTTGGTTTTTCTTCCTAAGTAAATACTTATTTTATAAAACATCAAATTTTTGTTGTAAGTTTTTTATTCACGATCAAAAAATCAAAATAAGCAAATACAATGATATTCTCAAAAATTTGATTCACTTGCCGCAAAGTTATGAAATTCTAAAAAACAAATCGAAATTTACCCATGTTATTTCTATAAGAAGCTTTTGTTAGAGTGAGGACTATCTTAGACTTAATTAAGAGCTGAAACTTTCAAAAAAAAATTTTTTTGTTATTTTGGAAGCATTTGAGCCCTTGGGAGCAAAAAAAAATCAAAAATATTCACCCTGGCCACACCTAAGTTGTTATCTTGTAAGATGCTTTACTTTATTATTATTATATTTACTTTATTATATTTACTTTAATTTTTTTTAAAAGAATCAAAACATTTACAATTGTTTCTCGTAACTTTTTTAAGACTCTTTAATTTTTTTTATAAAAATAAAAACATTTATAATTGTTTCTCGTAACTACATTACATTTTTTTAAAAAAATCGAAAATTTCACAATTTTTTCTCATGATGTTTTGTATGGGAGGAGGGTCCCAAAAATCCTTAAAAAATCGATCACGTGTATAATGGATGCCCCCTTATTGGAAGTTTATTCTTAACGATATATTATTTTTATTATAATTTTTATTTTATTTAAAATCTTGAATAATTGTTTTTCTATTTTTCTATTATTTATATTTTTTCTCTATTTTCAGTTGGTCCAAGTGGAAAAATCTGTTTAGGTGACTTGTGGAGAAAAACTGATATGGAATGTGCAAAACCTAATGAGAAAGATCCATTCTTATGTATGGATATGATTTATATGTACACTTTGCTGAAAAATGGATATGGACTCAGGGATACTAATTATCTAGAGGTGAATTAATTAGATACTCAAAACTGATTTTTTTAATCCAAATAAATCTTAATAAAAAACTCTCTCTATATTCCCGTCGGGTATATAGTAATAGCAAAAAAGTCGAATGTGAAAATTTTTGCATATCTTGACGTTTCAAAGGTTTCTGAACATTTTCGCATACTTTAGAAAAAATTTATGTATGTGTGTGTGTGTGCGGATACAAATTTTGACTTTGAATTTGGTAATATTTCATTCTTTAGCAATAAATAGAAAATTCAGGTTTTTTTTGGTCAAATAACTCAAAAATATCATATGGAACCACCCCTTTTCAGTTAGATAGGGTGAAACTAGATAAAATTTACTGAATTTCCTTGGGAACACTTTTATACATTCCGATATAAAAGTTTTGAATAAAACGACTTTAGTCCTATATTTTTTATTCCTATTAGTAATACGATATATAGAGTATAAAGCTTCAGTATGATACTAAATGTTAATATTAATATATTTGTTTTTGGTAAAAATGTTTATATAAAACTTTAATACAAACTATAAATAGATAATTAAATTAAATTTGTTTCAGATGATCCTGAATATTGACAATCACGAACTATCCTGGGCCTTGGGTTTTGCTTACAGTAAACTAATTGAAAAAATACAAAATTAGAAAAACAGATTTTCTGGCTTAAACATAAATTTCTCAAACCAAAAGATACTATAAAGATACTATTTTTGTAATATTTATAAATATACAAAAGTATTTTTAGATATGTTGTTACAATATAATTATTTACAATATGTTCTACAAGGTTTATTTACCAAAACAAGAATGCTTTATTTATATATATTATATATTAAAAAAATAAATATTATCAAACTGTTGCCAAATGTGTTTCAAAAAAGTCAACAATTTGTTTTGTAAATTTTGGCTGTTTACAACACCTATAGTTATTTTTTAATTTTAGGTTGCAAAACATAATTGTTACAAAACTTATCATGTTTTTTTTTCAAGAAATATTTTAGGCTAATTATTATAATAAAACTACTTTTGCTCTTGATATTATTTTCTTTGTAAAAATTTAACAGTGAACTATGTGTCTTTTAATTAAATTAAAAATATTTTGTATTTTACTATTCATACAGTTCTGTAAGTAACTTATTTTTGTAATTGTTATATTTTGTTAATTTAATTATTACAAGTTAAAATTATAAGACTTCATTTTATGTTTTCATGTTTTTAGTATTTTTTTACTAGTTTCAGTTTAGGCATCACAGATTTTATTTTCACCATTACGTAAAAAATAGAAGTATTAGAAAAATAAGATTTTTAATTATCTATAATTATCCAGAAATATTCTTTTTTTTAGTAATCCATGTAGGTAAAACTAATCCTTTATCAACAAGAGATAAAATTTATTCAGTTGTAATTGATGCTGGATCTACTGGTTCTAGAGTGGTTGCTTATGAATTTGAAAGACATGGTAAAAATATTTTCAAAAATTAGTTAAAAAAAATTAATTTAATACTTATTATATTTGGTGTCTAATTTCAAAGGCAATAAACTTAAATTATTACGAGAGCAGTTTAATAAAACAAGGCCCGGTTTGTCCAGTTATGCTCAAAATCCTGATGAGGTAATCAACTGCACTTATAAATCTCTACTAATAAAAAATTTAATATAACTAGTTGGTATTGGTATTTTTCCTTGAGACAAGTTACATGAACTTTGATAAATTTTTAAAAACTAACTACCTGTCAAAATGCCGTAATCTTTCAGTAAGTTTTATAATACCATAATATATATCGCCAAAAAAAGATCCATTAATATCGGTTAAAATTTTTTTTTCAACAGTTAATTACAAAAAACGACTCGGTAGATTTTCACCTAAACCTAATCAGTATCAATCCAAACTAATATTTTTCGAACAGTTTTTAATAAATTTGCAATTTCTTTTTTCCTTTTTTCAGGGTGCAAAGTCAATTATGCAGCTGATAGACAATATCCAAGACTTTGTTCCAGCTTATTTAAAACCTAAGACAAAACTGTTTCTAAGGGCTACGGCTGGTCTTCGACTTTTGGGCAATGATACTGCAAAAATGTTATTGGACAAAGTTCAAGAAGAATTCAAGAAAACTGATTATAAGGTTGAAGACCATGCAGCAGGAATGCTTAGTGGAAGTGATGAAGGGATGTTTTCTTGGTTTACAGTAAATTATTTGAAAGGTACTTAATTATAATTGATTAGTGGAACGGATATTAACAATATAAATATGAATTTGCTTGACTCTATTTGTGCACTTACTTGAATCAAAATAGTGGACAGAAGTATAAAAATATTTTCTTCATTTTCAAAGATATTCCAAAATGCATCTTTTTATCCTAGCAAATGCTTGAAATTATGTTTGGAAGTATCTCTTTTTTTGAATGGCAAAAAAGTGTATTTACCGTGTTTTCCAAAAATTTATTTTTGTTAATCAAGACTTTAATGTCTTTTTTACAAAAATGTAGGGAGAAGTGGGTGTTTTTTTTTAAATGGTTGATTGATTTAATTTTTAAAGGACCAATTTCTTGTAAAACACTTTAATTATAATCTTATGTATTTATTTTAGATTAATTACAAATTGTACTTGTATTTACAATATTTTTAATGTTTTAAGTTTTGTATTGATTGACTTTATTTTATGTCAATTTCGGATTGATTCTTATTAACTTCCCGTAGGGTAAGTTATTGTAATGGGCCGAAAATCGGAATTGAAAATTTTTACATTTCTCGATCAGCTCGTTTTGAAGGTTTCTGAACATTTCGGCATACCTCAGAAAAAATTGATGTGTGTGTGTATGTGTGTGTGTGTATGTATGTATGGATACAAATTTCCAGTCACGTTTTCAGGCGCACGGATCAACCGATTTGAATGGTTCAAAAAACATTCGATTCCTATCGATAGGGAAAAGAGCTGATTAGTTTTTGGCAAAGGCAGGTCCAGCCGTTTCGCGGATACGGAGCAAAGAGTGCAGAAAATAGAAATCGAGTTTTTGAGAGAACGGAGTATTCGATTTGAATGATCTAAAAAACATCCAATTAGTAATGATTGGGAGAAGTGTTTATTAGTTTTTGGCAGAGGTAGGCCCAGCTATTTCAAAGATACGGAGCTAAATATGTAAAAAATGGCAGTTTTTGAGGGAACTAGGCGTCCGATTTGAATGATTCAAAGAACTTTCTGCTTGTCTTAACAAAATAATTGATTTTGGAAAAAAAAAATTTTGTTCCATTTTTTTTTTTTTATTTTTTTGTATATCGAAAATAATTCAGATTTTATTTTTAATTCTGACTATAGTTCTAATATACTTAAACAAATAATTTCAACTTTGCAATTCAGTTTATATAATTCTTATAAATATTAGACAATGTTACAATATTTATAATAATCTATTTGAAAACATTCAGTATTCCTCGAACATTTCGTTACGGTACTGAAGTTCCAGCAATTTGCCTTAATGCACGATGCCACCCACCCCACTAGTTTTGTTTTCATATCATAAATCGGATGCTTTGATTTAACTTAAACATATGTTTTCTATATCAATACATAGCATGCTTTGATTAGGCACGAACAGTGGGCCACCCAGATTTTTATCTGAAAAAATGCTGCTATACGCTACAAATTCTGCATTTAAAGATTATATGTCTATGTAATATATTGCATATTTACTCGAAGTTTTCTCGTGATAATTCGATAACAAATCACGCAGGTAAAATTTTCTCGGCGAAATTCTTCGCGCGTTTCAATGTACAATGCGACAGTAGGTTTGTAACCTTCAGATGCTTTTTAAAATTGACTAAGTACCAAAATAGAAAAAAGAGTGCGTGTAAGGATCACGCGCGATTAAAGTAAAACTCTTTTGCTACTGTACAAGATGGCATTTAAGTAAAAATAAATACATCATATAGCAATTTTGAATAATGTTTATTAGTAATATGGTAACACTCGTGATGCACACATTTATTAGTGTCACACTACTATACACATATATATATATATATATATATAATGATAAATTATAAATTAGATATTTATAATAGCATTGAAAATATTTATAATATTTGAAAACAATAATGTAATTAAAGCCATGCTTGAAATATGACATGATCGGTTTGTCATTGTAATTAGCATTTAGAAATGAACCTTCATTAGTGAAATGAATTATTTGCTGATAAATAAATCCTATAATATTCGTTCATACAGTGATTTATGTTAAACAACACCTAAACAAATATTGTTTTTGCAAATTTACTCATCGTGTAATAATTGTGTTTGAAGAACTTCATGCGATTAAAATTAACATACATTCATTGACTGCTTGTATTTTTTTTACTTTTTCGCTGGCGATATAATCTCATTCCTTGAACAGCTGTAATATCTGTCTTGCCTAAGAAATATTATCTATTTTAATTACGTCGAAGATTTATAGAAACTACGAATAATATAAAAATAATTTATAATCAATTAACTTTCTAATCATTAATCTTAAATATCAATATTTTCAAAGAACATGGTATATTCTTCTGATTCAGACATTTTTCATTAAATCAAGATATGTACTGCAATGAAACTTTAAAATGTTTATATATCTATGCCGAGTTTATTGTTAATATTGGTACGCATACAACGTTGATGCCGGTACGTATATAACAACAGATCTCTATTCACAAACACGACGGCTAATCACAATCGACCCGTATAGAAATATCATCGAGAGCGAATGACAAATCATTGGTACTCGACTCTTATCTGCCGTAACTCACTTCCGTTCACTAGTCTTGGAGTTATTCGGGTGGCCCTCTCCAGCCTATTGCTAATTTCTCAAAGATTTCAAGACCGTGATTTGTCTCATCATCAGTATGAAATTTAACAGTATCACTATGTGAACCATCGTGTTGTATTTTTGATATATTAAAACTTTGCACCAATATTTCATAGCTTCCGATGTATTGCAACAAATATGTATATGAAATTTTAACCGATAAATATATTTTTTAGATACATTAGACCAATCTAAAACTTATGCAGCGTTAGAAATGGGAGGTGGATCTGCTCAAGTAACTTATATACCAAAAGACAATTACAAGAATGATCTAAAAGAAGATATACATGATGTACCTTATAATAATTTGCAGGTTTTTAGTAAAAGGTAATTTAAATGATAACTAACAGATTATAGTGTGTTATATCTATGGAAGATGGAAAATAGCGCACGTATTTTTTATGATTGCTTGTTGAGTTGTATTATATGCGAAATCGAGTGAAATATCCCATTCAGCATCAATATTTATTTTACTTTCAGTAATGTACTGCAAAAATAATATTTTATAAAAATTTCTGTATTTTAAGCTATTTAGGCCTAGGAATAAATGCTGCCCGAGATGCAATGTTTAGAGAAGATGTCAAAGGAGATTTTAAACCAGGACAAACTGTGATCAGTAAATGTCTCAATCCGAATGTAGAATTTTTTAAATTTGAATTTAATAACACAAAGTACCTTGTAAGGTAAAGTATTAGTTTTTATTTCTTAACCTAACTTAAAAGCTCTTGAAAATAAAAATGCCTAACCAATCTTGAGATGTCTTTTGCTGGATTTTGAGTTTCAATAGAGAATTTATTAATTGATTTATTTTTATAATTTTTTTATAAAACTGAAGATATGTAGAGAATTTATTAATTGATTTATTTTTATAATTTTTTTATAAAACTCAAGATATGTAGAATTCAAATACAATCTCTGATTTTATTTAAGTATTTGTAAAATCATAAAGTTTCAAATTTAAAGTATGCTTACTTTGGAATTACATCCGTTTTCCTTCTCTATAAAATTTGATATTTTTTTTATAATCAAGAAATTTTGTGTGATTTTTTTTGAAAAAATACTTCAATAATGATATACGTTTCACTAGTGATGATGAAAAATAATATTTTCCTAAAAATCCATGTTAAATTACTAAAACTTGATAAAATTGATAAATGAAGGTAAAGGAAGTATTATAAAATTGTAATGCACCTTGAATAATGATATTTATGCTATGGTTTCTCAAAAAGTTAAAATAAAATATATCGTTTAAAAATTTAGTAAATTTCTTAAATTTAACCTTCGTTTTTTTAGATATATTATTTTGATAAAGTTATTTAAAATGCTATATTCAAAAATTTAGGAAAAATATTACTAGTCAGAAAAAATGCCTATAAAAATTAGTAAAATTAAAATTAGAATAAAATTTAAAAAAATTCTAGATATAAAATATATAAAATCTTTTTAAAAAATCTCATGGCTTTGATGGTAATAAATACTACAAATGCCTTCTTAGAAAATACATAAAAATTCTGATAAGATAAATAAAAATCGTGGAAAATATTCAAAAAAATTTACTAAATAGTCATTAAAATTATTACGTCTAAAAGCTTTAGGTGTACAAATTACTAATTCTTTTGGATACGATGTGAAATTTTTATAATCTTAAAAAAGACAAACTTTGAAAAATTTATTTCAATTTTAATATATTATTAGAACCAATATATTTAATTATATGAACATTGTCAATTGTTCTGAATATTTTTACCCTGCAACATTCTTTTTTTTGTGATTAAAAATTCGTTTTTATTGGTAGAATCTAAATGTTTTAAATGTATTTAATAAATGTTTAATGATAATAGATGATTAATAGATTTAATGTTTTTTTTTTGATTTTTAGTGGGTATACGAAAAGCAGAAAACGTGTTAAAACAGAACAATGTCTTGCTCATGCCAAAAAATATGTCCAAGAAAAAGTAAAACCTAAACCTTTGGGTTTGTCTGAAGAGCAATCTGTGGCTTTGAGTGCTTTTTATTATAGAGGAAATGCTGCCAAATTGATTGGTAAAAATTTAAATTGGCATATATATATATATATATATATATATATATATATATATATATATATATATACATACATACATAAGGTGTCCCAGAATCAACTCAAATCCAAAACAATGTAAAAATTTACCACAATTACTGTAAAATAGTCTCAATTTGACAAAAGCGCCTGTGTTGTACTTATAATTCTCAAATACATCGATTTTTTTTTTTAAATTATGATGGTTACGATGGATACTATCACTTCATGTTGATGTGGCTTGAAGTTGAGTTCTGGAAGACCAATAGCACGCACTTAAACTTAAAAAAATTAAATAAATAAATCTATTCTCATATAAGAAATATGTTGTCTCATCTTTAAAAAAAAACATAAAACACGATATAACTGGAATATTTTCAAAATTACACATCTAACAAATTCTATTAGTTTTATACACTTACTTCGTGCTAATGCCTGTGTCGTGGCGTAGTAGTAAGGTCTCGGCCTTGCAGTTACAATTTTACAACTACATTTTGTATGCCCTTATGATTACCATCTGTGAAACTGAACAAAAAAATTGTTAGATGCCTTTTTGAAAAAAAAACTATGTCATAATAAAATATAATTTATATAATTATATAAAAAGATAAAATAAATATGATTAGAAGTAATAAGAAATCAAACTCATCCGAGAATAAACTTAAAATTACCAGAACTTGCATGATTTTCTTGCAATACTTTTACCAAAATGATTACTCCTTATTTATAGAACATTATTTTTAATATACTGTTATGTTTAATTATGTTATAAATTTTATGTTTATTATTAAATTAATTTTTACTTAGTTGGAGAAGGAGGCAATACAACTCTAGGTGAAATATGGAAAAAAGCTGAGGAGGAATGTGCCATGGTACACCTGAAGGACCCTAACGATCCATTTTTGTGCATGGATTTGATATATATTCACACTTTACTAAAATATGGTTTTGGCTTAAAAGACTGTAACAGGATTGAGGTAATTAATTAATCAATATTTTATGTTTAATAATGTATTAACTTTTTTTCTTATCTTCATACTTTGATAAAATATGGTTTTGGCTTAAAAGAGTGTAATAGGATAGGGGTAATTCTTTAATTATTGATTATTATGAAACTAAAACAAGTATTTAAACAAATTCTGGCTGGGTTATAAAAATCCAATATAGAATTGGTGCAGGTTTAACAAAAAATTATTTATTTTTTATGTTTCGATTATTTAAACAAAAATAATATTAATTCCCAAACAATACATTAGTAATAGTATTATTCGAGATTTCGGGAACTTTATAGTTCTGTACCATTATTATTCCAATATAAAGAATATCAATTTTTTCGTCTTTCCCACCTCTTCTTCGACGGCTCGTTTGCAACCTGAAACGAGGCCTAGGTCCAGGTTGGCGTGCAATATACATATGAATTTAACATATGATCAAATAATTGATTAAAAATTCAAAAAAATATTTTTGTAACGCAATATAATTAATTTACTAATATATGTATATGTAAATGCATTTATATTTTTAGAGTTCAATTATTTAAAAAACAGTTCCGAAAGTAACTGATTTTTATATAATATAAAAATAATAAGTTGCATGCAGTTTTTGTACTAAAAACCGTTTCATTTATTTTTTTCAGATGATTCTGAAGCTTGATAATCACGAATTATCATGGGCACTAGGATTTGCTTATAGTGAATTAGTAAAACAATATAATTTATCCAAAAATATAGACTCTGAAAATCAAATAGAAAAAAAATGAATAAAAAAGCATAGTCATGCTTTATGTAACATAATACTTTCTATAAATAAAATTTACTCTAGGGAGATTTATAAAAATAAAGTGTAACAAAAAAAATAAATAAAATATATTGTATATTCATACAGAAAATTTGTATTATTTGTTCCGTTGTAAATATCAGGTAAAAAAATAATAATTAAGTAATTTATTAAGGATGATAAAGTGGAAAAAATAATACTCTATAGAGCATATGAATATTATTTAATTATTACTCTATATATTTTATTTTATTCATTTTTCAATTGATCGTTATTTAATTAGATATTAAAACACATATTTGTTCAAAATCATTAAAATAAATTTATCATTTTTAACTTCCCCTAGGGCAAGTTATAGTAATCGCAAAAAAATCGAAAATGAAAATGTTTATAGATCTTTACGTTTCAAAACTTTCTGAACATTTTGGCATACCTTAGAAAAATTGGATGTATGTGTGTGTGTATATGTGTGTGTGTGTGCCTGTATGTATGTATATGTTCGGATACAAATTTTAGTCGACGATTTCAGGAACACGGATCAACCGATTTGAATCGAATAATATAAATAATCGAAATATAAGAATAATCGAATTCGATTCGGAGACGTGCTGATTAGTTTTTGGCGAAGGCAGGTCTAGCCGTTCCGAAGATACGGGGCAAAAAGTGCCGAAAACGGAAACTCAGTTTTTAAGAGAACGGGGCGTCCGATTTGAATAATTCAAAAAACATTTTATTTGCATTGACTAAATGAAGAACTGTTCTAATTTTTAGAAAGGCAGGTCCAACGACTTTCGAGATGTGGAGGAAAAAGTAAAAAAATGAGCCATTTGGCGGTCAAAAATAAACATTAGACATTTGCACATCAAATTATCAGATATTTTATAGAGATTTTAACAATGAGTATAAATTTTGTTTACATTTCTATGGGTTCCGTACCAATGTTTACGCGTTAGACGGCGACGCGGCGCTTACGCGCTTTGATATTTCGTCTTTATGCAGTTAAAGCAGTACGATTGCTTTGAAAAAAGTTCAGAATTTTCAAAATATTTCAAAATACACTTTTCTTCAAAAAGTCTTTTTCAAAAAAAGTAAATTTTTATCAAAAATTTATAGTTTCTCAAAAATCTAACTTTTCAAAGTAACTTTTTTTCAAAAATGTTATTCTTTCAAAATAAAAATAATTTTATATAAATAAAACTATAACTTGCCCTACGGGAAGTTAAGAAATTTGAAGACATATTTCTTTTCCATAAGGGCAACCCAATGGTCAACCACTTGCAATTTTTATGTCGCAACAAAGACCAGGAAAGGCAATTTGCATTCAAGGTAATATTTGAGTCCTATAATCTCAAGTGAAAATTTGATATCATACTGCTTGATATCGAGCTGGCTGAGATAAAGATTGAACCTAGGACCTAAACCTGGTTTTGTTCTCGTAGCTCTGGCAAAATCAAATAGTCGCAAAAATTATATTTTATTATAAAATTATCTTTGATAAGAGTACTTTTGTTTTGCTTAAGTGAAAATTTGATATCATACTGCTTGATATCAAGCTGGCCGAGATCAGAATCGAACTTAAGACTAGTTTATGCTCGTAGCTCTGGTAAAATCAAATAGTCACAAAAAATTATATTCTATTATAAAATTATCTTTGATAAGAGTACTTTAGTTTTACTTAAGTGAAAATTTGATATCATACTGCTTGTTATCGAGCTGGCCGAGATCAGAATCGAACCTAGGACAAGTTTATGCTCGTAGCTCTGATAAAATCAAATAGTCACAAAAATTATATTTTATTATAAAATTATTTTTGATAAGAAATTTATTACCTTTCGAGAGTTTTACTTTGTATGACGTCACATTAATTAAAATTCCATTAACTTTACGATAAGAAACACATGTGAATAACTTTTGAAAATAGCAAAGAAAATTATATAACCGAAATTCATTTAGCAAACACAGCTGTATTAGTTTTTCAAATATTATCTATATTTAAATATAATTGTCTTGAGCACTTGAACTTTAGTGGATTTTTAGCATTTAGTGTCGAGGCAATTTTTTGGGAAAGATGTTGGCGTCTGTAGGATGTCTGTGTTTTTTGCTGATTTTTGGGACATCATCAGGTAAATAGATAGAAGACTTATGAAAATATTTTTCTGTAAACGGTTTATTAACTTCCCATAGGATAAGTTATAGTAATCGCAAAAAAATCGAAAATGACAATTTTTGCATATTTTTACGCTTCAGACGTTTTTAAACATTTTGGCTAACCTCAAAAAAAATGAATGTGTGTATGTCTATGTCTAAAGCATGTATGTGCAGATACAAATTTTCATCGACGATTTCGGGCGCATGGATCAACCGATTTAAATAATTCAAAAAACATTCGATTCCTATTGATAAGGAAACGTGATGATTAGTTTTTGGTAAAGGAAGGTCCTGCCGTTTGGGAGATACGGAGCAAATAATGCAGAAAATAGAAATTCAGTTTTTGAGATAACGATATTGAATTCCGATTTCAATAACTCAAAAACATTTTATTTATATTAATGAAATGAAGAATTGGTTAACTGGTTTTTGGGAAGGCAGGTCTAGCGATTTCGGAGATCCAAATAAAAAATTGAATAAAATGTCTAAGACAAAAGTATATTAATACAAAATAATAAAACTAATTCAATTTGTTTTATGAATGCATTTGGAACAATATTTAAAATTTATTATATTTTTTTTTAATATAATATTATTATTTATTATCAAATTTTGCAAAATATATATATTATATCATAAAATAATATTTTATATTGATTTTTTGAATCAATACTAAAAGTGTAAATTATGTGAAATGTGAAATAAATTGTTACAAAATATCAATCACCATAATATTGGATTTTTTCCAAACTTATTTTTTATTGCAGAATATACACTCCTCTATTTTTGTATTTACAACTAAGTTGTTTTATGTTTTATTCAAGTACTTGAAAAGTGTAGAAAATTATATTATTTTTATTATTTTCTCAATAATTAAATTAGTAGAGATATTGCAAATTCATTGATCTTCTCTAAAGATCAAAATTTGTCTCACATACGCACATACTTTCTGTATTTGGTCTCAAACGATTCAGAACAACTAGAAATGTCGACAAAATATAAATCAACTAGTGGTGCATGGCATCGTGCCTTAAGACAAATTGCTGAAACTTCCCGTACCGAAAATTAAGATTTTTAAAAAACCTTTAAAATTTATTGAAAACTTTGGAAAAAAAGAGATTTGTGACTTTTTTGAAAAAATAGATTTTTTTATATTTCTAATTTTTCTATACTTTGAATTTTTCTGAAAATTTTGAATTTTTTTTTTTCAACGCGATCGTGCTGCGCGGCTGTTTTAGAGATGAAATATCAAAGCGCGTAAGCGCCGCCCCGCTTCCGGTATAATTATTGGTACGGAACCTGAAGAACTGTAAACAAAATTCATACTTCTTATTATTATAATCTCTATAAAATATCTGATAATTTGATGTGCATATGTCTAATGATCATTTTTTATCGTCAACTGACATTTTTTTACTTCAGCTCCAAAACCGATAGACCTGCCTTCACAAAAGTTTAATCATTTCTTCATTTTGTCAATTAAAGTAAAATATTTTTGTAAAATCGAATACTTTTCATAAATCGTCGACAAAAATTTGTACTCGAACAAACACACACACGCACACATATACATACATCCATTTTTTTAAGGTATGTCGAAATTTTTGAAACGTATAGATCTGCAAAAGTTTTTTTAATTTTAATTTAATTTTTAATGTTTTTGCGATTACTATAATTAATCATACGAGAAGTTGAATATTTGTTTCTACATATTATTAAAGTATTTTAAAATGTAGAAAAATAGATCAACTTTATTATTTTCTCAATAACAATTGGTAGAGACATTGCAAATTCACTGATCTTCTGTGAAAATCACACACACATTCTTTCCATTTTGGTCTCAAAAGATTCAAAACGACTTGAAACGTGGACCAATTATAAACTAATCAAAAAACACTAAAATTAAATATCACACACATACTTTCCACTTTTCCATTTTCGGTCTCGAAAGATTCAGAACGACTTCAAACGTTGACCAAAAATGAACTAATTGAAAAATAATAAAATTAAATAGAATCGCAAATACAAAATTAAACATGTTTCCAAACATTTTTGGAAAAAAATAGTTTTATTGTATACAGATAGATTATTTAGGTTATTATTATCTATTATTATTAAATTTTATTATTAGCAATTATATAAAATTATTCATCTTTTCCTTAAAGCCCATGATGATCGTCCAAGAATGAGAACAAGGGCTCTTTCTAGACAAGAAATTGTCTACAGTGTAGTCATTGATGCTGGTTCTACTGGATCAAGGGTTATTGCTTATGAATTCCAAAAACAAGGTAGTAAAAATTTAAAAAAAAAATAGACAAATATAACAGTGATATAGATATTTATAAATAATTAAAAAATGTTGTTATTATGCTTTAGATGATGCTTACGACCTTTTACGAGAAGACTTTCACCAGCAAGAACCTGGTTTGTCAAGTTATGCCAATGATCCAGAAGAGGTAAGTAAAATTCATACTTTTTTTTATTTACATCAATGAACTACAATCTGTCATAATAAACAACAATCAGTAATTTTAATGGTTTGTTAAATAAGGAAAAGGTCGAATGGTCACCGAGTGATGATCCGATTCGAGGTTGATGTGTCCTGATGTGAAAAAATTTAAATAAAGTCTACGAGTAATTGTGCATATTATAGGATTACTAAAGAATATCAAAAAAGGCCGTTTTGGCTGAGCCGTTCAATGTCATGGTTTTTTATTAAATTTTTGGCCAAGATGTTTGGATGGTTCTGTATTCTATCCTTGTATCTTAAATTGAATTTTGCTGTTTCTTCCTTGACAGTGTTTATGTTCAAATCAGTATGAACCAACCAATTTAGGACATACTTGGGTGCATTTATAATTTCTTTCAAAATCTTGTTTTGAAATCTTTGAATTATGACGATTTTGGATTCACGCGCCGTTTCCCAAAGCTGTATTCCGTACGTCCAAATTAGTTTCAACATGAATTGGTACAGAAGAGGTTTGTTCCATGTGCTTAACTGAGATTTCCGGTAAAATTAATACTTCAAGAGTAGTTTTTTAAATTCTTCTTAGAAGATATTTCTCTAAATTCCTGGTTTTTGTTCATGTAAACAGTGTACAGTCCAAAATTTTATTCAAATCTTCCAGAAAAAACACATAACAGAAAATATATATCAGGAACTAACTATTTGCAAACTTTTACAAAAATTTAAAATATTGGTCACTAAAATACATCCCCAAATGGATGCTTCTGTTGATTCCACTTCTGTTACTTATATTAAAAATTGTGCTCCAATTATTAATTTACGGTAGGGCATCGAAAATGAAAATGTTTATATATCTTTACGTTTCAAAGGATTCTGAATATTTTGGCATACCTTAGAAAAAATTCATGTATGTGTGTGTGTATGTGCGTGTGAAATTTTCGTCGACGATTTCGGGAATTTTCGTGATCACAACAGCTCAATGACATGACTAAAGATACATTTGGGAGCTACCGCCAAATTATTGAAAAATCTAATTAAACATGTCATTGATTTTTGTCTAAAAATCTTTCTAGATAGTCCTGTAATTCACTGTCCTAGCACCATAATTTGAAAAGTCTTATGATTCAAACCAAAAGATGTTATCTGACTAAAAACACCTATTATGGCTTTAGAATATATATTTAATTTTCATCGATGATTTCGGGAACACCGATCAACCGGTTTGAATAATTCAAAAAACCTTCGATTCGTATTGATAAGGAGACGTGCTGATTAGTTTTTGGCAAAGGCAGGTCTAGTCGTTTTGAAGATACGAAGCAAAAAGTGCAGAAATTTGGATTAGATCATAGACATCCGCTCATAGCGTTCCGTGTGAGCATGTCGTTATAGCTGATTTGGTTAGCGCGTCACCGCAATTTTCGTTTGCGTTAGTAGATAAGAAAGTCAAAACTGATCACACGCCTGTAATATTTAACTTCCCGTAGGGTAAGTTATTGTAATGGGCCGAAAATCGGAATTGAAAATTTTAACATTTCTCAACGTTTTGAAGGTTTCTGAACGTTTTGGCATACCTCAGAAAAAATGGATGTGTGTGTGTGTGTGTGTATGTATGTATGGATACAAATTTCCAGTCACGTTTTAGGGCGCACGGATCAACCGCTTTGAATGGTTCAAAAAACATTCGATTCCTATTGATAGGGAAAAGAGCTGATTAGTTTTTGGCAAAGGCAGGTCCAGCCGTTTCGGAGGTACGGAGCAAAGAGTGCAGAAAATAGAAATCGAATTTTTGAGAGAACGGAGTATCCGATTTGAATGATGTAAAAAACATTCAATTAGTAATGATTGGGAGAAGTGCTTATTAGTTTTTGGCAAAGGCAGGCCTAACCATTTCGAAGATACGGAGCTAAATATGTAAAAAATGGCAGTTTTTGAGAGAACTAAGCGTCCGACTTAAATGATTCAAAGAACTTTCTGCTTGTCTTAACAAAATAATTGATTTTGGAAAAAAAAATTTTGTTCCATTTTTTTTTTTTTTTTTGTAGTTTTTTGTATATCGAAAATATTTCAGATTATTATTTTTTAATTCTGACTATAGTTCTAATATACTTCACAAATAATTTAAACTCTGCAATTCAGTTTATATAGTTCTCATAAATAATAGACAATGTTACAATATTTATAATAAACTATTTGAAAACATTCTGTATTCCTCAAACATTTCGTTACGGTACGGGAAGTTCCAGCAATTTGCCTTAAGGCACGATGCCATAATTGCCTCAAGACAGAAATCCACTTACAGCTAGTTTTTTTAAATTTTTGTTTAATACTTTTTATGTTTGTATAGTTGATACTATTTAAAATTGTTAATTCAGTGCATATATTTTCCGAACAAAAAATTGATGCATTTGAAATAAAATATGTTCATTCCAACAATAAGTCCGCTTAATTAGATTTTGTTTATATATATTTCATTCAAATATATATAAACAACGTCGTCTAATCTAACAAGTTTTCACATTTTGTCTACAGATACAAATAATGAAAATTCTAGTTTTTATAATATTTATTCATAGACATTTTTATTGGCTCATTATTTTTATTCTTTGAATATTTAATTACGGTACAGGAAGTTCCTGCAATTTGCCTTAAGGCACGATGCCATACACCCGACTAGTATTACTATTATTTATATTTATATAGTTATATTTTTCTCCCGTTTCTTTTACCAAGGGAGCCAAGAAAATAATGGAGCTCCTCAGCAAAGTAGATGGTTTCGTACCAGCTGAAGCAAAACCCAAAACGACTCCATATTTGAGAGCCACTGCTGGTCTACGTCTTTTGGGTGAAGAAGTTGCAGAAAAACTTCTTCAGGCAGTCCAAAGACAATTTGAGAAAACCGACTACAAAGTTGAGCACGATGCTGCTGGATTATTGAGTGGAAGTGATGAAGGACTTTTTGCATGGTTTACTGTCAATTATCTAAAAGGTAATAATAGACTAATATTGCAAAAAAGTGCACTGACATTACTTGCAAAATTAGTTAAGTGTGGTATTTTTAGCGATGCTATTTGAAAGTAGGGGACAAATGATGTGTAATTAGTCTATAAATACGGACACGTTGTCAAGTTTTTGACACAAGTATTTTTAAAGTATAATTTCTTTAAGCGCGACTAGGGAGAAGGACTTGAAGTGGATTTAAAATTTGTAATGATAAAGCAAGAATTGAAAAGAGATAGTCACAACTTGACTGAAAATTGAATAAAAAAAATTAAAAATAAAAAAAGTATATAAGATAGAATATGATATATGATATAATTTAAAGTTGATTTAACATTTTTAATAAAACCATCTTTCTCCCTATACTTTAAAATAGCATTGTTAACGTAAGTTTATTGATTAGAAATTATTTCTATATTATTCGTAGTTTCTATAATTCTTTAAAGTTATTAAAATGGAAAATATTTTTTAGGCAAGACAGATATTACAGCTGTTCAAAGAATGAGATTATATAGGCAGCGAAAAAGTAAAAAAAATACCATCAGTCAATGAATGTATGTTAATTTTAATTACATGAAGTTCTTCAAACACAATTATTACATGATGAGTGAAGTTGCAAAAAAATATTTGTTTAGGGGTTGTTTAACATAATCCACTGTGTGAACGAATATTATAGAATTTATTAATCAGCTATTACTTCATTTCTCTAATAAAGGTTCATTTCTAAATGCTAATTACAATGACAAACCGATCATGTCATATTTGAAGTATGACTTTAATTACATTATTGTTTTTAAATATTATACATATTTTTAATGCGATTATAAATATATAATTTATAATTCATCATAATATAAATGTGTATAATAGTTGACACTAATAAATGTGTGCATCACGAGTGTTACCATATTACTAATAAACATTATTCAAAATTCTGTATGATCTGAATTCAAAATGATGTATTTATTTTTACTTAAATGCCATCATGTACGATAGCAAAAAGTTTTACTTCAATCACACTCTTTTTGAGCATTGTTGTTTAGTTTGCGGTACTTGAATATAATTTTTAGTAAATGATATATAATTTTTGTGTAAGATATATTCTTAATTAGAAATTGATTCATTATTTTTATAGAGCCTCTAAAACAGATTATTTGTGTTTGGGGTAAAAGGACAATCTACACTTTTGCACTTTTTATTTTATTCAAGGCTAAGGTTGGATACACATTTTTTGCCCTCTACTTTAAAATAGCATTGTTAAAAATACTACAATTGACTTGTTTTTGAGATGATTTTAGCGGATCTTTCTACACAGCATGATTAATAAAATCATATTCCAAACATTAATCAAGAATAAACTCTTGCTTATTTGCAAAAAGTCCTAATACAATTTTTATTTCATTATTTTTTTTATTTTAAGGATCTTTGGACAAACAAACGTATGCTGCCTTAGATTTGGGTGGAGGTTCAGCTCAAGTCACATATCAACCAGAAAATAATTATGTAAAATTCTTGAAGAAGAATATGCATCCTGTGTCTTATAAGAACATGAACATCTTCAGCAAAAGGTCAGAATAGAAATCTCTAGAAAATTCAGGAACCGATTCTGTCTTGCAACAGACCAATGTTATGGCAAGGCCATGTTACGCTTCAACTTCCATTCATTATGCTACTGAATCATACTGAATACTGTTAAAATGTCATGTATTGCTGTGCATTCAGGCGTTTTACACGTAAACTGCAACGTCACTCGTATGTTATGAAGCTGAGTCAGAAAGACCCTGTTATCTAACATCGTTTTTTTGACATTTGTGCGGTTTCTAGCTCAAGTTTTCTATCTGACAATCTCAGAAAAACGCCTGACTGCACACTAACCACATGACTTTTGTCAATATTTAGTATTGAAAATTCTTCATAACATAGCCTTGCCATAACATTGGTCTCTTGTAAGGCACAATCGGTTCATGAATTAAGGTTCTAATTTTTACCAGATTTTTGACTGATTTTAGTTCTTTTTCAGTTATCTAGGTTTGGGAATAAATGCAGCAAGGAACACTTTATTCGAAGCTGATTCTAGAAATGGAATACAAGAAGGCCAAAGTGTTTTCAGCAAATGTCTTCATCCACAAATCAAGAATGTTCCTTTTGAATTTAATAACAAAAAATATTTTGTCAGGTAAGTTCAACGGAATATTATTAATCAAACCTAAACCCTAAAAAATATTTCAGAGCAATTTTGAAGATTTTCTGGAATTTTTAAAGATTTTTTTGTATGAACTGTTGGGATTTATTAAAATATATGAAAAAGTTTATATAAAGGCCTTTGAGAATTGATACTAAAAATTGTAACTATTGTTTTAAAGTAGATAATAACAATAATTAATCATTTTAGTAAAAACATTGCAGACTATCAAAATTTCTTAACAGAGAAAATTATTACTATCTATTAATGCACTTGTGCCTATGAAAACTAAAATACTCTATAGGGTTATTTTTCAAATTCATCATATTCTTACTAGAATGTAATTATTTGTATTATTTATAATTTTGTCAGATATTCTGCACTTGTATAAGATCTCTGAAATGTTTCACTAATTGTTACGCTCCAACTTCCATACATTATGCTACTGAATCATACTGAATACTGTCAAAACGTCATGTATTTGTATAGCAATTTTTCTCACGCCGTTAATTAATATTTAACTGTAACAAATGTAGCTGAATGTACTTTGTATAGCTTGCTATGAATAATAAATCAAAAAGAAAAAAAAATGTATTTGCTGTGCAGTCAGGCGTTTTTCTCAGGTTGTCAGATAGACAACCTAACCTAGAAACCGCACAAATGTCAAAAAACGATGTTAATTAACAGGGTCTTTCTGATCCAGCTTTATAGCATACGAGTGACGTTGCAGTTTATGTGTAAAACGCCTGAATGCACAGCAAATACATGAAATTTTGACAGTATTCAGTATGATTCAGTAGCATAATGTATGGAAGTTGAAGCGTAACATGGCCTTGCCATAACATTTTTCTCAAAAATTTTAAAAATGTTTAAAGATTGTTTAAAACCTTCACATATCTTAAAAAAAATCTTACCAATTAGTAAAACATTTCGAAGATCTTATAGAAGTACAAAAAATTCTTATAGGCTTTTATAATATCCTTAATCTTCTTTTATAAAGTAGTATGGAAAGTTCTTTATTACATAACCTTGCCATAACATTGGGCCATTATTAGGCAGAATCAATCCAATTAGCTGAACTTTAAGGGTTTTGGGAGAATTTTTTAGTGCAGAGTACCAAAAACACCAATTTCTATATTTTTCACTAATTTTTTCTACTCATCATTGCAGTGGTATGCCATCCCTGATCAGAAATCGCCGATTTAGCATGATGGTCTGCAAATACTACGTTTTGCAGGATCTAATTCCTTTGGTAGATCCTAAACCTTTGGGTTTGTCCAAACAAGAATCTGTTGCAGTCAGTGCCTTCTATTATCGTGGATTGGCAGCTCAACTTATTAGTAAGATAATATGAAATTTAATTTTATAAAATCAAGTCAAGGGCTTGTAAAAATAAGCTGGTCTAACGAAAAAAATTGACAAAAGAAGCAAGAAGATATAAAAATTTTGCTTGTGTTTTTCAATTTTCACCACCAGCCATTTTAAAAGTGCAATTTATTATATGAACATTTTAAGAAATCGAAAAAGAAAGTATGATACTTTTGTGGCTTTTGGAACCAGCAAAAGTGTTTTTTTGATTCATATCTTATATATAAAAACGAAGCACTCGATAAAATGATCCGCTAAAACTTGAAAACGGCTGAACCGATTTGGCCAGTCTTAGTCTTGAAAAATTCGTGCTAATCAATAGGTTGTCGGAAAGGTGAGATATTATTTCAAAATCGTGTAGAAACTTTACATTTTTAATTTGAAAATTTTTGTAGAAGCGTAATTTAAATAAAACAATGGACGGTGGCTAATACGTCGAATGTCAAACGTTTTTGACAGATGATGTTCAATTGCGTTTAATAGGATGTCTTACGTTAATATTATTCAATTATGATTAAATTGTAGTAAGTAGTTTTGTTTGTAATTTTATTTAGTAAATGGGCCGCAAGTGTTACTAGAAACTCAATATATCAACTTTTTTGAAATGTAAATATGAAAACGCACTTTTTGGCAAATTTTTGTCAAACACGGTGCTCAGAAAGATCTCATTTGTATAATTATATACTCATTGGTATTTATAAAACATTTTCTAGGTTATATTATTTTTTATTTATGTTATTTATATTCAAGACCTAAATTTGGTATCGATCAAAAAGACATTTTGTCAAATAACATTTACCCAGTTATACTTTCCCAGAATTTATCGAAGAATAGATAGTAATATATGAAGGTCCGGGTTTAAAAAAACCAGTAAAGTTAAGCATTGTTTAACAACAACATTTGAAAGTAGAGGGAAAAGGTGTGTATAAGCAGCTATAACCTTGATTCTCATGTCTTTGCTATCGGGAGATAACGATAATCTTTGAAAATCCATGATAAAAATATTTTCTTCCGTTGGTAGTTTTTTAGCATTAGTTAAAAATGTAATCATTTGTAAAAATGTAATACCTTTAAAATTAAAATGAGACATTAAACCTGCTTGATACCTGGCCGTTCCAAGTTACCCCGTCTATATGGGGTAAAAAGATCTAGATAACAAATTAGATGAATTTATAGAATTTGTTTTATTTATTTATTTTAGCAAGTAGATATTAAAATTGTTGTTAAATCTATCAAGGCAATTTCGTTAATGTATTTTTTTTTCATTTTTATTAGCTGGTACAAGTGGCAAATAACTGTCCAAGATCTCTGGAAAAAGGCAGAGAAAGAATGTTCTGCACCAAATGAGAAAGATCCATTATTGTGTATGGATTTGATTTACATGCACACCTTATTAAAATCTGGTTATGGGCTAAATGACAATAACGATTTGGAGGTAAAATAATATTTTACTTTTTTCTTAAAATTGTTTCTAATTACTAAATTTCCATTAATTTTTTAGATGATTTTGAAGCTGGATGACCACGAAATTTCCTGGGTTCTTGGATTCGCATACAGTAAACTTGGTAATTGATTTTGTAATTAATCGATGGAATAAAATGTAAATATAGATTATGATCAACGAATAAAGTTTTTATTATAGCATTTATAAAATTGGGATTTTATTTCTATAAAATTAGAATTTTTTTATATGATGATATAATATATATATTTTAAATGAATTATGTAGGAAAATAAGCAAAATATTTTATGTAGTTGGGCAAGTTCAATATTTCATTTATAAATTCATCTTAAGGTTCAATATCTGATTTCGTTTTCTACTTATTTACTAATAACAGTCACTATTACCAGAACTAATAGAATTACAGCATCTAGTTTGTAAAATAAAACCAATAATCTAGAAATAATATTTAATTGGATTGGATTCGAAAAATGACATTTTGAGCACATAAATAATGACAAAAATGTCTTAATTTATCAAATAAAAAATTTAATACAAAAGTAGAGTAGTTCTATTCAAAATTGTATCAATTGGCACCATCAGCTCTACTATAATTTAATATTTAATTTAACTTTTACGATTTAAAATTAACTTCATCTAAAATATAATTTATTTTGTGTTTTATAAGCTTCCCGTAAGTTATACTAATCGTCCAAAAATTAAAAATTAAATTTTTTGCATATCTTCACGTTTTAGAGGTTTCTAAACATTTTAGCATGAATCAGAAATAAATGGATGTGTGTGTGTGCACATGTGCGGATACAATTTTTCGTCTACGATTTTGGGCGTATGGGTGAACCGATTTAAATAATTCAAAAAGCAATCGATTCCTATTGATAGAGGGTATGCTGATTAGTTTTTGGCAAAGACAGGCCCAGCCGTTTCGGAGATACGGAGCAAAGAATGTAGAAAATAAAAATCGCGTTTTTGAAAAAACGGAGTATCCGATTTGAATGATTCAAAAAATATTCAATTCGTAATGATGGGGAAAAGTGATGATTAGATTTTGGCAAAGGTAGGTCTAGCCGTTGCGGGAATACGGAGCTTAATGTGCAAGAAATTGCAGTTTTTGAGAGAAAAAAGCATCCGAATTGAACGGTTCAAAAACTTTCTGCTTGTGTTGATAAGACATTTGCTTTTGGGGAAAAAAATATTTGACGATTTTTTTTTTGTATATTGAAAATAATTTAGATTTTAATTTTAATTCTGGCTAAAGTTCTGAAGCTTACTTATATACTTTAAATAAACAATTTTAACTTTGTAATTCAGTTTAATAACTCTTATAAATATTAAACAATCTTGCACTATTTATATAATCTATTCGAAAACATTCAATATTCCTCGAACATTTAATTACTGTACGGGAAGTTCCAGCAATTTGCCTTAAGGCACGATACCATACACCCCACTAGTTAACTTTTATATTACTATGTATAAAAATAGATTTTAAATATTACATACAAAAAATAATTTATTCATAAATCGCATGTCAAATTATTTTAATCCACAATAATTCGCTAATGATGAAGATTTGAAAATAATAACATATCAGAAATGTTAAATTCTAGTTCATAATATATTACTATATAGCATGTCGTCGTTATTGTACGACCATTATATTGTTATTAGGAATGCAAACAATAACTATGAACAATACAAATTGTTATCAACAATAAAGACGGCTTTGTTCGAAATGTTTTTACGATAACAAAGTCGATCATGTGATACTAGAAAATTAATAAACAACTCTACGGAGATTCAAATTCATTGGAAAAATTGGAAATATCGAAAATAAAACTGATAATAATGCTGAATACCGTTAAGACGATTGTAAGATCGCATTATACGCCACTTTCTCGCTTAAGACACGTATTTAGCGCATGTTTGAAAAATCGTCTTAACGAGGTTACTTTATATCATTTCAGAGGTAAATTGATGAAAGTTGCTATTTTGTAGCGTTCATATAAAATTTATAAACAATTAAAACAAGCAGTGATACATAAAATAACGCATTGAAAAATCAATTTTACTATTTTTATACATTATTCATTAATTCATTTGTTCATTCCTCAAATTCTTTGAAAATTTGTATTTTTTAAAATAGTCAAACATTGATCAAAAAATGACATCTTTGTAAATATATTGGAATCTTTAAAATGTACATCTTTGATAAATAGCATCTTCCTAAGAAAATTTACATCTTACAGCTTTAATTTTATAAAGATGGAAAATTTTGAAAATTGACATTTTTGAAAATGTATATATTTGAATAATTCAATCTTCAAAAATTGATATAGAAAAAAAGAGGTCTTAGAAAATTTACGATCCTGATAATTAACATTCTTGAAATGTTACTTTGCAAAAATTGTCATATATACAAATTGATATTTTTGAAAAATATTATTTTTGTAAAATAAAAAAATTAAAAAAAAAATTACGCCAGACAATTTTAAAAATTTACATTGAAAATGGATATATTTTAGGAATAGAATTTTTAAAAATTGACATAGAGAAAAAAATAACTTAGAAAATTGATGATCTTGATAATTGGTATTCTTGATATCCTACGTTGCAAAAATGGTCATATATACAAATTGATATTTTTTAAAAATATTATTTTTAAAAATAAAAAAAAAATAAAAAATTATAACATCAGACAATTTCAAAAATTGGCATTAAAAATTGACATATTTTAAAAATAGAATCTTCAAAAATTTACATAGAAATTTTAGAAAATGTACGATCTTGATAATTGACATTCTTGAAATCCTACTTTGCCAAAATTATTATATATACAAATTGACATTTTTGAAAAATAATATTTTTGGAAAATAAAGAAATTTTGGAAAAGATTTTAACGACATACAATTATAAAAATTGACTTTAAAAATTGATATATTTTAAGAATAGTATTTTCGAAAATTTAAATAGAGAAAGAGAGCTCTTAGATAATTAATCATGACAATTGACATTTTTTAAATTCTACTTTGCAAAAATTGTCATATATACAAATTGATATTTTTAAAAAATATTATTTTTGGAACATAAAATTTAAGTAATTAACGACAAAGAATTTTAAGAATTGACTTTAAAAATTGATATATTTTGAAAATAGTATTTTCGGAAATTGCCATAGAAAAAAAGAGATTTTAGAAATTTGATGATCTTGATAATTGATATTCTTGAAATCCTACTTTGCAAAAATTGTTATATATACTACGACATTTTTGAAAAATAAAAAAATTGGGAAATTTTTAAACTACAGACAATTGTAAAAATTGTCATTAAAAAGAGATATATTTTAGTAAAAGAATTTTCAAAAATGGGCATAGATAAAAAGAAATCTTAGAAAATTATTGATCTTGATAATTGATATTCTTGAAATCGTTCGTAGCAGAATTTCATATACTTTCAAATTGACATTTTTAAAAAATACTTTTGTTGGAACTACTTGAAATTTTTTTTTAACGACAGGCAATTTTAAAAATTGACTTTAAAAATTGATATATTTTAAGAATAGAATCTTCGAAAATTAACATGGAGAAATGAGATATTAAAAAATTGACAATTTTGAAAATTTACATTAGAAATGGATATATTTTAGGGATAGAATCTTCAAAAATTGACACTGTAAAAAAAATTAGAAAATAGACGATCTTGATTTTGACATTTTTGGAATTAAATATTGGTTTCATTTACTAAAGTAAAACCTAAGTTTATAATTTCATGTTTACTTTAAATTAAAACCGAAGTTATTAATATTGAACTAATTATTAAGTAATCCACACAATAAAAAAGCAAAATGAAGAAAAATTAATTATAAATACAAAGAATTTTAGAGCTTTTTTACTCTAGTGAATTCTAAAAATTCCGCAATTGTCTTCTCTAGTTATGAATATTGTAGTAGAGAGAGACCTGGTAATAAATGAATAAGTTTTGCTAAAAAATAATAAATGAAAAATAACTAAAAAAATCTGAAAAATCTAGCAAGTCCATTTACTAGCAATGGATGTTGAGTAAAATTTTCTATAGCATGTTACAAAAATAGATTCCAAACTTTCTCTCAATCAGTCTTAAAATAAATTTATCAATATAACATTTAATACATCCAGAGATAAACTTTATCTTCCAATAAATATTTATAGTAAAGTAAAAAATAAAAATCATACTGTATTAAAAATAAATCAGCACATGGGTCAAGGCAAATTTTTTATAAAAATACATACAAATTATCTTGCATACACTCGTTGCAAGATTTTTAATCAAAAATATGAAAAATACGTTTTTCAATTTTAATAATACTAATCAAGAACTAGGTGTAAGTAAATATTCTATGTTCGAATTTCATAAAAATTTGTGGATATTACATATTATATCATATATTATACATCATAATATAATATGAAATTTAATCAATGAGGAGTGTTCCACGATTGTCGGTAATGCTCGTTTACTAACAATAAGTGACGTTACAGTCCCCCTTTATCATTTTGATACTTTATAAAATGAAAAACATATGAGGACCAGCAGTCCATGTAGTGTAAGGTCTATGTTCCAAAACACACATTTTTTTCAGTTTCGGTATCAAGCGATTCCTAATGACTTGAAACGTCAAGAAAACATGGAATTAAAAAATTGGATTTTTTGGCATAAATAAAATTCGCTTCTTTCGGGAAGTCAAAAATATTCCGAAATCGAGTAGGACTTTATCTCAACTTATTGTTAGATAGTCTAATAGACTTGCCTTTGATTCTACTATATATATTTATACTTATGATTTTTATGATATTTTTGAGCACTGCATTTTGCAAAGACAATAAAAAATATCTTGGATCTTACATGAGTCTGTATATAATTAGTTTAATTATTTTCACAATGTTTTTTTCGAATAATTTTTAAAGCAGTGATTGACATACGTCAAAAAAGAGAGGGAGAGATCGTGCAAATGGCAATAATAATAAAACATCCTGCGCGAATAATATAATTATATTATATAACCATAATGCACGTACGTTTATATGAAACAACGACTGAACAAATAATAAATGACACATGGAAAAAAAATCTGCGTTTTAATAAATATGATTTTATTTATTATTCATTTATAAAAAAAAGTTTTGAACGTAACTCTCCAAAACTCAAAATAATTAGATAAATACTTCCAAAAT
>NW_020539727.1:12155534-12198311 GCF_003426905.1 Ctenocephalides felis | reverse complement strand
ACGGAGCAAATAATGCAGAAAATAGAAATTCAGTTTTTGAGATAACGATATTGAATTCCGATTTCAATAACTCAAAAACATTTTATTTATTTAATGAAATGAAGAATTGGTTAACTGGTTTTTGGGAAGGCAGGTCTAGCGATTTCGGAGATCCAAATAAAAAATTGAATAAAATGTCTAAGACAAAAGTATATTATACAAAATAATAAAACTAATTCAATTTGTTTTATGAATGCATTTGGAACAATATTTAAAATTTATTATATTTTTTTTTAATATAATATTATTATTTATTATCAATTTTGCAAAATATATATATTATATCATAAAATAATATTTTATATTGATTTTTTGAATCAATACTAAAAGTGTAAATTATGTGAAATGTGAAATAAATTGTTACAAAATATCAATCACCATAATATTGGATTTTTTCCAAACTTATTTTTTATTGCAGAATATACACTCCTCTATTTTTGTATTTACAACTAAGTTGTTTTATGTTTTATTCAAGTACTTGAAAAGTGTAGAAAATTATATTATTTTATTATTTTCTCAATAATTAAATTAGTAGAGATATTGCAAATTCATTGATCTTCTCTAAAGATCAAATTTGTCTCACATACGCACATACTTTCTGTATTTGGTCTCAAACGATTCAGAACAACTAGAAATGTCGACAAAATATAAATCAACTAGTGGTGCATGGCATCGTGCCTTAAGACAAATTGCTGAAACTTCCCGTACCGAAAATTAAGATTTTTAAAAACCTTTAAAATTTATTGAAAACTTTGGAAAAAAAGATTTGTGACTTTTTTGAAAAAATAGATTTTTTTATATTTCTAATTTTTCTATACTTTGAATTTTTCTGAAAATTTTGAATTTTTTTTTTTCAACGCGATCGTGCTGCGCGGCTGTTTTAGAGATGAAATATCAAAGCGCGTAAGCGCCGCCCCGCTTCCGGTATAATTATTGGTACGGAACCTGAAGAACTGTAAACAAAATTCATACTTCTTATTATTATAATCTCTATAAAATATCTGATAATTTGATGTGCATATGTCTAATGATCATTTTTTATCGTCAACTGACATTTTTTTACTTCAGCTCCAAAACCGATAGACCTGCCTTCACAAAAGTTTAATCATTTCTTCATTTTGTCAATTAAAGTAAAATATTTTTGTAAAATCGAATACTTTTCATAAATCGTCGACAAAAATTTGTACTCGAACAAACACACACACGCACACATATACATACATCCATTTTTTTAAGGTATGTCGAAATTTTTGAAACGTATAGATCTGCAAAAGTTTTTTTTATTTTAATTTAATTTTTTATGTTTTTGCGATTACTATAATTAATCATACGAGAAGTTGAATATTTGTTTCTACATATTATTAAAGTATTTTAAATGTAGAAAAATAGATCAACTTTATTATTTTCTCAATAACAATTGGTAGAGACATTGCAAATTCACTGATCTTCTGTGAAAATCACACACACATTCTTTCCATTTTGGTCTCAAAAGATTCAAAACGACTTGAAACGTGGACCAATTATAAACTAATCAAAAAACACTAAAATTAAATATCACACACATACTTTCCACTTTTCCATTTTCGGTCTCGAAAGATTCAGAACGACTTCAAACGTTGACCAAAAATGAACTAATAATGAAAAATAATAAATTAAATAGAATCGCAAATACAAAATTAAACATGTTTCCAAACATTTTTGGAAAAAAATAGTTTTATTGTATACAGATAGATTATTTAGGTTATTATTATCTATTATTATTAAATTTTATTATTAGCAATTATATAAAATTATTCATCTTTTCCTTAAAGCCCATGATGATCGTCCAAGAATGAGAACAAGGGCTCTTTCTAGACAAGAAATTGTCTACAGTGTAGTCATTGATGCTGGTTCTACTGGATCAAGGGTTATTGCTTATGAATTCCAAAAACAAGGTAGTAAAAATTTAAAAAAAAAATAGACAAAATAACAGTGATATAGATATTTATAAATAATTAAAAAATGTTGTTATTATGCTTTAGATGATGCTTACGACCTTTTACGAGAAGACTTTCACCAGCAAGAACCTGGTTTGTCAAGTTATGCCAATGATCCAGAAGAGGTAAGTAAAATTCATACTTTTTTTTATTTACATCAATGAACTACAATCTGTCATAATAAACAACAATCAGTAATTTTAATGGTTTGTTAAATAGGAAAAGGTCGAATGGTCACCGAGTGATGATCCGATTCGAGGTTGATGTGTCCTGATGTGAAAAAATTTAAATAAAGTCTACGAGTAATTGTGCATATTATAGGATTACTAAAGAATATCAAAAAAGGCCGTTTTGGCTGAGCCGTTCAATGTCATGGTTTTTTTATTAAATTTTTGGCCAAGATGTTTGGATGGTTCTGTATTCTATCCTTGTATCTTAAATTGAATTTGCTGTTTCTTCTTCCTTGACAGTGTTTATGTTCAAATCAGTATGAACCAACCAATTTAGGACATACTTGGGTGCATTTATAATTTCTTTCAAAATCTTGTTTTGAAATCTTTGAATTATGACGATTTTGGATTCACGCGCCGTTTCCCAAAGCTGTATTCCGTACGTCCAAATTAGTTTCAACAACATGAATTGGTACAGAAGAGGTTTGTTCCATGTGCTTAACTGAGATTTCCGGTAAAATTAATACTTCAAGAGTAGTTTTTTAAATTCTTCTTAGAAGATATTTCTCTAAATTCCTGGTTTTTGTTCATGTAAACAGTGTACAGTCCAAAATTTTATTCAAATCTTCCAGAAAAAACACATAACAGAAAATATATATCAGGAACTAACTATTTGCAAACTTTTACAAAATTTAAAATATTGGTCACTAAAATACATCCCCAAATGGATGCTTCTGTTGATTCCACTTCTGTTACTTATATTAAAAATTGTGCTCCATTATTAATTTACGGTAGGGCATCGAAAATGAAAATGTTTATATCTTTACGTTTCAAAGGATTCTGATATTTTGGCATACCTTAGAAAAAATTCATGTATGTGTGTGTGTATGTGCGTGTGAAATTTTCGTCGACGATTTCGGAAATTTTCGTGATCACAACAGCTCAATGACATGACTAAAGATACATTTGGGAGCTACCGCCAAATTATTGAAAAATCTAATTAAACATGTCATTGATTTTTGTCTAAAAATCTTTCTAGATAGTCCTGTAATTCACTGTCCTAGCACCATAATTTGAAAAGTCTTATGATTCAAACCAAAAGATGTTATCTGACTAAAAACACCTATTATGGCTTTAGAATATATATTTAATTTTCATCGATGATTTCGGGAACACCGATCAACCGGTTTGAATAATTCAAAAAACCTTCGATTCGTATTGATAAGGAGACGTGCTGATTAGTTTTTGGCAAAGGCAGGTCTAGTCGTTTTGAAGATACGAAGCAAAAAGTGCAGAAATTTGGATTAGATCATAGACATCCGCTCATAGCGTTCCGTGTGAGCATGTCGTTATAGCTGATTTGGTTAGCGCGTCACCGCAATTTTCGTTTGCGTTAGTAGATAAGAAAGTCAAAACTGATCACACGCCTGTAATATTTAACTTCCCGTAGGGTAAGTTATTGTAATGGGCCGAAAATCGGAATTGAAAATTTTAACATTTCTCAACGTTTTGAAGGTTTCTGAACGTTTTGGCATACCTCAGAAAAATGGATGTGTGTGTTGTGTGTGTATGTATGTATGGATACAAATTTCCAGTCACGTTTTAGGGCGCACGGATCAACCGCTTTGAATGGTTCAAAAAACATTCGATTCCTATTGATAGGGAAAAGAGCTGATTAGTTTTTGGCAAAGGCAGGTCCAGCCGTTTCGGAGGTACGGAGCAAGAGTGCAGAAAATAGAAATCGAATTTTTGAGAGAACGGAGTATCCGATTTGAATGATGTAAAAAACATTCAATTAGTAATGATTGGGAGAAGTGCTTATTAGTTTTTGGCAAAGGCAGGCATAACCATTTCGAAGATACGGAGCTAAATATGTAAAAATGGCAGTTTTTGAGAGAACTAAGCGTCCGACTTAAATGATTCAAAGAACTTTCTGCTTGTCTTAACAAAATAATTGATTTTGGAAAAAAAAATTTTGTTCCATTTTTTTTTTTTTTGTAGTTTTTTTTGTATATCGAAAATATTTCAGATTATTATTTTTTATTCTGACTATAGTTCTAATATACTTCACAAATAATTTAAACTCTGCAATTCAGTTTATATAGTTCTCATAAATAATAGACAATGTTACAATATTTATAATAAACTATTTGAAAACATTCTGTATTCCTCAAACATTTCGTTACGGTACGGGAAGTTCCAGCAATTTGCCTTAAGGCACGATGCCATAATTGCCTCAAGACAGAAATCCACTTACAGCTAGTTTTTTTAATTTTTGTTTAATACTTTTTATGTTTGTATAGTTGATACTATTTAAAATTGTTAATTCAGTGCATATATTTTACGAACAAAAAATTGATGCATTTGAAATAAAATATGTTCATTCCAACAATAAGTCCGCTTAATTAGATTTTGTTTATATATATTTCATTCAAATATATATAAACAACGTCGTCTAATCTAACAAGTTTTCACATTTTGTCTACAGATACAAATAATGAAAATTCTAGTTTTTATAATATTTATTCATAGACATTTTTATTGGCTCATTATTTTTATTCTTTGAATATTTAATTACGGTACAGGAAGTTCCAGCAATTTGCCTTAAGGCACGATGCCATACACCCGACTAGTATTACTATTATTTATATTTATATAGTTATATTTTTCTCCCGTTTCTTTTACCAAGGGAGCCAAGAAAATAATGGAGCTCCTCAGTAAAGTAGATGGTTTCGTACCAGCTGAAGCAAAACCCAAAACGACTCCATATTTGAGAGCCACTGCTGGTCTACGTCTTTGGGTGAAGAAGTTGCAGAAAAACTTCTTCAGGCAGTCCAAAGACAATTTGAGAAAACCGACTACAAAGTTGAGCACGATGCTGCTGGATTATTGAGTGGAAGTGATGAAGGACTTTTTGCATGGTTTACTGTCAATTATCTAAAAGGTAATAATAGACTAATATTGCAAAAAAGTGCACTGACATTACTTAAAATTATAGTAATGAATGGTATTTTTTACGATGCTATTTGAAAGTAGGGGGCAAATGATGTGTAATTAGTCTATAAATACGGACACATTGTCAAGTTTTTGATGAAAGTATTTTTAAAGTATAATTTCTTTAAGCGCGACAAGGGAGTAAATCTGTGAAAATGCAACGGAAGAGCGTTACGCTAGAGTCAAGTGCCGATGATTCGTCATTCGCTCTCGATGATATCATTTCTATACAGGTCGATTGTGATTGGTCGACGTGTCGCGTGAGAGTGTTCTTTGATTGTATGCGTATACGTAGTATGCCCCCGAATACGAGAAACGTATTGTTCGGAATGTCAATAGATTTTAAGGTTACGTCCTAGTAGAAATCTTGATTTGATAAAAAATGTCTGGATAGGAAGAATATTTTTTCCTGTCTCCAGTAAATAATTATAGTAATATAAATATGTATGCAATTTTGAGCACTGTTGTTTAGTTTACAGTACTCGAATATAATTTTTACTAAACATTATATAAATGTTTTTTAAGATGCATTGTGGTGAGCATAGCTCACTTAGTAGCGTGTTTGATTCACACGACAGGGATCTTCGGATCGAATCCTGTCATTGACTTAGAATTTAAATAAATATATACATATAGCCAATTTGAAATTAATTTTCAGAATAAAAAGAATTGGATTTGTTAAGTAGAATTTGAATAAAAATTAGGAGTAAGAATTAAAATAACAGAATTCGAATAGCTGAGTTGTATTAAAAGTAAGAACAAAAAATATTAAAACTGGTTGAGATTAAAAGAAGAATAAAGATATAAAATAGCTATTTTATATCATAATTAAAGAAGGATTAAAAAAAGATATTAAAGAAGGACTTGAAGTGGATTTAAAATTTGTAATTATAAAGCAAGAATTGAAAAGAGATAGTCACAACTTGACTGAAAATTGATTAAAAAAAAATTAAAAATAAAAATAATTATATTGATAGAATGATATGATATAATTTAAAGTTGATTTAACTTTTATAAACCATCTTTCTCCCTATACTTTAAATAGCATTGTTAACGTAAGTTTATTGATTAGAAATTATTTCTATATTATTCGTAGTTTCTATAATTCTTTAAAGTTATTAAAATGGAAAATATTTTTTAGGCAAGACAGATATTACAGCTGTTCAAAGAATGAGATTATATAGGCAGCGAAAAAAGTAAAAAAAATACCATCAGTCAATGAATGTATGTTAATTTTAATTACATGAAGTTCTTCAAACACAATTATTACATGATGAGTGAAGTTGCAAAAACAATATTTGTTTAGGGGTTGTTTAACATAATCCACTGTGTGAACGAATATTATAGAATTTATTAATCAGCTATTACTTCATTTCTCTAATAAAGGTTCATTTCTAAATGCTAATTACAATGACAAACCGATCATGTCATATTTGAAGTATGACTTTAATTGCATTATTTTTTTAAATATTATACATATTTTAATGCTATTATAAATATTTGATTTATAATTTATCATTATATAAATGTGTATAATGGTCGACACTAATAAATGTGTGCATCACGAGTGTTACCATATTACTAATAAACATTATTCAAAATTGTTATATGATGTATTTATTTTTTCCTAAATGCCATCTCGTACGATAGCAAAAAACTTTTACTTCAATCGCACACTCTTTTTTTAGTTTCATTGGTTTTTAGCACTGTTGTTTAGTTTACGGTACTTGAATATAATTTTAGTAAACGTTATATAATTGTTTTTTAATGTGTATTGTATTAATTTTAAGTTGATTCAATATTTTTATATGACCTCTAGAATAGGTTATTTGCGTTTGGGGTAAAAGAGCAATCTAAACTTTTGCACTTTTTATTTTATTCAAGACTAAGGTTGGATACACATTTTTTGCCCTCTACTTTAAAATAGCATTGTTAAGAAAATACTACAATTGACTTGTCGTTATTTTGAGTTGATGGTGGCTTTACGATTTTATCAATATAATTAGAGATCCTAATACAATTTTTATTTTATTATTATTTTTTAAGGATCTTTGGATAAACAAACGTATGCTGCTTTAGATTTGGGCGGAGGTTCAGCTCAAGTCACATATCAACCAGAAAATAATTACGTAAAATTCTTAAAGAAAAATATGCATCCTGTATCTTATAAGAACATGAACATCTTCAGTAAAAGGTCAGAATAGAAATCTGTCGGAATATTCAGCAACCGATTCTGTCTTACAATGTTATGGCAAGGCCATGTTACGGTCCAACTTCCATGCATTATGCTACTAAATCATACTGAATACTGTCAAAATGTCATGTATTTGCTGTCCGTTCAGGCGTTTTACACGTAAACTGCGACGTCACTCGTATGTTATGAAGCTGGGTCAGAAAGACCCTGTTATCTAACATCGTTTTGTTGACATTTGTGCGGTTTCTGGCTCAAGTTTTCTATATGACAACCTGAGAAAAACGCCTGGCTGCACAGCAACCACATAGCTTTTGTCAATATTTAGTATGAAAAGTTCTTCATAACACAGCCTTGCCATAACAATGGTCTGTTGTAAAGCAGAACCGGTCCGTCTATTAATAATTTAGGTTCTAATCTTTACCAGATTTTTGACTGATTTTAATTATTTTCTAGTTATTTAGGTTTGGGCATAAATGCAGCAAGAAACACTTTATTCGAAGCTGATTCTAGAAATGGAATTAAAGAAGGCCAAAGTGTTTTCAGCAAATGTCTTCATCCGCAAATTAAGAATGTTCCTTTCGAATTTAATAACAAGAAATATTTTGTCAGGTAAGTTTAATTAATAAATATTAATAAAAAAATCACAACACTTCCAATGAACCAAAAAGTCTGTAATTTTTGAAGATGTTCAAAGTTATTGAAAAAACCTTAAGAATATTTCAGAGCAATTTTAGAAAATTTCAAGGATTTTTAAAGATTTTTGCGTATGAGCTATTGGGATTTATTAAAAATAAATGAAAGAGTTTATATGAAGATCTTTTAGGACTGATACGAAAAATTTTAACTATTATTTTAAGGAAGATAATAACAATAATTAATCATTTTAATAAAAACATTGCAGACTATCAAAATTTTTTAATAGAGAAAATTATTACTATCTATTAATTCACTTGTGTCTATGAAAACTAAAATACTCTGGATGGTTATTTTTCAAATTTATCATATTGTTACTAGCAAAGTACTTGTATCAAATCTTTAAAAATGTTCTACTGATTGTTACGCTCCAACTTCCATACATTATGCTACTGAATACTGCTTCATACTGAATACTGTTAAAATGTCATGTATTTGCTGTGCATTCAGGCGTTTTACACATAAACTGCAACGTCACTCGTGTGTTATGAAGCTGGGTCAGAAAGACCCTTTGAAACATTCATACCATAGTTTTTTTGACATTCGTGCGGTTTCTAGGTTAAGTTTTCTATCTGAAAACCTGAGAAAAACGCCTGACTGCACAGCAAATGCATTTTTTTTTATTTATTATTCATAGCAAGCTATACAAAGTACATTTAGCTACATTTGTTACAGTTAAATATTAATTGACGGAGTGAGAAAAATCGCTATACAAATACATGACGTTTTGACAGTATTCAGTATGATTCAGTAGCATAATGTATGGAAGTTGGAGCGTAACATGGCCTTGCCATAACATTTTTCTCAAAAATTTTAAAAATGTTTAAAGATTGTTTGAAACCTTCTATATCTTAAAAAAACTCTTACCAATTAGTAAAACATTTCGAAGATCTTATAGAAGTACAAAAAATTCTTAGAGGCTTTTATAATATCCTTAATCTTTTTTTATAAAGTAGTATAAAAAGTTCTTTATTACATAGCCTTGCTATAACATTAGGCCATTATTAGGCAGAATCAGTCCAATTAGCTGAACTTTAAGGGTTTTGGGAGATTTTTTTAGTGCAGAGTACCAAAAACACCAATTTCTATATTTTTCACTAATTTTTTCTACTCATCATTGCAGTGGTATGCCATCCCTGATCAGAAATCGCCGATTTAGCATGATGGTCTGCAAATACTACGTTTTGCAGGATCTAATTCCTTTGGTAGATCCTAAACCTTTGGGTTTGTCCAAACAAGAATCTGTTGCAGTCAGTGCCTTCTATTATCGTGGATTGGCAGCTCAACTTATTAGTAAGATAATATGAAATTTAATTTTATAAAATCAAGTCAAGGGCTTGTAAAAATAAGCTGGTCTAACGAAAAAAATTGACAAAAGAAGCAAGAAGATATAAAAATTTTGCTTGTGTTTTTCAATTTTCACCACCAGCCATTTTAAAAGTGCAATTTATTATATGAACATTTTAAGAAATCGAAAAAGAAAGTATGATACTTTTGTGGCTTTTGGAACCAGCAAAAGTGTTTTTTTGATTCATATCTTATATATAAAAACGAAGCACTCGATAAAATGATCCGCTAAAACTTGAAAACGGCTGAACCGATTTGGCCAGTCTTAGTCTTGAAAAATTCGTGCTAATCAATAGGTTGTCGGAAAGGTGAGATATTATTTCAAAATCGTGTAGAAACTTTACATTTTTAATTTGAAAATTTTTGTAGAAGCGTAATTTAAATAAAACAATGGACGGTGGCTAATACGTCGAATGTCAAACGTTTTTGACAGATGATGTTCAATTGCGTTTAATAGGATGTCTTACGTTAATATTATTCAATTATGATTAAATTGTAGTAAGTAGTTTTGTTTGTAATTTTATTTAGTAAATGGGCCGCAAGTGTTACTAGAAACTCAATATATCAACTTTTTTGAAATGTAAATATGAAAACGCACTTTTTGGCAAATTTTTGTCAAACACGGTGCTCAGAAAGATCTCATTTGTATAATTATATACTCATTGGTATTTATAAAACATTTTCTAGGTTATATTATTTTTTATTTATGTTATTTATATTCAAGACCTAAATTTGGTATCGATCAAAAAGACATTTTGTCAAATAACATTTACCCAGTTATACTTTCCCAGAATTTATCGAAGAATAGATAGTAATATATGAAGGTCCGGGTTTAAAAAGGTTCACCACCGATGTGTCAAAAACCAGTAAAGTTAAGCATTGTTTAACAACAACATTTGAAAGTAGAGGGAAAAGGGTGTATAAGCAGCTATAACCTTGATTCTCATGTCTTTGCTATCGGGAGATAAACGATAATCTTTGAAAATCCATGATAAAAATATTTTCTTCCGTTGGTAGTTTTTTAGCATTAGTTAAAAATGTAATCATTTGTAAAAATGTAATACCTTTAAAATTAAAATGAGACATTAAACCTGCTTGATACCTGGCCGTTCCAAGTTACCCCGTCTATGGGGTAAAAAGATCTAGATAACAAATTAGATGAATTTATAGAATTTGTTTTATTTATTTATTTTAGCAAGTAGATATTAAAATTGTTGTTAAATCTATCAAGGCAATTTCGTTAATGTATTTTTTTTTTATTTTTATTAGCTGGTACAAGTGGCAAAATAACTGTCCAAGATCTCTGGAAAAAGGCAGAGAAAGAATGTTCTGCACCAAATGAGAAAGATCCATTATTGTGTATGGATTTGATTTACATGCACACCTTATTAAAATCTGGTTATGGGCTAAATGACAATAACGATTTGGAGGTAAAATAATATTTTACTTTTTTCTTAAAATTGTTTCTAATTACTAAATTTCCATTAATTTTTTAGATGATTTTGAAGCTGGATGACCACGAAATTTCCTGGGTTCTTGGATTCGCATACAGTAAACTTGGTAATTGATTTTGTAATTAATCGATGGAATAAAATGTAAATATAGATTATGATCAACGAATAAAGTTTTTATTATAGCATTTATAAAATTGGGATTTTATTTCTATAAAATTAGAATTTTTTTATATGATGATATAATATATATATTTTAAATGAATTATGTAGGAAAATAAGCAAAATATTTTTATGTAGTTGGGCAAGTTCAATATTTCATTTATAAATTCATCTTAAGGTTCAATATCTGATTTCGTTTTCTACTTATTTACTAATAACAGTCACTATTACCAGAACTAATAGAATTACAGCATCTAGTTTGTAAAATAAAACCAATAATCTAGAAATAATATTTAATTTGATTGGATTCGAAAAATGACATTTTGAGCACATAAATAATGACAAAAATGTCTTAATTTATCAAATAAAAAATTTAATACAAAAGTAGAGTAGTTCTATTCAAAATTGTATCAATTGGCACCATCAGCTCTACTATAATTTAATATTTAATTTAACTTTTACGATTTAAAATTAACTTCATCTAAAATATAATTTATTTTGTGTTTTATAAGCTTCCCGTAAGTTATACTAATCGTCCAAAAATTAAAAATTAAATTTTTTGCATATCTTCACGTTTTAGAGGTTTCTAAACATTTTAGCATGAATCAGAAATAAATGGATGTGTGTGTGTGCACATGTGCGGATACAATTTTTCGTCTACGATTTTGGGCGTATGGGTGAACCGATTTAAATAATTCAAAAAGCAATCGATTCCTATTGATAGAGGGTATGCTGATTAGTTTTTGGCAAAGACAGGCCCAGCCGTTTCGGAGATACGGAGCAAAGAATGTAGAAAATAAAAATCGCGTTTTTGAAAAAACGGAGTATCCGATTTGAATGATTCAAAAAATATTCAATTCGTAATGATGGGGAAAAGTGATGATAAGATTTTGCCAAGGCAGGTCCCAGCGGTTTCGGAGATACAGAGCTAAATGTGCAAAAAATGGCAGTTTTTGAGAGAAAAAAGCATCCGAATTGAACGGTTCAAAAACTTTCTGCTTGTGTTGACAAGACATTTGGAAAAAAAAATTTTGACAATTTTTTTTTTTGTATATTGAAAATAATTCTGAAAATAATTTAGATTTTAATTTTATTTCTGGCTAAAGTACTGAAGCTTACTTATATACTTTAAATAAAAAATTTTAACTTTGTAATTCAGTTTAATAACTCTTATAAATATTAAACAATCTTGCACTATTTATAATAATCTATTCGAAAACATTCAATATTCCTCGAACATTTAATTACTGTACGGGAAGTTCCAGCAATTTGCCTTAAGGCACGATACCATACACCCCACTAGTTAACTTTTATATTACTATGTATAAAAATAGATTTTAAATATTACATACAAAAAATAATTTATTCATAAATCGCATGTCAAATTATTTTAATCCACAATAATTCGCTAATGATGAAGATTTGAAAATAATAACATATCAGAAATGTTAAATTCTAGTTCATAATATATTACTATATAGCATGTCGTCGTTATTGTACGACCATTATATTGTTATTAGGAATGCAAACAATAACTATGAACAATACAAATTGTTATCAACAATAAAGACGGCTTTGTTCGAAATGTTTTTACGATAACAAAGTCGATCATGTGATACTAGAAAATTCATAAACCACTTTACGGAGATTTAAATGCACTGGAAAAATTGGAAATATCGAAAATAAAACTGATAATAATGCTGAATACCGTTAAGACGATTGTAAGATCGCATTATACGCCACTTTCTCGCTTAAGACACGTATTTAGCGCATGTTTGAAAAATCGTCTTAACGAGGTTACTTTATATCATTTCAGAGGTAAATTGATGAAAGTTGCTATTTTGTAGCGTTCATATAAAATTTATAAACAATTAAAACAAGCAGTGATACATAAAATAACGCATTGAAAAATCAATTTTACTATTTTTATACATTATTCATTAATTCATTTGTTCATTCCTCAAATTCTTTGAAAATTTGTAGTTTTTTATTATTATTATTTGTAATATTTGGGATTTGTATTTTTTTAAATATTCAAACATTGATCAAAAAATTACATCTTTGTAAATATATTGGAATCTTTAAAAATTAACATCTTTGAAAAATAGCATATTTAAAAATCTTTTCTGGGAATATTTATATCTTACAGCTTTAATTTTATAGAGATGAAAAATTTTGAAAATTGACATTTTTGAAAATGTATATATTTGAAGAATTCAATCTTTAAAAATTGACATAGAGAAAAAGAGATCTTAAAAAATTGACGATCTCGATGATTGACATTCTTGAAATGCTACGATGAAAATATTGTCATATATGCAAATTCATATTTTTAAAAAATTAACTTTAAAAATTGGTTCATTTTAAGAATAATATTTCCGGAAATTGACATAGAGAAAAAAAATCTTAGGTAATTGACGATCTTGATCTTAAAAACATACGTTGGAGAAATTCTCTAATAGTTAGATCTCTCATTCTTTTGATATTTTCTAATTTAAAATACAATTTTAAAATTTCATATTAGAAAAAATTGAAGTTTCCATAAAATGACATTCCTAAACATTGACAATCTAGTATATTATATTAAAAGCTTTATAATTTTAGTGTATTTTGTGTTCTAAAAATATTTATGTTTACAGCAATAATTACAATCGTTTACTTCGATATTGATTTCAAGAACTAAATCTATGATATAATAATATGCAAATATATTAATTGCAGTTTTTAATTTCATGTGCTCGTTAAATTAAAACCGAAGTTATTAATATTAAACTAAGCTATTAGGTTATACACATAATAAAAGAGAAATGTGAAAAAAATTAATTAAAAATATAAAGAATTTTTTATGAACATTTTACAGCTTTTACACTCTTTATAATTTTTTCTAATAAGCAGTAAATACTAAAAATTCCGCTTTTGTCTTTACTCTAGTTATGAACATCGTAATAGACAGAGATCTGGTGGTAAATGAATAAGTTTTTTTTGAGAAATAATATAAATGGATAAAAATAATACATAAGAAATAAATGAATTAATATGAAAAAAAACTAACAAGTTAATATAATGTTACAAAAATAGATTCCAAACTTTTTTCTCAAAGTTGATAAATTAATTTATCAATATAACATTTAATGCAATTACAGATAAACTTTATCTTCCAATAAATATTTATAGTAAAGTAAAAAATAAAAATCATACTGTATTAAAAATAAATCAGCACATGGGTCAAGGTAAAATTTTATAAAAATACATGCAAATTATCTTGCTTACACTCGTTGCAAGATTTTTAATCAAAAATATGAAAAGTACGTTTTCCAATTTTAATAATACTAATTAGGAAACTAGGTGTAAGTGGCGTTTTGCCTCAAGGCAAGTTGCATGAACTTTTCCCAATATATGTAATTAATTAGAAACCTATAGATTAATTTAGAAGAGATTTATATACCTAGTTGTTGTAGGATATCATAATGTGAGTAATTATTACAAATTATTCAATCAAGTGCAAATTTGCCTCTAATGTCATGTAATGTCGACCAATTTTGGTTCCCACACACACAATTTTTTTTACTAAATTTCTAATGACTTGAAACGTTAAAAAAACATGAAATTAAGAAGAATCCATTTAATCATTCGGTAGTGTTCCACGATTGTCGGCAAGGCTCGTTCATTAAGTGACGTCACAGTCACCTTTTATCATTTTGATACTTTATAAAATGGAAAACATATGAGGACCAGCAGTTCATGTAGTGCAAAGTCTATGTCCCAAAACACACATTCTTCAGTTTCGGTATCAAGCGATTCCTAATGACTTGAAACGTCAAGAAAACATGGAATTAAAAAATTGGATTTTTTGGCATAAATAAAATTCGCTTCTTTCGGGAAGTCAAAAATATTCCGAAATCGAGTAGGACTTTATCTCAACTTATTGTTAGATAGTCTAATAGACTTGCCTTTGATTCTACTATATATATTTATACTTATGATTTTTATGATATTTTTGAGCACTGCATTTTGCAAAGACAATAAAAAATATCTTGGATCTTACATGAGTCTGTATATAATTAGTTTAATTATTTTCACAATGTTTTTTTCGAATAATTTTTAAAGCAGTGATTGATATACGTCAAAAAAGAGAGGGAGAAATCGTGCAAATGGCAATAATAATAAAACATCCTGCGCGAATAATATAATTATATTATATAACCATAATGCACGTACGTTTATATGAAACAACGACTGAACAAATAATAAATGACACATGGAAAAAAAATCTGCGTTTTAATAAATATGATTTTATTTATTATTCATTTATAAAAAAAAGTTTTGAACGTAAACTCTCCAAAACTCAAAAATAATTAGATAAATACTTTCCAAAATCAAGAATATTTAAAAACATCATGCAGCACTAATTAAATTTCCTTTTACAAGATATATTATAAATATATCGATCATAAAAATTAATAATATTAATAACTTATTATTATTAATATTTTTTCATCAAATTTTATACAAATACAAGAATTCGATTTGATGGTTAAATATTGATATAAATCATCAAAATATCAAAAAAGAAAAGAAATCTTAAAATATAGTAAGCGCATTTTGTTAAAAATTCCAGCTAAGTTTTTTTCTTATTTATGACTTAAATACATTTTTATACTAAGATTAAGACTTTATATTTTATTAAAAACTTTTACAACTAACTATATTTAGGGAATAGTTGTTCAAACAAAATTTAATCCCTACATAACGTCGTTTGAATGCTCAGTATAGAAACATATAAAAAAATCTTACAACTTTTTTAATTTAATAATTCTGTTTACAATACTGTTTGCAAATAATTGCGATTCATAAAAAAATTTGGAAGCATTACGATTTCCAAGCAAATTTCATCCTGTGTATGACTACATAATACTTTTTTGAACAAAAAAAAAACTTTTTTAAGCGCGACTAGGGAGTAAATCTGTGAAAATGCAACGGAAGAGTGTTACGCCCGCACTGTAGATGAGATCATTTCTATACGGGTCGATTGTGATTAGTCGTCGTGTCACGTGAGCGTCTTTTATTGTTTGGAAAAATTACGAGTTTTTTTCTTAACTACGACTTCGAATAGTTTTTTTCTATAATTTCTATGGAGATCTTCATATTTTTTATTATAAACATCAAAGCTAGCAATATTTATTGCGACAGATATCCTCCAAAAAAAAAATTAGTAAATAAAGTCCTTAGAATTATTAGCAATAAAACATATCAGAATGATTCTTAAAATTGTATTAGAGTTTTATTATTAATTTTCTTAAATATTTTGATTGACTACTTTTTAAACTACAGAGATGAATAAAAAATATATTTGCAGATTGCAGACGCGGTTAATACCAAAATATCAATTTTCATTCAGAGGGCCAATTTCCGTAAAAAAGGGCCAATTTTCATGCAAAGGGCCAATATGGGTGAAAAGGGCCAATTTTTGACAAAATGCCCAAAATACTTTAAAAAGGACAATGCCCGGCAAAAGAGTTAATTTCTGTCAAAATGGCCAATTTCCGTCAAAAAGGCCAAGAATAGTCTGTCTAATAATTAAGACCTAAAAGGGGTAGAGTAAAAGTTTGATAAAAAATCACAAAATATTGTAAGAAAAAGGTGTGTATGGTAAGATATCACGTGTATTTATTTTTTACCTAAACTTAAAAAAATGCAAATATTTGCAGAAGAAAATTAAATAAATTCACGATTTTTTCTAGATACTAAAAATACACATAATGTTGGGTGAAGGTACTAAATTCTAAATGTCATTAATATCATCAAGTGTAATGGGGCGTCCAAAAATCCTCAAAAAGCAATAACGTGATTAATGGATGCCACCCAAGTTTTTTCTTATATATGACTCCAAAACACATTTTTTATATATTATATATTATATATTATATTTCTGAACAATATCTCGACTTCATATAAATATTTTTCTCAGTGTTCATTATTAAAAAATGCGTTATTGGTCACGTAATGTCAACCGAGCAATTCATATGAATTTCTGTCCCACATATTATTGTTCGTCATTCATTCGCGTCAACCAGACGTCGGAACAAATAATAATAATATTGAGTAGTAGTACTGATTTAATTTATTTATTTAGAAACACTTACTGTTTTATTTTCGAATATTTAATGGGAACAATTTAAAGGACGTTTAACTTGTTAGATATTTGAAAATAACTTGAGGAAAACGGCTGTGATTGGAACGTGATTGGTAGTTGAATTGTGGTGATGGTATGAGATTAATTGTTGGTGTTTAATTAAGGTAAGTTGAAGATTTTTTTTTAATATTTTTATAAATATATAGGTATTGTTGTGCAAAACTTTGCAATAAAAATCCAAAATGTGTTTTAAAAAAGTTGTTATTAATTTGACAATAAATCAACGTTTTGGAACTATGGACGTTCCATCTTCAGTATAATAACAGTCAAGAGTCAAGATTTTTACTGAAAGATAAAAGTGTTTTGAGGCCAATTTTACACTCATTTATTTTAACGGTAATTTAACATTTTTAAAAGCTCTATTTTTTTTGAAATTTTTGAATAATAGATTTTTTGGAAATTTTTATGTTTTTAGAAAGTTTTGACTATTATCATTGATATCTAAACAAAATTTGTACTTATTGTTTGAATCTCTATTAAATATCTGATAATTTGATGTGCATATGTCCAATGATCATTTTTGACTGCAAAATTGCATTTTTTTTAACATTCAAAAATACAATTTTCCATTTAAATTCATCTTATAACTTTTCTTTACAAAATGTCTTGACATATCTACTTTGTACTTGACTGTTTCTACTGTACTTAGTTTTTTTTCAAATTTGTGAAATTAATGACAATGTAATATTTTCACATTTTTGGTCCTTTTTGTCCTGTATCTCCAAAATTGCTGGATTTGCCTTTCAGCGATTTAAATGTTTTTTGAATCATTCAAATCGGATGTTCCGTTCTCTCAAGAACTTTATTTCTATTTTCTGCACTCGTTACTTCGTATCTCCAAAACGACTAGATCTGCCTTTATCAAAAACTAATCAGTACGTCATCCAATCAATAGAAATCGCATTTTTTTTAATTATTCAAATCGGTTCAAATTCTTCTTCGAATGTTTAACATCAAACAAACTTAATTGTTTATATAAATTAATGAATTTGATTGAAAAAGTTCTCTATAAAATGGTTCACGTGCTTTTAATGGTATAATAATAAAATACTTCTAACAATATTGAATTCTACATCTGTTTTTAATAATTAAAGAGTATTTTTCATTTGATTTTAAGAAAATAATAATATTTTATGATATAAATTAAAGCGAAGACGTCGTAAAACTTCATAATGTTTTATAGCCCTTTTCTAAATTTAAATTCCCTTCATAGTTTAAAAAAAATTAATTGCATTTGCAATTTTTTAATTACAAATTAAATATTATTATTCATGAAACAAGCTAGGGTAAAATAACACTAGTCTTTCAGCAGTTACATTTTAAATTATTATAATTTCATTTTATGAAATTTTAAAATGAAGGTTAATTTTATCTATATTTAGATAAATTCTAAATAGGCAATATTTGGCTGAGCCCACCCATCAAAAATTTGTTTCCGACGCCACTGTTTATAACCATTATTATATAATATATGTGTTAACGTTTAAAGAATCTTTCAATGCTTTGAAAAAAAGATAATTTACTCTTTCAAATTCTTGTTAAATTAGAAAACAAAATTTCAGTAAAATCTTACTCCCGTAGGGTAGGTTATAGTATTCGCAAAAAATCTAAAATAATTTTTTTTTGCATATTTTTGCGTTTCAAATGTTTCTGAACATTTTGGCATTTCTTGCAAAAGCACTCGCTGTCAACTTTTTATACACACCAAAAACTACTGCAATAGACCATTAATGGATGTGTGTGTGTGTTCGGATACAATTTTTCGTGCACGGTTTCGAGCGCACGGATCAACCGATTTGAATGATTCAAAAAACATACGATTGAAAATATTTAAAACAATTGTTATTAAGCATTGATCGATATTTATTGATTATCTATTAATTTGTTTTCTCAAATATTTAATTCTGGTACGGTAAGTTCCAGTAATTTGCCTTAAGGCACGATGCCATACACACCACTAGTTTTTATATATATAATTTTCAATTCATTTTTTTCAGATTCTACAAAAATGAGTTTACTGAAGCAAGCCATAGTAATAGCCATTGCATTTTGCTTGTTGTCATGTGAGTAAACAAAAGTTGTTATTATATAATATACATAGACATTTAGATATATATACATGCATACATACATACATAAATATGTATATATATATATATATATATATATATATATACAAATAAATGCATGTATGTTATGAAAATTTAATATGCAACGTTCCATTGTCAACACATGTCAGTCATATACCGTAACTAAAAGGTAAAACATTAATTGATGGACATGGAAATTAATAATAATCGATTTTTTCTACGTTTTAAAAAAATACACGTCGACTATAATAGTAACTCTGGTCATAAAACAAATCATACTTTATCAGAAATGAAGACAAAAAATATTGTCATATCTTTGGAATTAATCGCTCATTATAATGTAGTAATTTGTTTCTCAATTAAACATTTATATAACTTCAAAAATTTTATACACTCTGATAAAAGCTATTTAATATCTAATTGAGTATATCTATTCCCTAACAAAAATGATGAAATTTCATTTTATAAATAAAATTAGAAATTGATGTTATTTAATTTGTCTATCAAATTTGGTGGTTTGCTGAAACTTTTACTGGCCTCGAAAATTGCAGAATATCCTTATTTTTTTTTAGCAAAAGTTGGCGTAAAAATGTGTTTTTAATTTTTTTTATCGATATGGTTTCCAAAGTGTTATCCTTGAATAATAACGCATGCAGTGTTGATTTTGGTAGGAGTTGGAGTCCCTTCAGATTCCTCCAAGGAGCCCAAAAACGAGCCGCCCTTTTATATTTCAATTATTGAGGCTGGTACTGAAGATTCCAAGATTTATTCTTATAAATTTGACCAACAAGAAAACGGTAAGATAATATTAATTTTATTAGTAATTAAATATAAAAAATCACCCTTGGCAGATTTTCCATATATAAATTTAATAGAAAAAAACACAAATTTATCATTAATAATAATACTTAATAATAATAATACTTTTAGTCAAAATATTTAATTTACTGAATAATAATTATTATAAATTAATATGAATTTAATGTTTTTCAAATTTCAATTTTCATTTAAGGGGCACAACTAGTGTGAATCAAAAAATCGAATTTTCAATTTTTCAATTTTGATAGGTTATACCTTTAAAAATAACATACCAAAATTTTAAATCGATATCTTGAATAGTTCTTGAGTCACAGCCATTTAAAGAGTATATATATAGTATATACTATATACTATATAGTATATTGATCATTTAATCTATAAACGCGTTTTTCTCGAAACTGCATTTTTCGAATTTGCTGCAGTGATTACTAAAAATAAATGATAAGATCACTATCGAATTTTTTTCATATGTTCTATATATAGTTCTCCGTAAAATGAACTATCGATTTTTTGATCGGATCAAAAATCGAATTATGGCAGTCCAAAAACGACCAAAATTTTGGGTAAAATTCGATTTTTTTTAAAAAAACGCCGTCATTTTGTCAATTTTTTATTTATTTTTTCTTTATCGTAGTTCATTTTACAAACAATATTATCTAGTTTAACAAAAATTTTTTTTTATTTAATTTCATCCACATAGAAGGCCGGAATCACTGCAGCAGTGAAGGGCCTTTTTTGTCGCGACGTTGGAGATCGACGATAACTTAAAAAATATTCAATTTTTTGTTCTCAAAAATTTTATTATGTATTCTTAAAACATATATAAATATATTCCAAAATTTTGAATTGATTGATAAAGTAGTTTTTTTAATATAAATTCCCAAAAATCACCTTTTGTTAGGCGGTTACACTAGTTGTGCCCCTTAAAGCATTTTATTTAAAAAAATTAAAACATATTAATTATGATATTTAATACTTTTTCATACATAACCCTTTATTTTTCTCTAAATCCTAAATAATTAGTACAAAATTAATAAATATTGACTAAAAATATTGACTAAAGTTCTGACTAAGCCAATTATATCAGCACTTTTAAAGAATTTTTTCAAAAAGTCAATTATCCAATAAAATTTAACCAAAATAAGATGCAAAAGATTTTTTATATTAAACAAATCAAATTTATTGTTAAAAATACTCATGGTAATTAAAAATAAAGATATATAAAAAGATAAATTTTCTAACAATAAGTCGCAGATACAAGTTATATTTAAAAAAATTGTAACTAAAATTTTAGCAAAATAAGGAATAAAGATTTTTATAGATAGAAATATAAGTTTTTTATAATGAAAAGTGTGTCTATATTTTTTTAATATATTTCAGATCCCAATTTGATACTTTTGGAAACAAATTATGTAAAAGTCAAACCAGGATTATTTGCAATAGCAGATACACCATCAGAGGTAAATAATAAAAAATTATTCTAATATTCTTAAAGGCAGATCCTTGGCTTAAGTAGCTTTATTATTATTATTTTTTTTTTATTTTGTGTATTTTTAGTTTTTTAGTATTTTTTGTCTGATGTCTAGAAACTATATAGAACATATTTATCTTTCAATAGCAGTAAATAATTTTGGCTGTGATTTTTGAGAAAAGTCCAAAAAGTTTTTTTCTTTCACACTCCATGGTATCATGTTATTTATAATTTTGCCAGTTCTTGTTTTGTCTTCTCCATTTATCAGCAGTATCAAATTTCCAAAATCTTCATACAAAATTCTTTGAGTTTTCTTTAAAAAAGCTTCAAAAATAATATTTGAGTACTTTGCTCCTTTAAATATAAATAACAAATTCAATTTATTCCCAAATTTTCATAAATCACTTTTAAATTCGAGTCAATTTAAACCAAATCTAACGTCAAAGTAAAAAAATTTGACAAAAGTGTCAATTTATTTATCGATCGATGAACTTCCAAACAGCTTCCAGTAATCTTCCAAACTTTGCAAATTGTTGTTTCAAAATAGAACAGGATTATGAAAAACATATTTTAATAATAAAAATCAAAATCAATTTTCAACTATAATATAAATTCAATTATATTAAATTTTTGTCAATATAGTTCCAATGCCAAGGTAAAAAAAATTGACAAAAGTTTAAATTATTCTAATGATCGATCAATTTGATCAGCAGCTTCCAAAAATCTTCCAATTCTCGTAAATTATTGTTTCAAAATAGAAAAGATTTATGACAAATATATTTTTATAGACTGATGCTGGTGTGATATCCTTAATAGCACATGTAGACGCATTTGTTCCTTCAGAAAAACGAACTTTTAGCCCTTTGTTACTACGAGCTCCTTCTTCACTTCAGGATGAACTTGAAAATCCTGATTTTGAGGGCGAATCCAAAGAGAACCAGGATCCATCAGAAAAAAATCAAAAGGTAAAAATAGTAATATTTAAAACCAGATTTTTAAAATTATTAATTGACAAATTCGATGCAATAGATTTCATTAACCTCATAAAGTTAATTATTGATTTTATCCTTTTGTTCCAAAAATATTAACTCAGGTTATTCAAATTCTCAACGACTGTCTTAGCTTCAGTCTTCAAAGTTAGTCCTGATTTATTAACTTCCCGTAGGGTAGTTATAGTAATGGGCCAAAAATCTAAAATGAAAATTTTAGATTTTCTCGACGTTTTGAAGGTTTCTGAACGTTTTGGCATACCTCAGAAAAAATGGATGTGTGTGTGTGTGTTTTGTATGTCTGCATTTTTTGTCCACGTTTTCGGGCGCACTGATCAACCGTTTTGAATGGTTTGAAAAACATTCGATTCCTATTGATAGGGAGATGTGCTAATTAGTTTTTGGCAAAGACAGGTCCAGCCGTTACGGAGATACGGAGCAGAGAGTGCAGAAAATACAAATCGAGTTTTTGAGAGAACGAAGTATCGGATTTGAATGATTTGAAAAACATTCAATTTGTAATGATTGGGAGAAGAGGTGATTAGTTTTTGGCAAAGGCAAGCTCAGCCATTTCGGAGATACAGAGTTAAATGTGCAGAAAATGGCAGTTTTTGAGTGAACTAAGCGTCCGATTTGAATGATCTAAAAAAGTTTCTGCTTGTATTGACAAAAGAATTGCTTTTGAGGATGAAAAATTATTACATCTTTTTTGATTTTCCATAAAATATTTTTGTAATTTTGGATTAAAAATTCAAAAAATTACCCAGACTAAGCACAGTCTAAGCGCCACTCTGGTACAAATATTTACCCAAGTGCTATTAGACTGCTTATGGATTAGAGCACTTTTCCAATTTTGTGAAAACGATTGAAAAATGTGAAAATGCCGCCAAGCTAAGCACAGTATCAGTGAAAATGTCGCACAGAATTATTTGCAAATGCGTTTAGACTGTGACAATACGTGAGCACTTTTTCAATTTTGTGCCAATTAGGCAACTATTTTTTTGAAATTGAATTCGAAATGAAATGACGATTGTTAATGTTCTGGAGATGAATTGATTTATTTATGATTTACATTTGATTTGCTCAGATATAACAAGATAGCAAAAATAATGAAAGCTACAGTATTTGTAATAATATATTTGAAAACGCTTAAAATTTCTTGAATATTTCATTGCGGTACGGGAAGTTCCAGCAATTTGCCTAAAGGCACGATGCCATACACCACTAGTTATTTTTATACTTTTGCTCCAAAAATATGACTAAGGTTATTAAAATTCTCAAGCTTTAGTCTTCAAAGTTAGTTCTAATTTCTTTACATTTGTACCAATTTTTTTTATTATTTATGAATTTTCTTTGTCCTTTACAGGGTTGGACTGGTGGCCCAACTCCTCTGCTCCTTAGGGCTGCCAGAGGAGCCCTTTTGAGGTCAGGATATGCAGTTCCTGGTTTGGAAAGTGCTATGATAATTGATACCCAGCACAGGGCCCTTTATTCCTGGTATGCTGCTAATTATGTCATAGGTGAGTATGTCTAATTATAAATAATTATATTTATATTATCATTTTATTCATAACTAGCTGACCCGGCAAACGTTGTTTTGCTAAGTAAGGTATATTCTAAACAATTTCTAGAGAATCAATAAAATTAATACTTTAAGTGTATAAGGACGTGTTGTTTTGTTGTTGGACGCTTTGAGCAAATATTAATTATATTATAAAACCAAAACAATTATATCACAACAAATAGCACATTTCAAACGAACAATTTTCTGACTACGTTCAGTAAAACTGCAACTACGACTACTTCATATTTGTAGAAATGTGCTTTTTTGCTGCCTTTCAAAAATTTGTTATCTAAACCTTTTTACCCTATAGGCGGAGTAACTTGGAATGCCCAGGTGGCAAACAGGTTTAATGTCTTATTTCAATTTTAAAGGTATTTTGCAAAATAATTACACTTTCAACTAATGCTAAGAACCTACCAACGGAAAAAATACTTTTATAATCGATTTTCAAGGATTACCGTTTATCATAATTTATGGTTTAGCAAAGTTATGAGAATCAAGGTTATGGCTGGTTATACATCTTTTTCCCTCTACTTTCAAATATTGTTAAACAATGCTTAACTTTACTGGTTTTTGAGACATCGGTGATGGACCTTTTTAACCCCGGACCTTCATAAATTACTATCTATCCTTCGATAAATTCTGGAAAATTATAACTGGGAAAATGTTATTCGACAAAATGTCTCTTTGATCGATACCAAATTTAGGTTCTGAATTAAAATAACATAAATAAAAAATAATATAACCTAGAAAATGTTTTATAAATACCAATGAAAATATAATTATACAAATGAGATCTTTCAGAGCACCGTGTTTGAGAAAAATATGCCAGAAAGTGCATTTTCATATTAGCATTTTAAAAAAGTTGATATTTTGAGTTTCTAATCACCCTTGCGACCCGTTTAATAACGTTTTCATGTATAAATATAACAACGAAGAATTTAATCTAACTTACTACAATTTAATCCTAATTAAATAATATTCACGTAAAACATCCTATTAAACGTAATTGAACATCATCTGTCAAAAACGTTTGACATTTGACGTATTAGCCACCGTCCATTGTTTTATTCAAATTACGCTTCTACAAAAATGTTTAACTTAAAAATGTAAAGTTTCTACGCGATTTTAAAATAATATTTCACCTTTCCGACAACCTGAGTACTGATTAGCACGTATTTTTCAAGACTAAGACTGGCCAAATCGGTTTAGCCGTTTTCGAGTTTTAGCGGATCATTTTATCGAGAGCTCCATTTTAATATTTAAGATAAAAATTTGACTAAAAAATGTAAATATTCCTGAATTAAAAAATAAGGTCTATTTGATAGGAATAATCCATAAAATTAATTAAGATGGAACAAATCCTAAAAAATTGCTCCAAATTGTGGAACTTAAGTACGTACAGTATTCATATCCTAAATTCAAAGCAATATGAATATTTATTTGTCAAACTTTTTTTTTCTTCTTTTTTGGTTAGAAAAATTTAGGTTGACTCGATTGGCAAAAAGATAATGTAAGATTGAAATAGGAACTATATTGTATAAATATAATATAAAATAAATATAAATATTGTAATATTGTATAAAAAATGTAATTTTTTATACTTGAATTAGCATATTGACAAACATTGTAGATTATTTAGACTTTTGTAATATTGAAAAAAAAATATGTAGTTCAATAGTAGTAAATTAAAAAATTATACTTCGTTGAAAAAAGTTTCAGGAATCAATTTTGATCGTTAAATTTCTCTATTAATTTGGGACTTAACATAAATTATCCATTATTAATGATTTAAATTTATTTGATTTTTAGATAATTTCAAATTTGAAAATGCATCAGAAGCAACCATAGAATTCGAGTGGGATTCCCTAAAAGTTACTTATGAGTTGTATGAAAACAATTTGGAACTTCTAGATCCGAAGGATGTCTATGAGATTGCATTTCAAGGAAAAACTAAAAAAATTTTTAGCAAAAGGTAATAAAAAACTTTAATGAACATATTTTATTAAAAGAAATTTTATTTGACAAAAACCGCTATTCAATTTTTTACTTCACGAAGGAGAATTTTAGGTTTTTGGCCCAAAATCCAAGTAGATATTTTGGCCCAAAATAATAAAATATTTGAATATAATATATTTAAAATAATTATATTAAAAATGTATTTAATATGTTAAATTTATTCGTCTCTTACCACTCGTTTATTGTCTCTAAAACACTCTCTACAATAGACAAATAGTGACATATAAGATGAATAATGTAGAGAGTGTAGTTAGAGACAATAAACGAGTTAACAAATAGTTTTTTTTTCTTTTCAGTTACAAAAATTTAGGTTTGCTCGATTTACGATTAGCGTTATTGGAATTGGAAAATGATTCGAATAATACTTCTTGGAAAAGCAGTTGTATAAATCCTGATGTAGAAGATGAACCATTTTTATTTAAAGAAAATACTTTCAAAGTCAGGTAATAATAATTTAACAAATAGAAAAAAATGTAATTGCAGCCAGATTTAAATATTTGACTCAGGACTGTGTATTTTATTTAAAAAAAATTCCTGAAACTAAATTTTTGTTATTGGAAGATGGTAAAATTTTTAGAATTGAATGAAACCAAACTTTGAGTCTAGCAAAAAAATATTAACTTTTTTAATGAATAAATTTACTTATAACACTTTTACTTATATCACCCGGTTTTTTGGCGCCCGGGTCGACATATTTGAAGTATTTTGCAGCCCAATCGTCGAATTAACAATATAGATTAAAATAGAAAAAATCTTTATTCTATTAAACGTTTCGACACTTAATGTGTGTCATCATTCGGTAACCCAAAAAACATATTACATAAATAAAAATAGTTGATATTAAATATAAAAAGGTGAAAATTATATACATACCAAACCAAGAAAAATACAAAAAAGCAAATAATTTTCAGTACTATATTATCTATTTTCAAACAATTTTTAAATTTTTGAGCCTAGCAAAAAAGTTTATACGTAATTTTATATATGATATATTTCTATTTTTAGTGGATCTCTGCCAGGGAAGATAAATGAAAATGGAAAAAATTCGGTGGATATTCTGAAATGTCAGTATTTCATTAATCAAATCAACTTGGAAGATTTGAATGAAGGACCAGATCAAAAAAATATTTTACCACATCTTCTTCCAGGATTTTTGGAGCAATCTAAAGTAGTCATAAGTGTGCCGAACTATAAACGAGAATCTGGTAATATTAAAAAAAAGGTTGAAGCCAATTTATTATTAAGTTTCACCTTAATTACTCAATTTTTTATACTTATTTTTTATAACTTCTAAACAATTATTATATGAGACCAAACAATTTGAATAAATCTATATCAGGTTTTGAATAAATCTATATCAATATCTTAGACAGTAAAAAATTAGTTGCTTAGTATTTTTAATATAATAATGGTCAATTCATTTCTGCAAAATATTATGCATGAATAAGAATACAAATTGTGTTAATACTAACATTTTTTGCAGAAAACATTCCAGAATTTTTTCTTTATTTTGTGACATGTTACTCATATTTGATCAACTCATCTGCAAATGTAATTATATTTTGCAGACAAAACCAATATTTATATATATAGAATAAAGAAGTTTGTTTTCACTAAAAAAATCGATTTGCTAATTCTATGGTTTCGACGTTTCAAGTCATTCCGAATCGAATGAGACCAAATTTGAAACAAAAATTAGGTGTATGTAAGCCAATTTTCAATATTTCATTCACGTTTTCTCGTAAACGGCTAGACCAATTTTAAAAAATTAAAGACCATTTAATGTTTCTCTCAATAAGGACTCGCGTTGGTTAAATTAGCATAATGATCGGCCAAGCCATTTCTTTGTAATTAGCAGAAAGGTAAATTGTTTTTTCCAGGTTTTATCCCACAATCCTGAATCGATTTTAAAAATTCAAAAACTGTTCGAATGGTATTAGTTGGGAATTACGTTAATTAGGTTTTGGTAAAGATCTGCCGAACTGTTCTTTTGCAATTAAATATTGAAAAAAAAGTTTGGGCGATTTTGATCAATTTTTTATGATAATAAAGATCATCGTACTAAACATACTGAAATATTATGGTCCAACGACAAGTAGTGTAATTTTAACATTTCATCAAGGTTTGAAAAAATATGATTGTCAAAATTTGTATTAAAAGTTACTTTCGTGATGAGATGAGCCAAAATTTGAATTTCATCAATGTTTTCTCAAAAACTGCTGAACATCTTTCGCAAAATTAAGAACAAAACTAGTTGGTTTGGTATTTAGCCTTGAGGCAAGTTACATGAACTTCCCGATATATGTAAATAATCGACTCAATCAATAAAAAATAAATTAATTTATGAGTGATTAAAAATATTTCGAGTGGATTTATTACACATAATTGAAAACCAACAAACACGTTAATTGGAGTATTTTCTAAAGGCAAATTTTGAAAAATCAATATTTTTTTAATTGAACCAGCTTCCGTAGGACTTTAATGATTTATTACGTTTATTAAGACCAAGTACTCTATCGTTATACCAAGTGAATCGTCTAAGTTTAATTTTAACAAACGTCAAAAAACTACTCATCACAAACTTTGATGAATTTTTAAAATTAAACTACTTGTCGTAAGGCCGTAATAATTCAGTAAGTTCTATAAGACCATGATATATATCGCCCAAAAAAGTTCCATGAAAATCGGCTTAAATTTTTTTTTCAACAGTTAATCACAAGAAAGCGGCTCGGTAGATTTTCACCTAAAACTAATCAGTATCATTCCCAACTAATATCTTTCGAACAGTTTTTGAATTTTTAAAATCGGTTCGGTAGTATGAGCTTAAATGTGAACGAAAGGTTTAACACTTTTTTCAAATTACAAAGAAACGGCTCGGCCGATCGTCGCAGAAAACTGACAAACGATAATCCTCATCGAGATACATCAAATGGCTTTTAAATTTCTGAAATCGGTTCAGGCGTTTTTAAGCAAACGTCGATGAAAGTTCTAATTTTGACAAATGCCAAAAAGACCATACTAATTTTTGCAAACTTTGACGAATTTTTAAAGTTAAACGAGTTGTCGTAGGGCCGTAATATTTTAGTTTTAGTATGATCTAGAAGACTATGGTATCTACCGTCAAAAACATAATCATAAAAATCGTCGAAATTTTTTTTTGAAAAACTTTATTACAAGAAAACGGCCCGGCCGATCTCTACCAAAAACTAATCAGGTCGATTCCCAACCAATATCTTTCGAACGGTTTTTGAATTTTCAAAATCGATTCAGAATTGCGGGCTAAAACGTGGACGAAAAACTTTTCGCTTTTCTGCTATTTACGAAGAAATTCGGTTCGGTAGTATGAGCTTAAATGTGAACGAAAGGTTTAACACTTTTTTCAAATTACAAAGAAATGGCTTGGCCGATCGTCGCACAAACAATACTGAAAAACAATAGTCCTCATCGATATACATCGAATGGCTTTTAAATTTTTGAAATCGGCCCAGCCGTTTTTGAGAAAACGGCGATTTACGGCATAAAATCTGGTCACACACACACGCACATACTTTTTCAAAATTTGGTCTCATTCGATTCAGAATGGCTTGAAACGTCGAGAAAACATAAAATTAGCGAATCGGATTTTTTGATGAAAACATAAACTTCTCCTTCGGGAAGTTAATAAATGTGTCTGGGAGATAACATTTTTAAGGGGGGCGATACATGTAATCGCCTTAATTTTTACCATTTTTTGAGGACTTTTTAAACTGGGAAGGAATGATTGAATCTTTTTGAACTTTTTTAGGGTTATTTATTATATATTAAAATACACAAAAAAAATTTTTTTTTAATTTTTTTTTTTAAATGGCTGCCGTAAAAATAAATCTGCCAAGACCCTCTCGGAAAACGCCATCAATTTGCGGGCGTTCTCACTTTTCGTACGGTGATCTGAATTTAAAAAAATTAGTTTGTACGTGTTCATAAAACATATATCTTCTAGTTAAACCAAAAAAAAATTAAAAAAGTCACAAAATCGTAAATTGGCACACCTTAGAAAAAAAAAGTTCGATTTTTCACCTTTTTTTCAATGGTTTTTTTGGTAAAAGGGTTAATTTTTGAAACATTTTTTGGAATGTTTGAGGTTTAACTAAAAGCTATTACTGTAAAGTAGATGTGTGCAAAATTTCATTGGAATCGGTTGAGAACTTTTTGAGTTATCGCGCCCGCAAATTTCAAAAATGTCGTTTTGAGAAAAACGCGTTTAAAGTTTTGACACAGAAACAGATAAGAGTACAATAGCACTCAAGCGTCAAGTTGAGGCGTGGCACTTAAATGAGTTTTTATTGTATAAATAATGATAATTTTGTTTTGAATATTTACAGGCATATTTTTGAGATGTTATTGTAACGATTTATGAAAAAAAAAATCGATTTTTTTTTTCTTGTTACATGTATCGCCCCCCTTAAGGAGATGCAATCGCAATATTCAGTTTCAAGTAAAGCATGAATGAATTTTAAAATTTTCCAAATTAATCGACTTTGAAATGACGTCCTTTAAAAAAATCTACTAAAGTGTCCTTTCAAGTTCCACTAAAAGAGTGTTAATCTGTCTCATTTAGTTTTTTCTATCTTTTTTTTTTGTTTTCAGATAGTGAGGAAGATTTTAACACTATCAGTGGAAAAAAATATTTGAAGCACGCCCGCGAAATCTGCTCCGCCGGCAACAACGGGCCCTTCGCTTGCAGCGATTTGCTGCTCCTGAGGAAATTACTCATTTCTGCATTCGGATTCGATGACGATGAACAAACATTGGTAAGAGATAGTAAAATTTGAATATCATCCTTTGATTTACTCTATTAAAATCAAAAAACTCAACTTATGGACCGATTCTGACGCAGAACAGACCAATGTTATGGAAAGGCTATGTTATGAAGAACTTTCCATACTAAATATTGACAAAAGTCATGTGGTTGCTGTGCAGTCTGGCGTATTTCTCAACCTAACCTAGAAACCGCACAAATGTCAACAAAACGATCTTAGATAACAGGGTCTTTCTGACCCAGCTTCATAACATACGAGTGACATTGCAGTTTACGTGTAAAACTCCTGAATGCACAGCAAATACATGACATTTTGACAGTATTCAGTATGATTCAGTAGTATAGTATATGGAAGTTGGAGCGTAACATGACCTCGCAATAACATTGGTCTTAAACTCAAACCTAACTGAATATTTGTTTATTATTATTATGCCTGACTGCAAAGCAAATACACGACATTTTGACAGTATTCAGTATCATTTAGTAGCATAATGTATGGAAGTTGGAGCGTAACATGACCTTGCAATAACATTGGTCCTAAACTTAAACCTAACTCAGTATTTGTGTATTATTATTATTATGCCTGATTGCACAGCAAATACACGACATTTTTACAGTATTCAGTATCATTTAGTAGCATAATGTATGGAAGTTGGAACGTAACATGACCTTGCAATAACATTGGTCTTAAACTTATATTTGTGTATTATTATTATTGTATTATTAATTATTATTTTGCAGGTGGTGAAGAGTGTTCAAGATAAAGAAATTAATTGGGCTTTAGGATTTGCTCACAGCCAGCTGGCAAAACATATAGCACTGTCAACAGTAGCAAATTGAAATATTCATCAAAATAAATACATCACTTGTTAAAATATTTGTTTTAATTTTTATGAAAATATATGGAATGAGTATAAGAGATATATTTTGAGAAATATTTTCCGCATATCACACATACATTTTTTTAAATTTGTAACTAAAACAATATAAACTTTATTGCCAGATTTGGTTTAAATCAAAGCCAGAGACTATACTGTAATTAGAATTGTAAAAAATCAAAAGATTTAGGAAAATAATGATTTTGGAATTGTTTAAAAATTTAAAAAAATACTTTTTATTATTAATATTTTTTTATTACTATTTATTTATTATTAGCTTTCGGAATACTAATTTTATGAGCTGTTTTTTTTTGGTGCCATGTAATTTGTTTCTCGAAAGGGCAACTCAGCGGTCAATCACCTTTTTTCACTTGTGGAAATTTTTGGAAAAAAATCATAATTATCACTCGTCTGCCAATTTTATACAACAAATATTTTCCGTTAATAATAAATAAAAAGCTAAAACAAATTAATATACAGTTCCCAGAACTCAACGTCAAGCCGTAATGGCAAAAAACTAGAGAAAATAAATATTGCATGCAGTTTGAAAGTTATCAGCTTTTAGGTAGAATCTAAATTTGTGGTCAATATCAAAGTCAACGTTTCATAGGTTTCTGAACATTTTGGCATACCTTAAAATAAGCTGTTTTTTTGCAGCACATGTAATTTGTTTCTCAGCGGTCAACCACCTTCTTTCACTTGTGGAAATTTTTGGAAAAAAAATCATAATTTTCACTCTCCTGCTAGTTTAAATCGTTATTACGTTATGTTAAAAATAAATAAAAAGCTAAAACTAAAAATTAATATGTCCCAGAACTCAACGTCAAGCCGTTTCGGCAAAAATTTAGAAAAAAAAATTGCATGCAGTTTGAAAGTTATCAGCTTTTAGGTAGATTCTAGATTTCTGGTCAATGTTAATATCAAAGTCAACGTTTCAAAGGTTTCTGAACATTATAGCATACCTTAAACAACGCCTTAATAAATATTGTTTTCACAATTTCACTTGTCATGTAATTGTGTTTGAAGAACTTCATGTAATTAAAATTAACATACAATCATTGATTGCTTGTTTTTTTTGAACAGTTATAGTATCTGTTTTGCATATAAAAATAATTTCCATTTTAATATCCTCAAAAATATATAGTAACCACGAATAATACAAATTATTTCAATAAACTTACGTTTCTTACACGGCATAGATTTTTCAATTGCTTTTTTATTTGCACTATAATTATTTATGGGGGACGGGATAAAATATTCTTCCGATCTAGACAATTTTATTAACTCAAGATTTGTACTAATAGTTAACCTTAAAATGTAATGACATGAAAATACGAGGACCAATCACAATCGACCCGTATAGAAATGATAACATCGAGAGCGAATAACGAATCATTGGCACTCGACCTTGCCGTAACGCACTTCCGTTGCATTTGTACGGATTTACACCCTATTAAAAAAAAGTCTGATTGCAATTAAATAAACAAAAATAAAAAATGAAGTGAATAATCTTCATAAAAATATATTTATTTATCTAAAAGAAATATTAATTTATGCCAACTTTATATTTTTATTATTAACTTTGCTTTCATATTGATATCAGTAATATAAAAAATTCCAACATTTGTTATTTTAAAATTTTGATGTCTCATATCATAAATCATTGAAAAAAATCGCTTAACAATTATTAAAAAAAAATCATGAATTATACAAAAATGCATAAAATAAATTATAAAAAATCTCATAAATAATTTCTTTCATAAAATATAATAACAAACATATCGATCTACATATATGTAAATATTTACTTTCGATTTCATTCAAATGCATTCTAGACAAACAACATATGTTTTTTCGATAAGTTTTATCTAGACACTAAATAAATATTTAAATAATCAAAACGTGTATTTTATTGCACTTTATTGTCGGACTATAAATTATTTATTATATATAGAGTCATATATTAGTTTTATATAAAAAGAACCAAAAATGTTATTAATTCCATCAGATTTATGGAATATGTATAACAGATTTATTATTATTATTACTTTTGACTTGAACAAACTATCCGATTTCGATCCAAATCTTGACCAGCTCGATATCAAGCAGTATGATATGAAATTTTCACTTGAGGTTATAGATCTCAAATATGATCTTAAAGTGAAAAAAACACTTTTGTGGATATTGCTGCAACAAATATACGCCAACACTATTGTACATTATACATATTTATTATCTACATATATACAAAATAAGTCGGGTTTTCCTTCCTCTAGAACGCACAAACCGATTTCAACAATTTTGCATTCGTTTATAGCTAAGAAAATTAGTGGTGCATGGCATCGTGCCTTAATGCAAATTGCTGGAACTTCGCACACCGTAATTAAAAATTCGAGTAATGACATTAGTGAGAATTATCAGAATTATGCTTGGTTAAGTCAACGAGCAATTCTTGCCGCAAAGTATAATGATGTACACGCACTGAATTTCACCATTCAATCAAAAATTGCTGGCGATTTGGTGACATACCAATGATTCCGACTGGTCTTCCGTTTGACTTCAAACGATTGCAATTTCCTGTTCGTCTTGCGTTTGCAATAACATGTTGCAAGGCCAATCGCTTAGTGTTTGCGGGATAAATTTCAAATAGATTATTTAGAAAATCATTGTTTTTCGCATGGGCAGTTATACGTTGCCTGTTCACGAGTTGGAAAACAATCCGCTTTGTTTGTGTTAATGTCAGACCAAAAAACAAAAAATGTGGTTTACGAAAGAGCACTTCAATGAAACGGATAATTTGCGGATTCACTTTCATTTACGTAGAGAAGTTCAACTAAAAAACACTTCATTTTTGTAATCGAAATAAATTTGTTACTGTTGTGCAATAAAATCAAATTTTTCCTTCTCAAATATAAAACAAGCAAAAAATTTCTTCGTCTTTCTCACGAAACCATCTGGTGGCAAAACGGAGTTCGTCAGGTTTGCTAGTATATATAAATATATATATATATATATATATATATATATATATTCTACATGTAAAAAAAGATGTTTGACCGCTGGGTTGCTCTCTCGAGAAAGAAATTACATTGGTATGTGCAGCAAAAAAACCGCCCATAAAATTATAGATTTTTTTATCAATGCAGCAATTACTATTTTCACTGAAAAACATATTGCCATCTATATTTCTAAGTGAGAACCGATTTCACTACTGCTTGACATTAGGCTGTCCGAGATAGGTATCGAACATGAAATCAATGATTCAAATCTCATACTAACCGTTGGGGAAGCCGTAATTAACAAATATTGAATTTTATTAATTTTTTATTATAAATAATAATTCTAAAAGTTTAAAATTAATATGAATGAAAAGTTTGAAATAATATGAAACACTTCAATTTTTTTTAATATCTCCAAACAATTTCGATATCTTTCTTTATTATTTAAGTACTACATTTTTATTTGCCTAAGATAAATCTCACATTCAATGGGAATCATAATACTGAAACATCTTATCATCGTCAGTAAGATAACTTCTGTTAATTATAAAAAAAAATCGTAAAGTTATACAACAAGATAAGATAAGATAACATTTTCAAGTACTTTGATCGAACGCCCTTGAAAATAATGAATTGCAATTTTTATTTATAAAATAATAAATATCATTAAATAAAATATTTATTATTTAGCTATTTTCAGTAGTTTAAAACTAGATAATTTAAATCAGAGATTCCAGCCTCGGACAGCCTGATCTCAAGCAGCAGTATCATTGTCTTTCACTTGGAAATATAAATCCATGTGTTTTCAGTGAAAATTGCACCTTCTCGAATTTATCAGTATTTAATCGAAATCTATTTAAAAAAATATAAGGACCATTTCCATATTTAATTAACTTAACTACTTATAGTAGTTTATTATTTAGTAGAAGATACTTTTTTGGTTGGTCATTAATACCTATATAGAGTGTATCATAAAGAAAATTACACATCAAATCAAATAAATTACACATAAATATTAAACACATAGCTTATCAAGGCCGTATCAATTTTCAAATACAATGAATGGGAACAGTTGTGGTCAATTGAAAGTGAAGAGGGCCACAAATATATATGTATATATATATATATATATATATATATAAATATGTATGTAAATATTGGTATACATATATAATTTACATATATATATATATATATATATATATATATATATATATGTATATATATATATAAAGAAAAAATAATATTTAAAAAAAATGAAAATTACCAATTAAATAAATTAACATTCCATCGCTCATAATAACAAAGAAATGAAGAATTTGAATAAAGTGAATGAAATATTGTAAAAGAAAAATTGGAATAATTAATAAATAGTCGGGATATGATTTTATTCCTATACAATGAAAAGTACACAAGATATACTAGATATATCTAATATAGTCAAAATTTATTTATTTTTATTGTTTAATGAAAAATTTGGAAATGCTATCTAAATAAAAGAGATTTAGAGTTATTGTTCTATTATTTTAAATAGTCAAAAAGGATTATTCTATAATTCTTCGTTTAAATAAATTTTGTTTGAATTGCCTAAAAAGTACAAGTGGATAAGATATACTATGGATATACTAGATATATTTAATATATTTAAAATTTAAATTAAATTGATATAAGTAAAATATTAAGATATAAAATAGTATTAAGTAATAAGTAATAGTAATGAGTTATACTAGTATAAAAAACTTCTTTTAATACCAATTTAGTAGTAAAATAATAAGTTAAAGTAATGTAATTAAATAAACAGTGATTTTGAAAATATGTTATATAAGACAGTTTTAAGTTTTTTTTAGATAATCATTATTATGTATGATTTTTATAAATCAAATATATACTCATTATTGAAATCTCTATAAAATATCTGATAATTTGATGAGCATATGAACATTTTTGTACACAAAATAGATTTTGAAGTAAAACTTCTTTAGGTGCGACTAGGGTGTAAACCCGTACAAATGCAACGGAAATAGCGTTACGCCCGAACTGTACGTCATTCGCTCTCGATGAAATCATTTTAATACGGGTCGATTGTGATTAGTCGTCGTGTATGTAAATAGAGATCTGTCGTTGTATGATAAATAAACATTTTAAAGACACACCGTAGTACAAATCTTGAATTAATGAAAAATGCTTGAATCAAAAGAATATTTTACCCTGTTCCTTGAAAATAATAAAACAAATTAAACATTAGTGTCGAGTACTAAACGTAAGTTTATTGATTAGAAATTATTTCTATATTATTCGTTGTTTCTATAAATCTTTGAAATTACTGAAATAAAAAATACTTTTTAGGCAAAACAGATATTACAGCTGTTCAAAGAATGAGATTATATCGCCAGAGAAAAAGTAAAAAAATACAAGCAGTCAATGAATGTATGTTAATTTTAATTACATGAAGTTCTTCAAACACAATTATTACATGATGAGTGAAGTTGCGAAAATAATATTTGTTTAGGCGTTGTTTAACATAATCCACACGAATTTATAAGAATTATTAATCAGCAATTACTTCATTCTCTAATGAAATTAATTTCTAAATGCTAATTACAATGACAAAACCGATCATGTCATATTTGAAGTATAACTTTAATCACATAATTGTTTTAAAATTATACATATTTTTAATGCTATTATAAATATATAATTTATAATTTATCATTTTAATTTAGAGTACCAATTAATTAAAATTTGATTTTCTAATTTCAAATTTCAAATTTCGCGTTTGTCCTTCAATGGCCGTCCTACAAAAATGTTTACAACTTGTTAAAAAAAAATGTCATTCCTTTAAAGGCAAAAAACTTGCACGTCGGACTGTACGCGATGATACCACGTTAATAGTTCGTTTCGTCAATAAAATACTCAAGTTAGTGCAAAACCGACAACGACAATGTCTATTTGAACAAATAAATTAATGTGATTAGAATACACAATTATTAATTTTTAAGTTAATTTAATCTAATATTATTGACAAAACCCACAACAATGGCGGTGCGACAAAGAAAGGTAAATATAACACAACGATGACGTTTCAAGCGCCGCACTGACAGCAAAAAAAAACTAATAAAATTTTGCTAATGGCGAAACTGGATTGTTTATATTTGAAGTTTTACGTAATGTTAAATAGATAAACATAAACATGGCTTTGTAATAGATTTGTTATGATAGTTTGTATAGTAAATTCATTTGTGCCAAAGCAAATTCTGTTGCTAACCTAAAAGTGATAAGTGTCAAATTCAACAACCATGGGCTATGAATACACCCTGGTAGTAATAGATTGTTAAAATTTATAATTTATTATACAAAATGGTACTAATATTTTGTGTATTTCTTTTGCAGATTGAACAAAAACATGATACAAACAATCATCATAGTTTTAATGCGTCAAATATAAGTGGACGCCCTAAGATACAACGCCAGTTTTTTCTAATTGTATTTATGGTTTTATAGTGATTTATATTTTGGTGAGTATTAGATTTATATAATTACTAGCTAACCAGCAAATATTGTTTCACTATATAAAATATTTGCAAAACAATTTTTAGAGAACCCACAAATTGTCAATTCAAACATTTCAAAGAAGTTTTTTGAATTTTTCATTCAAATTTTCAGTTTCATTTAACATTGACATATGAGCCGCACACAATTCTTTCATTTTAAATTAGGCTTCTTCTAAAGTTTCTATGCAGTTTTGAAATAATCTCACCTTTCCCACAACCTCTGGATTAGCACGAATATTTCAGGACTAAAACTGGCCAAATCTGTACAGCAGTTTTAGATTTTAGCATACTTAGCATAATACCGGAATGCATTTTCATATATAAGAAGATTTTAGTTATATAATTTGATGATTAACAAATAATTCACAGGGGTTGTTGTAAAAATATCTTAACAATGAACGCAAACTTTACAGGGTTTTAATTTTTTTTTATTGTGGGGTTAGTAGGATATAGTATTTGGTTTTTAACCCTTTGCTCTCATATCGTGTACTTTTTTCTGAAAGTTTTGATATAGACTGAAATGTATGGATTCAGCAAATTAATGTTTAATTACCAAGTTTATTAAATGGTAATACAATACAAATATATATAATTGATTTTTCCTGGATTTTTTAATTAATTGATAAGGGTTTCTTTTTTGAACAATTAATCCAATAAATAAATAATAAATTGGTATTTTTAGAGCTATTTTTGTTGTGTTCATGAACATGTTCATTCAGGTTTTGGCTAGTTTCTCTGATATAAAAAAGATTGCAATTAGAGCAATTAATGTAAATATTAAGTTCCTGAGGCAGCCGGAACCTCAATATATATATATATATATATATATATATATTATATATATATATTCAATAAAAGTTATAAAATTCTTATAATTCTATACATTTGAAATATTATTTTGTATCATCTTCAGTGGAATGTAAATTGGAATACTCTGAATTATTTTGCATTCTACTGAAGATGACATAAAATAATATGTTGAAATGTATGGAATAAATAATATATATAAATATATTTATATATGTGTGTGTGTGTGTTCTTGGCCATCTATCCAATAATTAAAACAAATTTAATAAAGACAAATGTCTATTATGCTTGCATTAAAAAAATTACAAGACTACAAGCTATATAAATACATATATACAACTTATAAAATTAACAAAAATATAATTATAAATATGAATAAAAACATAAGTGTAAACTTATTTATATTAATTATATTTTGTTAATTTATAAGTTTTATATATTTATAAAAGTTGTAGTCTGTAATTTATTTAATGCTAGTATAAAAAAACATTTTTCTTTATTAAATTTGTTTGTTTTGATATTGGATGGGTGTCCAAGAACACTTCATCATATATTTTCATTATCTGACGAAAAAAACCTGATATATATATAATAGATATATTATTATATATCTATTTATATATATATATATATAATATATAAAATATATATATATCTATTGTAGAGCTTTGAACAAAGAATCCAAAAAAGTAATATAAAAAAAAGTTTTTTTCAAAACCAATTACTTTATTACTTTTTGGATTTTTTTGTTCAAACCTCTAAAAAGATTTAGTGAAAAAAACACTTTATATAAGCTATACAATATATGTATATGATATATATATTATATATATATAATATATATATATATATTATTAGGGTGGTCCTTAAAATGGTCATTTTCGAATTTCCTTGCTCCCAGGGGTCAAATGGTTCAAATAGATAAAAAACAATTCTCTGAAAGTTAGCTCTTAATATTAACGTTTAGATAGAGGCGCAATTCAATCAAAGTTTGTATGGAAAAAGCATGGAAAAATTTTTGAAAGTTAAAAAAAAATGTTTTAGGTATAAATTAGCGACAAATGAATGAGTTTTATTCATTCATTTGTTCATAAATTACATCTAAAAAACCATTTTTAATTTTTGAAAATTTTTCCATGCTATTTCCATACAAAACTTTGATTGAATTGCGCTCTATCTAAACGTTTATATTAAGAGCTAAAACTTTCAGAGATTGTTTTTTATCTATTTGGAACCATTTGAGCCCCTGGGAGCAAGAAAATTCGAAAATGACCATTTTAAGGACCACCCTATATATATATATATATTTACACACAAACACAAATAATTATATATATATAGATATTATTATATATATATTATTTGTGTTTGTGTGTGAATATGAAAACAAATACATACCATTTTTGCACAAAATTATTGTTTTCTAAATTTCAATTACACACCATTAGGTAATTCAAGACCTTCACGATTTCATAATTAATAATATTATTTTTAACTTTAAAAGTAATACATCTGAAAAAAATAATAAATGGTCGAACTACAATACAACTGCTTTGACTAAGTAATTTTTTACATCGAGTCTAAAGGCAGTTTTCTTGTGGTACTTTTACTACAGCCTTAACAAAAGAGATTTGTAGTCCTGAATATAATTTTGTTGCTAGTAAACCATTGTATTTGTTGAATTATGGGTGTTAGATTACTTTCCCACAAATGAATCCATACAGATTTATTTATGAGATGCTTTTTATCCATACTTAATCTTGATTTACTACAATGAGTAACCTCTAAATCTAAATTTAAAAGTTTGAGTTCAATTTGTTTTGTTTCATGATATGTTTATTTGATTTTCAAGTTGACTTGAAATTAAGAATGATATTTGGAGTTATTTTCCTACTCAGTATTATTCTCTATTACTATGAAGTGCCAAATGTTCCCTCAAATCATCAATTGAGTACATTCCTTATTGCATATTCACATTGCTCTCTGTCATGAATTTTCATGGTCTTTTCACACTACTGATTGTTTGAATGCCTTTTGCATATACTGCAATCATAGGGCTGCTCACTACTGTGAAACTGTTTCATGTATTCTCAGATTACCTTTAGTTGCAAATGTCCTTTTGCATATAGTGCATTCATGGGGGCGCTGACCACTGTGAATGAGCAAATGGCTCTTCAGATTACTTACTTTGGTGAATGTTTTATTGCACATACTGCATTCATGGGGCGCTCATTATTGTGAATGAAACATGTGACTTTTCAGACGTCTCGTAGTCTGAAGTCTTATCACAATACTGCATTCATAGGGGCGCTCACCAATGTGAATTGTTATGTGATATTTTATTACCTAATTGGGTATATGTCTTTTTGCATATACTGCATTCATAGGGGGCGCTCACCACTGTGAATGAACATGTGAATTTCAGAGCACCTAATTTGGTGAATCTCTTATTGCATATTTCGCATTCAAAGGGACATTTTTCAGAATGTGTAATCATGTGTAGTTTTAGCACTTTGATAGTTTGTAAGTCTTCTTACAGATTCCGCATTTGAAAGGGCGTTCTTTGCTATCACTAGGCTTGTGATTGAAAATATGATCCGTTAACTGATGTAATTCTGCAAATGATTGATTACAAATATCACATTCATCAGTGAATGTCTCGATTGGCTCTTGTTTGACTTGTTCTTCTCTAGTCACTTCGGAATTCATGAATCTTTCTAAACACGTTTCATCATCCTCAGAACACGACTCAGATTTGATATTAGCATCAAAAACATCTGATTCATCCTCAATTTCGTGTTTAATGACTCCTGCTGAATATTCTGGTGGTTCAATTTTAATTGCCTGATCATTCACAGACATAATTGTTTCTTCTGACATATTTCTATGTTTTCACTGCGTTTAATCAGTAAATATTTACGAAATAATTGTGGGCTAAGCAATAATAATAATCTAGTCTAATCACTAATATCATAATTATAAAAGTCAACTTTTTCAACTGAATCTACCTGCATTTATTATTTGACATTTGAAGCATAGAGTATGCATTAGAAGACGAGAATTTTAAAATTGCGGGGGGTATTTAACAAGTGGCGCATCTTTTCAACTTCATTATGGTTCTCTATGCTGGAAATGTCAAATAATATATTTTGGTGAAATAATAATCAAATGTCAAAATTATTGATTAAACTTGATTATTATTATTATTGTTTATCAGACAATTGTTTTCGTAAATATCTACTGATTATACGGAGTGAAAATATTTAAAAATGTCAGAAGAAGCAATTATGCCTATGAATGATCAGGCAATTAATTGAACCACCAGAATATCAGCAGGCGCTATTAAACAAGAAATCAAAGACGAAATTGATATTGTTTAAATCTGAATCATATTCTGAGGATTATGAAAACGTGTTTAGATACATTCGGAGTTCCGAAGTGACGATCGAGGAAGAAGAAGTGAACAGGAGTCTTATGAATGTAACATTGTAGTCAATCATTTGCAGAATCAGATCATCTAAAAGAGCATATGGTCAATCACGAGCCTAGTGATAGCAAAGAACGCCCTTTCAA
>NW_020539727.1:12128711-12154534 GCF_003426905.1 Ctenocephalides felis | reverse complement strand
ATTTCTTAATTCTATAGTAACATTCTTCAGTACTTTGACAAGGAGTTTATTGTAAAAAAAATCTATCACAGTATTTTGAAAAGTTTTACACTATACTTTCCAATATATGCTTATTACAAAAGTTATCTCTTCTGTTCTATCCTGAAAAAAACCTATTACAATATGATTTATTACAAATTTTACAATTATTAAATAATACCTGATATTTGGAGACAGTTCCTACTTACTTTGTGATAGAGTAATAGTTCATTCATTTTCTCCTTTGTGAATCAGTATGTGTCTTTTTAGATTACTCATTCGGGTGAATCTCTTATTGCATACATTGCATTCATACGGTCGTACTCCACTGTGTACCAGCATATGACTTTTCAGATGACTTACTATTTGGAATGTCTTATTGCATATCTTGCATTCATGGGGACGCTCACTACTATGTTTGATCATGTGAATTTTCAGGCTTCCTAATTCTGTGAATGTTTTATCGCATATACCGCATTGATGTGGGTGTACTCCATCATGAATCAGCTTGTGAGCTTTTAGATAACATAATCGTGTGAATGTCTTACTGCATACATTGCATTCATAAGGGCGTACTCCACTGTGCATCAGTTTGTGTCTTTTCAGATGATTTAATAGTTTGAATGTTTTATTGCATTGAGTGCATTCATGGGGGCGCTCATCACTGTGAATGAGCATGTGACTTTTCAAAATATCTAATTTTTTGAATGTCTTATTACAAATATTGCATTCAAGGGGGCGTACTTCATTGTGCACCAGCATGTGTCTTTTTAGAGTGAATGATTGTGTGAATGTCTTATTGCATATATCGCATTCATGGAGGCGTACTCCACTGTGCATCAGCATGTGGCTTTTGAGATGACTTGATCGTTTGAAGGTTTTATGACAGATTTCACATTTGAAAGGGCGTTCTTCGCTATGACTAGGCTTGACCATATGCTCTTTTAAATTATCTGCTTCATAAGTGGCTGTCCCGATTGACTCCTGTTTGACTTCTTCTTCTATAGTCACTTCGGATATCATGAATCTTTCTAAACATGTTTCATCATTCTCAAAATACGATTCAGATTTCATATCAAGAAATTCATGTTTATCATCAATTTCTTGTACTAAATATTCTGGTGGTTCAATTTTAATTGCCTGATTATTCATAGACATTATTGTTTCTTCTGACATTTTTAAATATTTTCACTTCGTATAATAAGTAAATATTTACAAAAATAGTTGTGTGCTAAACAATATCAATAATAATATATTTTAATCTTTATAAATATGATGATTTCAACTAATTTCAACATTACATAGATTATTTGACATTTGAAGCATAGAGTATGATTTACAAAGGTGAGACATTTATCAAATCGCTTTGATATTTAACAAGTGGCGCATCTTTTCAAATTCATTATGGTTCTCTATGTCTCTGCTGCCACAAACAAATTCTATGCCGGAAATGTCATAAATTTAGGTTAACCTATTTTAAAAGAGTGTTGATTAAACTAGATTATTATTGTTATTGTTTAGCACACAGCTATTTTTATACGCAGTGAAAATATTTAAAAATGTCAAAAGAATCAATTATGTCTCCGAATGAACAAGCAATTAAAATTGAACCACCAGAAAATTTACCAGAACTTGAGGATGAATTATATGATCCTGATGCTATTGTTAAATCTGAATCGTGTTCTGAGGATGATGAAACGACTTTAGAAAGATTCATGAATTCCGAGGTGACTATAGAAGAGGAAGTCAAACAGGAGCCAATTGAGGCATTCGCTTATGGATGTGATATTTGTAATCGTTCATTTGCAGAATCACATCAATTGAAAGAGCATATGGTCGTTCACAAGCGTAGTCGTAGTAAAGAACGCCCTTTCAAATGCGAAATCTGTAAGAAGACTTATAAACAATTACGAGTGTTGCAACTACACATGAATACACATACTGGAAAGTTTCCCTTTAAATGTGAAATATGCGGTAAGACATTCAATAATAAAGGCCATCTGCCAGGACATATGTTAATTCACAGTGGTGAGCGCCCCCATGAATGCAATGTATGCAATAAGAAATTCACACTATTAGGTAGTTTGAAAACACATATGATGAGACACAATGGAGTACGCCCCCATGAATGCACCATATGCAAAAAGAGATTCACAACATCGTATGATATGAATGTTCACATGATGAAGCACAATGGAGTACGACCTTATGAATGCGATATATGTAATAAGTCGTTCACCCAATTAGTTAATCTGAAAAGTCACATGCTCATTCACAGTGGTGAGCGCCCCTATGAATGCACTATATGCAACAAGAGATTCACACAATCAAGTAATCTGAAAAAACACAAACTCATTCACAGTGAAGTACTCCGCCATGAATGCAATATGTGCAAGAAGAAATTCAGATATTCACATAGTCTTAAAAGTCACATTCTGTCACACAATAGAGTACGCCTCCATGTGTGCAACTTATGCAATAAAACGTTTACACGATATAGTACTCTGAAAAATCACATGCTCATTCACAGTGATGAGCGTCCCCATGAATGCAGTGTATGCAAAAAGACATTCACACTATTGCCTACTCTGAAAAATCACATGCTGACCCACAGTGGAGTACGCCCGTATGAGTGCAATGTATGCAATAAAACGTTTACACAAAAAAGTAATCTGAAAACCCACATGGTCGTTCACAGTGATGAGCGCCCCCATAAGTGCAACAAATGCGATAAGACATTCAAAACGTTAGGTGGTCTGAAGGTACACAATGTTCAGCACTCACATCAATGCAGTGTATGCTATGAGATATTCGAAGAATTGAGTAATTTTGAAAAACACATGATGATTCATGATAAAGAGTAAACTTATAAATGTGAAATATGCAATGAGGGATTTACGCAACCGAATGATTTGAAGAGACACAGAAATTCAATGAATAATTACTAACTCCAAATATGATTGTTTCAAAATGTCATGTATTATTTAATGATTGTAAAATGTGTAATAAATCATTATATAAAATAGTATGATATTTTATTGATTCTATTAATAATTTTGAAACATTGATTATTTTTATAAGTCAAATGTTTAGTTACGGTACAGGAAGTTCCAGCAATTTGCCTTAAGCCACGACGCTATGTACCACTAGAGTATTCTTTTCAATTAAATTTTATTTTTTAACTTCCTATAGGGCAAGTTATAGCAATCGCAAAAAAATCGGAAATAAAAATTTTTATATATCTTTACGTTACAAAGGTTGCTGAATATTTTGGCATAACTTAGAAAAAATGGATTTATGTGCGTGTGTGCGGATACAAATTTTCGTCGACGATTTCGGGAGCACCGATCAACCGATTTGAATAATTAAAAAAACATTCGATTGGTATTGATAAGGAGACGTGTTGATTAGTTTTTGGCGAAGCAGGTCTAGCCGTTCCCAAGATACGGGGCAAAAAGTGCCAAAAACGGTAACTCAGTTTTTAAGAGAACGGAGCGTCCGATTTTAATAATTCAAAATACATTTTATTTGTATTGACAAGATGAAAAACTGATTAAATTTTTGGGAAGGCAGGTCCAGCGGTTATGGACTCTCAATAAAAGTTAAAAAAATACCATTTAGAGGTCAAAAATGTTTATTGGACATATGTACATCAAATTATCAGATATTTTATAGAGATTTTAATAATGTGTACATATTTTGTGTAATTTTTTTTGGGTTCCGTACCTAGATTTTTAATTACGGTACGGGAAGTTCCAGCAATTTGCCTTAAGGCACGAGGCAAATAAATTTGAAAAGACGCGCCATGATAGGTGTCTCATCTTTCTGTAAACAAACTCTTTGCTTCAAATGTCAAATAATCAATGCCAGTTAAAATCATTTATTAGATTGTTTATTAAACTAAATTTTGATCTAGCCCACAACTGTTTTCGTAAATATTTACTGATTAAACACAGTGAAAATATTAAGAGATGTCGGAAGAAACAATCATGTCTATGAATGTCCAGGAAATTAAAATTGAACCACCAGAATATCCAGCAGAAGACATTAAACCCGAATTTGTGGAGGAATTAGATGTTCCTGATGCTATTGGTAAATCTGAATTGTGTTCTGAGGAAGATGAAACATGTTTAGGAGGATCCAAAAAGTCCGAAATTTTCATAGAAGAAGAAGTCGAACAGGAGTCTTATGAATGTGACATTTGTAATCAATCATTTGCAGAACCAGATCAATTAAAGGAGCATATGGTCAATCACCTGCCTAGTCAAAGCGAAGAAAGGCCTTTCAAATGTGAAATCTGTAACAAGACTTTCAAACTATCAAGAGGTTTGAAATCACACATGAATACACATTTAAGTAATCTGGATAAACCCAAGCTGGTGCAGAGTGGAGTACGTTCCCTTGAATGCAACATATGCAATAAAACATTCAAACAAATAAGTAACCTCAATACACACATGCGCATGCATACTGGAGAATGCCCCTACGAATGCAGTATATGCAATAAGACATTCAGACAATCAGGTAATCTAAAAACTCACATGCTAATCCATTACGGAGTACGCCCCCACGAATGCAGCACATGCAATAAGACATTCACAACAACAAGTGATCTGAAAACTCACATGCTGCTGCACAATGGAGTACGCCCTCATAAATGCAATACATGCAATAAAACATTCAGACTATTAGGTAGTCTGAAAAGCCACATGGTCACTCACAGTGGTGAGCGCCCCCACGAGTGCAACATATGCAATAAGACATTCACACAATTAGGTAGTTTGAAAAGCCATATGCTCATTCACAGTGGGGAGCGCCCCCATGAATGCAGGATATGCAATAAGACGTTCCAAGTATCAAGTCATTTGAAAAGACACATGCTGATACACAGTGGAGTACGCCCCCATGAATGCAATGTATGTAATAAGGGATTCACACGATTGAGTACTATGAAAAAACACATGCAGGTACATGACAGAGTATCCTTAAATGAAAAGAATGATGAAAATCAATGAACTATCACTAACTTCAAATATTATTGGTATGCATTATTTAATGATTGTAAATAAATAATTTTATAAATATAATATGGAATTATATTATATACTAGATGACCCGACAGGCGTTGTCCTGTACCCATGTCTGCAATTTTTATATAAATATACTAATATACTTATATTTACCATTTATCTAAAAATAAAAATTGTGGTTTTTTAAATTACTCTTCATGCCAAAATGCATATACATCCATATGAGCGATGTTAAATGTAGAACTGCTTTGAATAAAATGATGAGTCTCAATTCTCACACTATATTGAAAATTGAATTATTTTAAACGGTATAACATAACCATAACCATAACATAAGATTGGTATTTCAGGTTGAATTAAATTAATTTAATTTTTTATTATTCAAGATATCCAAAATGGCATCTTAAACTTCTCCTAATCAATATCGCGAGGCCCGAATTGTATGTATTCATCTTTACTTTCCTATTTGTTGTTATAAAATGAATTTTTTACGAATTTTAAAAATATTGTGGAAAGTTCAGTAAAAGAATGCAAAGAAATTATATATTGAAAATAAAAACTATATTGAAAAGTTAATATCCGAATTTTGTCTTGGCGCCCCCTAAGGCGTGCGCTCGTATGTTTCGCATGCATCGCATTAAAGGTAGGACCGCCCTGAATTTCATATTTCAAGTGAATTAATGTGTCATATCCTGTCCATATGTGTATTATTCAATCTGCCATACATATACTGTATTTTATATTATTTAAATTTCTGGCACATCTCAGCTGCTTTTTCAATGTAGACATTTCATTTTTCTTATTCATAATCATAAACTTATTACACATATTCTAATATTGTCTAGGTTCATAGGTAAATTGAAATTTATGGCGACATGTCATTTATTTTCAATGCAAACAATGACATGTCGTTTTTTGCATTTGTTTCCATTTACTTATACAATATTGCACATACATCCCAGTACTTTATAATCGCATACATCCTAGAAAATTTCCTTAACATGCTTCAGAAAGATTTATCAAAATCCGAATAATCGTTTAGAAGGAGTATACAGCGAATGCTTGTAATTTAATATGAACTTTATATAATAGCAATAAAGCTCAAATTGATTTTACGTTTTAGTTAGAAAACGTTTGTATGTAAAAAAGTAAAGGGCTGTTTTCAGGGTTTTCCCGGCAATTATTCGATTTTTTCTTGCCGTAAGAACCATCCTTGGACTTCAACGAACATTTTAAAAAAAGAATTGGCCAAATTGGTTCAGACGTTATGCCCTTACCAACACCTTTTGCAATCCATTTTTATATATAAGATTCATTATAATTGTATTTTTAAGTGCTTCTGAATCAACTCTGACAATTAATAAATATCAGATTGATAGAATTGAATCTGCCCAGAAAAAGATTAATAATCAGGTCAGATTCCATAATAATGAATAACTAGCTGTAAGTGGAATTGTGTCTTAATGCAATTAAGGCATCGTGCCTTAAGGCAAATTGCCGGAACTTCCCGTACCAAAAATGATTATTTTTTTAAAAACAATTAACATTTTTGAAAAAATTTTACTTCGAAACAAATTTTTTTTGAAAAGAAAAATGTTTTCTTCATTTTGACATATTTTGGTAATTCTGAAGGTTTTTTCAAAGCATTCATACTGCTTTAACTGCATAAAGACGAAATATCAAATCGCGTAAGCGCCGCATCGCCGTCTAACGTATAAACATTGGTACGGAACCGATAGGAATGTTAACAAAATGTATACTTATTGTTAAAATCTCTATAAAATGTCTGATAATTTGATGTGCATATGTCTAATGATCATTTTTGACCGCCAAATGGCTCATTTTTTTACTTTTTCCTCCATATCTCCAAAGTCGTTGCACCTGCCTTTCCAAAATTTTGAACAGTTCTTCATTTAGTCAATACAAATAAAATGTTTTTTGAATTATTCAAATCGGACGCTCCGTTCAGAGTTACCGTTTTAGGCACTTTTTGCCCCGTATCTTCGGAACGGCTAGACCTGCCTTCGCCAAAAACTAATCAGCACGTCTTGTTATCAATTCAAATCGAATGTTTTTTTAAATTATTCAAATCGGTTGATTCGTGTTCCCGAAATCGTCGACGAAAATTTGTATCCGCACACGCACACACACACACATACATACATACATTTTTTCTAAGGTATGCCTAAATGTTCAGAAACCTCTGAAACGTAAAGATATATAAAAATTTTCTTTTTTGATTTTTTTGCGATTACTATAACTTGCCCTACAGGAAGTTAAAAAATAAAACTTAAGAAACCCCTTATAAAACTAAAGTGGTACATAGCTTTGTTAAGGCAAATTGCTGGAACTTCCTGTACCGTAACTAAACATTTGACTTATAAAAATAATCAATGTTTCAAAATTATTAATAGAATCAATAAAATATCATACTATTTATTAACATAATGATTTATTACACATTTTACAATCATTTAATAATACATGACATTTTGAAACAATCATATTTGGAGTTAGTAATAATTCATTGAATTTCACACCATAAAGTGCCATGTGTCTCTTCAAACCTTTCGGTTGCGTAAATCCCTCATTGCATATTTCACATTTATAAGTTTACTCTTTATCATGAATCATCATGTGTTTTTCAAAATTACTCAATTCTTCGAATATCTCATAGCATACACTGCATTGATGTGAGTGCTGAACGTTGTGTACCTTCAGACCACCCAACGTTTTGAATGTCTTATCGCATTTGTTGCACTTATGGGGGCGCTCATCACTGTGAACGATCATGTGGGTTTTCAGATTACTTTTTTGTGTAAACGTTTTATTGCATAAGTTGCACACATGAAGGCGTACTCTATTGTGTGACAGAATGTGACTTTTAAGACTATGTGAATATCTGAATTTCTTCTTGCACATATTGCATTCATGGCGGAGTACTTGACTATGAGTGAGCATGTGTGTTTTCAGATTACTTGATTGTGTGAATCTCTTGTTGCATATAGTGCATTCATGGGGGCGCTCACCACTGTGAATGAGCATATGACTTTTCAAATTAACTAATTGGGTGAACGACTTATTACATATATCGCATTCATAAGGTCGTACTCCACTGTGCTTCATCATGTGAACATTCATATCATACGATGTTGTGAATCTCTTTTTGCATATGGTGCATTCATGGGGGCGTACTCCATTGTGTCTCATCATATGTGTTTTCAAACTACCTAATAGTGTGAATTTCTTATTGCATACATTGCATTCATGGGGGCGCTCACCACTGTGAATTAACATATGTCCTGGCAGATGGCCTTTATTATTGAATGTCTTACCGCATATTTCACATTTAAAGGGAAACTTTCCAGTATGTGTATTCATGTGTAGTTTCAACCCTTGTAATTGTTTATAAGTCTTCTTACAGATTTCGCATTTGAAAGGGCGTTCTTTACTACGACTACGCTTATGAACGACCATATGCTCTTTCAATTGATGTGATTCTGCAAATGAACGATTACAAATATCACATCCATAAGCGGATGCCTCAATTGGCTCCTGTTTGACTTCCTCTTCTATAGTCACCTCGGAATTCATGAATCTTTCTAAAGTCGTTTCATCATCCTCAGAACACGATTCAGATTTAACAATAGCATCAGGATCATCTAATTCATCCTCAAGTTCTGGTAAATTTTCTGGTGGTTCAATTTTAATTGCTTGTTCATTCGGAGACATAATTGATTCTTTTGACATTTTTAAATATTTTCACTGCGTTTAAAAATAGCTGTGTGCTAAACAATAACAAAAATAATCTAGTTTAATCAACACTCTTTTAAAATGGGTTAACCTAAATTTATGACATTTCCGGCATAGAATTTGTTTGTAGCAATAGAGACATAGAGAACCATAATGAATTTGAAAAGATGCGCCGCTGTCCTAAATGTCCCAACTTAGGGAACATTTCAGAGCATAGATAAATAAGCATGTTTCAGAGTCAACGGAATAATTGCGCATTACGACGCTAGAGGCGCTAGTGTTCGTAGCAGGTTGCAGAACTTTTTGCAAAAGTTTTAAATACCAGATACTTTTGGTCATCTTTTGGTTTATGTACATGCCGATATATGAGTTTAAAGTTAAACCCATTTATATCTTACTTATATGTAACAAGCCTAACTCAGAAAAAGAGATGTGTGCAGTTTTTTAATTATACGTATGATACGCATGTATCATACACATAATAAGGCTCTAAAGACTTTGTTCAATGAATAGTTTCTTTCTGAAAAATTTTTGCATACATTACGATCTTGCTACTTCTATCATTACTATCTCCCACATGAAAATATTCAACAAAATATAAGTGACCCTGCATCACTCGAATAATCTGGACAAAATACTGTAAATCATAAAAAAAAAATTAAAAACGATATTATATATATATATATATATATATATATATATTCTATTGATGTTCATGACATTTTGAATAAAATCATAAATTTCATGTCTGTAAACAATGCTTTTAAATATTATTTTACTGATGTATATGTTGGTTAAGTAGTTAGTTAAAAATTAAGTCGAAAATTTGAATTATCCCCCCAAAAATCAGTTTCAGTATCATTTTACTTTGGGCAATAAAAATTGTCATCAGGACATACTATAATGTTATTGTTACAAAATCCATTTATTAAAATTCAGTTTTAATTCAACTCTCAAGGAGTAACAATTACACGTGAAAAAGTGGAATTTATCAAAATTATTTTAGTGTATTTATATTTGTGATGGTTTGTAGGCTCAAATAAATTTATTTAAAACTTTTTGAAGAAAATGTTATGTTTTAAGTCGTTCTGAATAGTTTTAAACCATGAGTAAGTGCCATTTTGCTATAAGGCAAGTTGCATAATCTTAATAATAGACTCATGCAATAATAATTGAAATTTAGTTACTTCTAAAACTTTTGACTGTTTTTTTTTTTCAAAATAAAGTTTGTCCAAAAAACATTATTCCAAACTTTTCAAAAATTAATTACTATTTATTATTAAAAATATTAATTACACGATTTTTACCAAAAATTAATCAGCACGATTCCCAATTGATATCTTTCGAACAGTTTTTGAATATCAAAATTTATTCAAGATTTTAGGCAAAAATGTTCATGAAAAATTTGTTAATTATAAATAAGAAATGGCTTAACAAATCTTTATGCAAAACTAATCAATTCAGTCCTTATTGAGTTTCATCGAATGGCTTTTGAATTTTTGAATCGGTGCAGCCTTTTTTAAAATTTTTCTCACAAAATATCAACTTTTACAATTCATTTTTTAATTTTTTTCTAATATTAATATTGTTCAAATATATATTCTTGAAATGTTAATTTGCAACCAATCGTCGAAATAAAAGAAACAATAAATAAATGATCTATTTATTATACGTTTCGACACGATATCTGTGTCATCACTCTGCAATTTTTTTTTTATTTAATAAAAAGTATCTAAAAGAATTTATACAAAGTTTAGAATGATTAAATTTAAAATATATGTATCCATATTTTACTTGTTTAATTTATTTTAAATATAATTCATATAATAATCTATAATACATTTTAAATTTAATCTTTTCAAACTTTGTAAAAATTCTTTTAAATACTCTTTATTAAATAAAAAAAATTTCTGAATGAGGGCACACATACCGTGTCGAAACGTATAAATAAATAAATGATTATTCATTGTTCTTCTCATTTAATTTCATTTTCAAATTTGATAGAATATAAAATTAGCAAATCGGATTTTCTGGTGGAAACATCTCCTTCAAGGAGTTAAAAACGTGTCTCGCGTTTCAACTTATCAAAAAAACTTGAAACTAGCGGTGCAAGGCATCGTGCCTTAAGGCAAATTACTGGAACTGAAAATTTAAAGTTATAAAAAAGATTCAATTTTGTTTTAGAATTCTGAAAAAAATGAATTTTTGAAATTTTTAAAATTTTTGAAAATAATTGACCTTTTTGAAAAATTTGATTCATTTTATACTTTGAAATATTTTGGAAATTTTGAACATTTTTACAAAGCAACCGCGATATGTTAGCTGCGTAGAAGTGAAATGTAGAAGCGCGTGGGCGCCGCAACGCATAAACATAGGTACGAAACTCACATAAAAGTAAACAATTTTTTTATTATTTATCGTGCCTTAAAGCAAATTGCTGGAACTTCCCGTACCAAAAATTAAATTTTTTAAAAAATATTTAATTTTCTTTTAGAACTCTGAAAAAAATCGATTTTTGAGATTTATAAAATTTTTGAAAATGATTGACTTTTTTGAAAAAATTGATTCATTTTATAGTTTGAAATATTTTGGAAATTTTGAACATTTTTTCAAAGCAATCGCGATGTTTGCTGAATGCAAACGAAATATCTAAGCGCGTGGGCGCCGCATCGCAGTATAACCGATAAACATTGGTACGGAACCCATAGAAAAGTAAACAATTGTTTTTATCATTTATCGTACCTTAAGGCAAATTGCTGGAACTGCCCGTACCAAAAATTAAATTTTTAAAAAATATTCAATTTTCTTTTAGAACTCTGAAAAAAATCGATTTTTGAGATTTACAAAATTTTTTAAAATAATTGACCTTTTTAAAAAATTTGATTTTTTTTATACTTTAAAATATTTTGGATTTTTTGAACATTTTTTCGAAGCAATCGCGATATATTAGCTGCGTAGAAACGAAATATAGAAGCGCGTATGCGCCGCGTCGCAGTATAATGGATGAACATAGGTACGGAACCCATAGAAAAAAGAACAAAATTTGTTATTATTAAAATCTCTGTAAAATATCTGATAATTTGATGTGCATATGTCTAATTATCATTTAAATGGCATTTATTTCACTTTTTTTATTGGATCTCCGAAACCGCCAGACCTGCTTTCCCAAAAATTTCATCAGTTCTTCATTTCGTCAATACAAATAAAATGTTTTTTGAATCATACAAATCGGACGCTCCGTTCTCTCAAAAACTGAAATACCATTTTTGGCTTTTTTTGCCTCGTATCTCCGAAACGGCCGGACCTGCCTTTGCCAAAAACTAATCAGCAAGTCTCCTTATCGATACGAATCAAATGTTTTTTTAACCATTCAAATCGGTTGATCCATGCGCCCGAAAACGTGGACGAAAAATTGTATCCATACATACACATACATACATATCTATTTTTTCTGAGGTATGCCAAAATGTACAGAAACCTTTGAAACGTAAAGATATGCAAATTTCTTTATTAACTTTTCGTAGGTAAGTTATAGTAATAGGCCGAAAATCAAAAATGAAAATTTTTGCATTTCCCGACGTTTTGAAGGTTTCTGAACATTTTGGCATACCTCAGAAAAAATGGATGTGTGCGTGTGTTTTGTATGTCCGCATTTTTTGTCCACGTTATCGGGCGCACGGATCAACCGATTTGAATGGTTTAAAAAACATCCGATCCCTATTGATAGGGAGATGTGCTGATTAGTTTTTGGCAAAGACAGGTCCAGCCGTTACGGAGATACGGAGCAAAGAGCGCAGAAAATGGCAGTTTTTGATTGAACGTCCGATTTGAATGATCTAAAAAACTTTCTGCTTGTATTGACAAAACAATTGCTTTTGGGGATGAAAAATTATTACATCTTTTTTTATTTTCCATAAAATATTTTTGTAATTTTGGATTAAAAATTCAAAAAATTACCCAGGCTAAGCACAGTCTAAGCGCCACTCTGGTACAAATGTTCACCCAAGTGCGTTTAGACTGTTTATGTACTGGGGCATTTTTCCAATTTTGTGAAAACTAATGAAAAATGTGAAAATGCCGCCAAGCTAAGCACAGTATAAGTAAAATTGTCGCACAGAATTATTTGCAAATGCGTTTAGACTGTGACTATGCGGGAGCATTTTTTCAATTTTGTGTAAATTAGGCAACTATTTTTTTGAAATTGAATTGGAAATGAAATGACGATTGTTAATGTTCAGGTGATAAATTGATTGATTAATGATTTACATTTAATTTGGTCAGATATAACAATAAGATAGCAAAAATAATGAAAGTTACAGTATTTCTAATAATATATTTGAAAACGTTTGAAATTTCTCGAATATTTCATTACGGTACGGGAAGTTCCAGCAATTTGCCTTAAGGCACGATGCCATACACCACTAGTTTTCGATTTTTTTGCGATTACTATAACTTACACTACGGGAAGTCTTAAAATTTTATATGTGATAAATATGTTAATGTTAATGATGTAATAAATATTTATTGTAACAAGTAATTACAATATACGTGAAATTGTGTGATGCTGTTAATTTTTAAAATTTTTATTTTAAATTAGTTATATTTTATTTACAGTGTTCTGATTCAAGTGAGTTCAAGTTTATGCAATTAAAACCAATTTAATACACCAAAACATTTATTTACAAAGTTTCATCAACATACACTGGATAATAAATATTTTCGATCACATAAAAGGAGTTATAGGTGAGTCCTTTATTTATCATTATATATTAATATGATTCATGACTATTTTATTTATATTTTGCAATTGTGATATTATGGAATGTTTCATAAATATCCCTGATATGTACATTTTAAGGCACTTCAAATTTCCACCAAATATATTATCATTTACTGTTTGTTCAGCATGTTGTATGCGCATCCCAGAGCCCAGGAAATTTCGTGGTTGTCGATCTTTTTTAGTAACTATAAAAATATAATAAGTATTATAATTTTATCTACAAATGTGTCTTTTATCTTATCTTACTTTTAGATTCGATTCTGGTTTTAATCCGAATCCGTCCTTTAGCAAGACCGATATGAATGTTAGATCGAAACACATGAATGGCTGGTCGGTGTTTGCGGTTTTGCAAACGGATTTTGCAGTTTTTTCAAATTCCCCAACTGTTATTTCGCCGCCCAAAAATGGATCTAAACGAATAATAAAAGACTTATGGTTTATCAATTTTTCAAATATGATATAATTGGTAATGAATAATATTCAAGATACTCTGAAAATGTTCTGAATAGTTTCCTAGATAGTTTGAAAATATTCTAAATGTTGTTCTAGATCAGCGGGTCGGGGAACTTTTTTAATCATTACCCCAATTTTTTTTTGTCTAAGTTTATATTACCCCCATCGCCAAAAGAGATTACCTCATGTGAACAACTGTAAGAAATCCAATTAAAAATACATACTTTTTACCCTCCAAAAAATTTTATTTCTAACCGATTTGGGGTAATTTACCAAGGTTCCCCGACCACTATCTAGAATCAAGATAGTTCAAAAATATTTTTTAGATACTCTGAAAATGTTCTGGATAGTTTGATAATATCCCAGTTAGGCTAGGAGTGTCGTAGATAGTCTGATAATGTTCTAATAGTTTGAAAATGTTCCAAATGTTCTGAAAATGTTTTTCTAGATGGCCTGAAAATCTTCTGGATATTCTGAAAATGTTCCGAATAGTTTGAAAATACCATTCTGGATAGTTTGAAAATGTTCTAAATGTTTTGAAAATATTCCGGTTAGTTTAAAAAAATTCTATGTAGTCAGAAAATGTTGTGGACAGTTACAAAATGTTTCGGATAGTTTATGTTCTTGGATAGTCTAAAAATATTTTAGATAGCCTGAAAATATTCTAAGTAGTTCGATTCTTCTATTTACAATTTCATATTACTCATGTTATAATTCAAGTTACTCTGAAAATGTTTTAGATAGTCTGAAAATATTCTGGATAGTCTCTAAATGTTCTAGATAGTCTGAAAATGTTCTGGATAGATTAAAAAATTGTAGATAGTCGGAAAATATGCTGGATATTTTGGAAATGTTCTGGATAATTTAAGAATGTTGTGGATAGTCTGAAAATGTTCTGGATAGTTTGAAAATGTTGTAAACGTTCTAAAAATGTTTTTTAGATAGTCTGAAAATGTTCTAGATACTCTGAAAATGTTTCGAATAGTTTGTAAATACCATTCTGGATAGTTTGAAGTGTTCTAAATGTTCTAAAAATGTTCCGGCTAGTTTAAAAAAAAATCTAGATTTTGGATAGTCTAAAAATGTTCCAGATTGTTTGAAATTGTTCAGTATGGTCTGAAAATGTTCTAGATACTCTGAAAATGTTCTGAATAGTTCAAACATATTTTTTAGATACTCTGAAAACGTTCTGGATAGTTTAATAATATTCCAGGTAAACTGAGAGTGTCGTAGATAGTCTGAAAATGTTCTAGATAGTTTGAAAATATTCTAAATGTTTTGAAAATGTTTTGGGTAGTTTGAAAATGTTTTTTATATAGTTTGAAAATGCTCTGGATAATTTGAAAATGTTCTAAAAATGTTCCGGATAGTTTGAAAATGTTGTGGATACTTTGAAAATATTTTTATATAGTCTGAAAATGTTCTGGATACTTTGAAAATGTTTTTTATATCGTCTGAAAATGTTCTGACAGTTTGAAAATATTTTTTAGATAGTCTGAAAATATTTTAGATAGTCTGAAAATGTTCTGGATAGTCTAAAAATACTTTAGACAGTCTGAAAATGTTATAAATTTTCCGTAAATGTTCTAGATAGTCTGAAGTTTATAAAATAGTTTATAAAATTTCAAATAGTCGGAAAATGTGCTGGATCATTTGAAAATGTTCTAGATATTTCGCAAATGTTCTTGGATAGTCTAAAAATACTTTAGACCGAAAATGTTCTAGATAGTTTGTAAATATTCTAAATGTTCTGAAAATATTTTGCATAGTTTGATAATGCTTTTTATATAGTCTGAAAATACCCTGGATAATTTGAAAATATTCTAAAAATGTTCTGGATAGTTTGAAAATGTTTTTGAAATAGTCTGAAAAAAATGTTCTAGGTACTCTGAAAATGTTCTAGATAGTTTGTAAATATTCTAAATGTTCTGAAAATGTTTTGGATAGTTTGATAATGTTTTTTATATAGTCTGAAAATGCTCTGGATAATTTGAAAATGTTCTAAAAATGTTCTAGGTACTCTGAAAACGTTCTGGATGGTTTGAAAATGTTTTTTATATAGTCAGAAAATGTTTTGGATAATTTGAAAATCTTCTAAAAATGTTCTGGATAGTTTGAAAATGTTTTTGAGGTAGTCTGAAATCTGAAAAAAAATGTTCTAGATACTCTGAAAACGTGCTGAATATTCTGAAAATGTACTAGATAGTGTGAAGATATTCTAAATGTTTTGAAAATGTTCTGGATAGTTTGAAAATGTTTTTGAGATAGTCTGAAAAATTGTTCCAGGTGCTCTGAAAACGTTCTGGATATTCTAAAAATATTCTGGATAGTTTGAAAATGTTCTAAATGTTCTAAATAGTCTGAAAATATTTTAGATAGTCTGAAGATGTTCTGGATAGTTTCAAAATATTTTTTATATAGTCTGAAAATGCTCGGGATAATTTGAAAATGTTCTAACAGTGTTGTGGATACTTTGAAAATGTTCTAGATAGTTAGAAAATGTACTAAATATTCTAAAATTGTTCTGAACATTTAAAAAAAATCTAAATATTCTGAAAACGATCTAAATATTCTAAAAAAAACTCTGAATAGTTTCACAATTTTTTAGACTTTCGGAAAATGTCCTGGATAGTTCAAAAATGTTCTAAGTCTTCCGAAAGTATTCTGGATAATGTGAATATGTTCTTGGATAGTCTAAAAATGCTTTAGATAGCCTGAAAATGTTCTAAATATTCTGAAAATGTTCTTGGTTATTCAAAAATTTACATTCGATAATCTAAAAATGTTCTGGATAGTCTAAAAATGTTTTAAATAGTCTGAAAATATTCTAAATGTTCTAAAAATGTGTCAGATAATCTGAAATCTTTTAAATAGTCTAAAAATGTTGTGGAGAGTCTAAAATGTTTCAATTAGTCTGAAAATCTTCTAGATAGTCCGAAAATCTTCTAGATAGTCGAAAAATGTTGTGGATAGTTTGAAAATGTTCTAGATATTCTAAAAAGTCCTTAGAAGTTTTTCACACTTCTAAGTGTTTTGGTTAGTCTGAAAATATTCTGCACACTCTCTGAATTTTTTAGAAGGTTTGAAAATGTAATGGTTAGCCTGAAATGTTCCAGATAGTCTGAAAATGTTCTAAATAGTTTAAAAACGTTCTGAATTTTGAAAATGGTCTAGATAGTTATGGATGGCCTGAAAATATTCTGAATAAGCTTCTTAAATAATAATTGTAGATTATCTGAAAATGTTTTAGATAGCCTGAAAATATTCTAGATAGTTTGAAAATTTTATAAATGCCTGAAAATGTTCTAAGTAGTCTAAAAATATTGCAAACTGTATGAAATTTGGCTGAAAATTGTAAAAAACCAAAAGGTACAAAATATTGAAAATAGAACTCAAAACATTTCGTATTTTAATTATTAAATATTAAATAGTTGTTTTCCTGAAGATCAAAAAATTGTAAAAAGCCAATAACCTTCGATTCATCTAAAATTTTCATTTCCGCATTTGAAAATACGAAATCTTTCTCACAAAATAGTATTTTTTGTCTCACATACCTATCAATCCAGCTCCGGTAGCTCTGTCAAAGAAATAGCTGAACGCTGCAATATCTTGCACTTCTAAACCTACAGGTTTTGGGTCGACTAGAGGTAACAGGGTGTCTGCTAATAATTTGCGACATCTTGGCCAATCTACTTCTAATTTCTTTGATTCTAGCGGAGTACCACTGGAAATAGAAAAATAAAAAAATCAGACTATTTCGAAATTTAAATAATAAAATAAGTAAATCATTTTTCATAGGCCTCTAATATTTTATGAGAGTTATTTTAAGAAAGGGTTGAGTTTTATTTAGTATTGTGACTTAAAATTTCATATTCACCTTATACTGTACTCAACGTTGCCATACACCCAAGGTTTGTTTTTGATAATAGGATTAATACAAGGGCTGGACAATGATTTGGAGTCTCCATTGTTTTTTGTAAACACTGCATGTCTGGCAGCTTTTAAACCGAGTCCCAAGTAACTAGAATAGTAATAAATATATTTGCTATTGTATCATAAAATATATTTAAATGTATATTTATATAAACATACCTATTGGTGAAGACTGTTATATTGCCTTTGAATGATGGTACTGTCATCAGATGTGATCCAAAAGTACCTTTTTCTAAATTATTCAAAGACGGAGCAAAGGTAACTTGATTTGATCCACCTCCTAAATCCAAAGCAGCTACTGTATCCCCATTAAGATGCCCTGTAAAAAAATACAATTAATTAATTAATTGATAATTTATATTATCACAAAATTATTAATGTTTTTTTTATAATATTTTTATTACCTAAGAGATAGTTCACAGTAAACCAGGACATGATCCCTTCATCAGTGCCATCCATAATTTCGACAGCATCTTCGTAAACTAAAAATCCTGATTTATTTATAACTTCCCGAACAGCGTTTAATATATTTTCGGCTTGCTCCTGTTTCAATAAACGCAATCCTGCAGTAGCCCTGACCATCACTGGTGTTTTTGAGTAATACGATTCAGGAATGACTTCCTTGGCAAGAAATAGCAGATTTTCAATTGTCTGGGCCCCCTGAAAAAAATAAAAGTATTTGGTTAAATACATTACTTCTTAACTTGTGAACGAAAAGTTGAAAACGCAAAGTGCCACTTAAAACTAGTTATCTATTTATTTGATTTAATTTACCTTTTTTGGGTCATCAGCAAAAGAGGAAAGACCTGGCTTGCTTTGCTTAAATAACTCATCGTCTAATATTAATCTCCCATCTAAAAAAATAATAATTAAAAATAAATTCTAGAAATTTAATTTAAATTTGTACAGTCAATAACCATCCTATAACGCGATTAAAATATAGGAACTCCCGTTATAAGAAACTCGGACTTAAACGTACAACTCAAGCTAAATCGTAGCGTGTTCTATGAAAACTGGCAATCGCGTTATATGAGAACCGCGCTCTGAGAAACTAAAAAAAAAAAAAAATCAAATTTGTACCACGTTATATGGAAACCAAGAAATACAAAAGACAGGATAAATTGTATTTATTAAATTGAAGAGTTTATATGAAGATATGATAAAAAATCAAGTTAGATTAAAAACTAAAAACTGTTTTCAAACAAAAAAAAGTGCCCGTTAAGTTCAAACGTGATTGAAGTACAACTGTTTTGTAATGTAATCTAGGCAATCATACTCACGCGACACGACGACCAATCACAATCGACCCGTATAGAAATGATATCATCGAAAATGAAGGATGAATCATTAGCACTCGATTCGAGCGTAACGCTCTTCCGTTGCATTTTCACAGATTTACACACTAGTCGCGCCTAAAAAAGTTTTACTTCAAAACAGATATTTCAGCGGTTTAAAGAATGAGATTATATCGCCAGCGAAAAAGTAAAAAAAATACAAGCAGTCAATGAATGTATGTTAATTTTAATTACATGAAGTTCTACAAACACAATTATTATTACATGATGAGCGAAGTTGCTAAAACAATATTTGTTTAGGCGTTTTTGAACATAATCCACTGTGTGAACGAATATTATAGAAGTTATTAATCAGCAATTACTTCATTTCTCTAATGAAGGTTCATTTCTAAATACTAATTACAATGACAAACCGATCTTGTCGTATTTGAAGTACGACTTTAATTACGTTATTGTTTTCAAATATAAATATTTTTAATGCTATTATAAATATATAATTTATAATTTATCATTATATAAATGTGTATAATTGTTGACACTAATATGTGCATCGCGAGTATTACCATATTACCAATAAACATTATTCAAAATTGTTATGTATTTATTTTCAACTTAAATGCCATCTCCTACGATAGCAAAACAGTTTTACTTCAATCGAATGTGAACCTTACGCGCACTCTTTTTTATGTTATGTTACTGGAGTCATTCAGTAATGTTGCACGGAAGGCTGTTCGAAACGAAAACAACGCTTATTACGGTACCGTGTTATAAGAGGGTAACCGCAATTTCAGCCCGCGTTGTAGGAGGGTCGACTGTATCAATTACAACATACTTACCTAAATATCCTCTATGAAACCTATAAGCTAAAACTCTGCTCCCCGTAGATCCAGCATCTATCACGACAGCAAACACAGGGGGTGTTTTACCAAATTTTTGTGCAAAATTGTCTACTAGGGGGTGCAGGGTTTTTGTACTATATCCTAAAAAAAATTAATTATTTATTAATACTTTTACTCAATGTTAGTCTTATTACATAACAAATATTAGTGCAAATTATTTAATTACACAAACACGAGACTACATACTTAATGTTATGTAATCTATTTTATTTATCATCAATTTATAACACTGAGATAAAGAAGCGTAAGTTATATTAGTTATAACTACTGAGGTATTTATTAGAATCATTTTTAAAATAATAAATGATGCAATACTGTTCTACTTCATCACAAGATTTCATCATAAAGATTTTTTTTGAGTATGAAACCCCCTCCAGTTTTTTACAGAAATATGCTGTGTCCCATAATTAACTGTCCGAAAGGTGGACGTCCCATTAATCACGTGATCGATTTTTAAGGATTTTTGGACATCCCCTTGAGGATACGTAACAATATTCCAAATAAACCCCCTTCCCCACGTGTATTTACAAAGTTTTTACATTTAATTCGAACTTTTCCTATTTTATTATTTGATACTAACTCTGTGATCCAACAAGATCAATAAGACTCAAATAGAAACGAGATCTGTTTGATCAGTAAAGTCTTGATGAATACTTCGAGATTCTCTAATTATACTAAAAAAAGTTACAAAAAACATCGTAAAATTTTTGTATTTCGTATGAAACTGTTTGGATTTTTTTAAAATTCAGACAAAAAATAAATACATGTGATATCTTACTAGACCCTTCCTTTCCCCAGGTTATATTTGGTGTTTTTTTGTCAAACCCCACCTCCCCCAAAAGCCTTCATAAATATATATATATATATATATATATATATATATATAAAATTCTTCTGTACGTGTATATGATTCGATACTTCTCCCAAACGGTTATTCGGATTTTGATAATTCTTTTTAGAATTTGTTAAAGAAAAATTTTAAGATTTAATGAACGATAAAACTATAGTAATATTGTAAAAATAAATGGCAAAAATTACAACAAAATACTTATCATTGTTCGACATTGAAAACATTTGAAATGCCATCTGCTAGACATGTCAATTTACTTGAAATTTGAATTTAGCTGAAATTATGAGTCCAGATAATATTAGAATATAATGCAGCAGCTAAGATGTGCCAGAAATTAAAATAATATAAGATACAGTCAACAGAATCTGTTTGGCAGATGAAATTATATAATTCCGTTCAATAAATAACGCATCAAGTCCAAAATTGCATATATGTACATTATTTTTTTAAACTTATGCATGTCGCATTTTGGTTTACTTCACTAAATTATTTAACAATACAAAACAATATTTCTACTTATTAAAAAAATGACTTAGAATTTTGTATTTTTGTATTTCGTGTAATTTTTGTATTTCGTATGAAACTGTTTGGATTTTTTTAAAATTCAGACAAAAAATAAATACACGTGATATCTTACTAGACAATCCTTTCCCCAGGTTATATTTGGTGGTTTTTTGTCAAACCGCACTTCCCCCAAAAGCCTTCATGAATATATATATATATATATATATATATATATATATATAATTCTTCTGTACGTGTATATGATTCGATACTTCTCCCAAACGGTTATTCGGATTTTGATAATTCTTTTTAGAATTTGTTAAAGAAAAATTTTAAGATTTAATGAACGATAAAACTATAGTAATATTGTAAAAATAAATGGCAAAAATTACAACAAAATACTTATCATTGTTCGACATTGAAAACATTTGAAATGCCATCTGCTAGACATGTCAATTTACTTGAAATTTGAATTTAGCTGAAATTATGAGTCCAGATAATATTAGAATATAATGCAGCAGCTAAGATGTGCCAGAAATTAAAATAATATAAGATACAGTCAACAGAATCTGTTTGGCAGATGAAATTATATAATTCCGTTCAATAAATAACGCATCAAGTCCAAAATTGCATATATGTACATTATTTTTTTAAACTTATGCATGTCGCATTTTGGTTTACTTCACTAAATTATTTAACAATACAAAACAATATTTCTACTTATTAAAAAAATGACTTAGAATTTTGTTTCATGTAACAAAAATACATTTGATCGGCATCGGATATTGAGTATTTATCAAGTTGATCTTAGATTGAATAGTGCCCATATGAACTATATTTTACAAATTAATTCACCTAAGATTTGAACATAAACAATAATGTTTATTAAATTATTAGTAAGAAAAATGTACTTTAGAAATTATATTTGCCGAAAAGCAATTAATATATCGTACGAGATTATGAAAATTATAGACTAAATTATTGAAGCAATTATGTTGTGTGGTAAAATCAAGTGTGATATTGTTCTTTTACTGCAGATACTAATATTATTTTTTCTGAATTTCTTATAATGCTCATACTAAGACCATAAATGCATCACAAAGACAGGACATCAAATAGCATATTAAAAAGTATAGGAAAGAATATTAAAAATTTGGAACTTTTGAATTGGAGGCGCGGGTACAGGATAACATCTGTCGGGCCGTCTAGTATACATATATATATATATATATATATATATATATATATATATATAAAATTCTTTCTCCAATTCGCCCCTGTATTCCCATTCCGGCACTCCACATAAATGTAGTGCTAATTGTTTCATACTGTCCATATCATCTGCACAGTCCATACACACACACTATCTCTTGTATATTAATAATAACCATAATTATAAATATTAATCTTTAATACCCTGGACAAATAATAATGGCTTCATTCATTTCCACTGAAATTAATTCGAACACAAAAGGACATCTGTATATAATAAATGCACAGGATTTATATGGTGGGCTTTTCGGGCATGTGGGGGGGCATTGTGCAATTAAAATATTAATTGATATTGCATATATGGATAAAAGAGATGGACATGGTGGATATGGTTAGTTGGTTCGATTGTGAGTTGATGGGGATTTGAGTGCTTTTGTGAAAAAAATTGTATGGAAAGAACGTTTGAAATATTTTTTGTAATTCCGTTATATATATATATATATATATATATTGAATTATGTGTTATATTAATTTCTGAAGTACCTACATCCAGGTAAATGCCCTCTTGGCTTCATATTCGAAATTCCTCTCAGGCCTTGTGATATATTGCATTAATAACCTCTCGAATAATATTACATCCACCTTGTTCATGTTGCACGGATTTATATTAATTATACATGATATATATGTATAATGTATATATATATATATATATATATATATATATATATATATATATGTATATATATAATAATTTATATGCAATTTATATGCAAGTGGTAAAATCAATTGTGATATTGTTCTTTTATCGCAGATACTATATTATTTTTTTCTAAATTTCTTATTCTGATTATAATAAGACCTAAATAAATCACAAATGCAGGACATCGAATAGGATATTAAAAAGTATAGGACAGGATATTGAAAAATATGGAACTTTTGAATTGTAGACGTGGGTACAGGACAATGTCTATCGGGTCATCTAGTAACAGATATATAGAGTAAATAACATAAAAAATGTAGTTAAGTCAGAAATTTTATGTATATTAATTAAAGCTTGCTTATACATAAATAAATACAGTTATATTAATGCTGTTAGACTACTCGAATAATCTTAGGTGCATATCTTAATTCTTTAGTAACATTCTCCATAGCCAGGGAGTTTTTAATAAGAAAAAATCTATCACAGTATTTTGAAAGAAGTTTTACAATATATGCTTATTGCAAATGTTTTCTGTTCATGTTCTATCTTAAAGAGTACTGGTTACAAAATTGTTTATTATAAATTTTATATTCATTAAACAGTACCTAATTTGATTATGTTAATATTAAACATAGTAATATGAATCAATATAATAGAATAGCAATCATAGTTGCTATAATACTTCATTGATTTCTTTTGTGTGAAGTGCCATGTGTATCCTGAAATCGTTCAATTCAGTAAATCCCTCATTGCATTCTTCACATTTATAAGCATGTTTTCTGTTATGAATCTGCCTGTGTCTTCTCAGACTGCCTGAATGTATGAATGTCTTCTTGCATACATTGCATTCATGGACACGTACTCCATTGTGCGTCGCCATGTGACTTTTCAGACTAGCTGGATGTCTGAATGTCTTTTTGCATATACTGCATTCATGGGCATTCACTCCTTTGTGTATCAGCATGTGACATTTTAAATTACCTAGATGTGTAAATGTCTTATTGCATACACCGCACTCATGTGAGCGCACTCCACTGTGTATCAGCATGTGAGTTTTCAGAGAACCCAATTGTGTGAATGTCTTTTCGCATATACGGCATTCGTGCGGACGCTCACCGGTGTGAACAAGCATGTGAAGTTTCAAATTGCCTAATTGTGTGAATGTCTTATTACAAATGTTGCACTCATGGTTGCGCTCACCCTTGTGAACGACCATGTGACCTTTCAGACTTCCTAATAGTCTGAATGTCTTGCTGCATATACTGCATTCATAGGGGTGCTCACCACTGTGAATTGTAACGTGTTTTTTCAGATTACTTGAATTTGTAAATGTCCTTTTGCATATAGTGCATTCATGGGGGCGCTCACCACTATGAATGACCATATGACTTTTCAGATTACCTAATTGGGTGAATGTCTTTTTGCATATTTCACATTCAAAGGGACGTTCTTCAGAATGTGTAACCATGTGCGTTTTTAACACTTTTGATAGTTTGAAAGTCTTATTACAGATTCCGCATTTGAAAGGGCGTTCTTTGCTATCACTAGGCTCGTGATTGACCATATGCTCTTTTAGATGATCTGATTCTGCAAATGATTGACTACAAATGTTACATTCATAAGACTCCTGTTCAACTTCTTCCTCGATCGTCATTTCGGAACTCACGAATGTATCTAAACACGTTTCATAATCTCAGAATATGATTCAGATTTAACAATATCAATTTCGTCTTTGATTTCTTGTTTAATATTGCCTACTGAATATTCTGGGGGTTCAATTTTGATTGCCTGATCATTCATAGGCATAATTGCTTCTTCTGACATTTTTAAATATTTTCACTCCGTATAATCAGTAGATATTTACGAAAACAATTGTGTGATAAACAATAATAATAATAATCAAGTTTAATCAATAATTTTGACATTTGATAATGATTTCACCAAAATTTATTGTTTGACATTTCCACCATAGAGAACCATAATGAAGTTGAAAAGATGCGCCACTTGTTAAATATCCCGCCAATTTTAAAAATGTCTCGTCTTTCTAATGCATACTCTATGCTTCAAATGTCAAATAATAAATGCAGGTAGATTCAGTTGAAAAGTTGACTTTTATAATTATGATATTAGTGATTAGACTAGATTATTATTATTGTTTTAGCACACAATCGTTTCGTAAATATTTACTGATTAAACACAGTGAAAATATTGAGAGATGTCGGAAGAAAACAATTATGTCTATGAATGATCAAGCAATTAAAATTGAACCAACAGAATATTCAGCAGAAGACATTAAAACGAAATTGAGGATGAATCAGTTGTTTTTGGTGCTAATATCAAATCTGAGTCGTGTTCTGAGGATGATGAAACGTGTTTAGAAGATTCATGAATTC
>NW_020539727.1:12087177-12127711 GCF_003426905.1 Ctenocephalides felis | reverse complement strand
ATTAGAGCTAATTAATTTTTTTAATTCATTTTTTAACTTCCCGAAGGAGAAGTTTATGTTTTCATCAAAAAATCCGATTCGCTAATTTTATGTTTTCTCGACGTTTCAGGCCATTCTGAATCGAATGAGACCAAATTTGGAAAAAGTATGTGTGTGTGTGTGTGTGTATGTGTGTGTGCGTGTGCACCAACAGATTTTTTGCCGTAAATCGCTGTTTTCTCAAAAACGGCTGGACCGATTTCAAAAATTTAAAAGCCATTCGAAGTATCTCGATGAGGACTATTGTTTGTCGATCGGCCAAGCCGTTTCCTCGTAAATAGCAGAGAAGTGAAAAGTTTTTCGTCCACGTTTTAGCCCACAGTTCTGAATCGATTTTGAAAATTCAAAAATCGTTCGAAAGATATTGGTTGAGAATCGATCTGATTAGTTTTTGGTAGAGATCGGCCAGGCCGTTTTCTTGTAATAAAGTTTTTAAAAAAAAAAATTCGACGATTTTTATGATTATTTTTTTGACGGTAGATATCATAGTCTTCTATATCATACTAAAATATTACGGCCCTACGACAACTGGTTTAGCTTTAAAAATTCGTCAAAGTTTGCAAAAATTGGTATCGTTTTTTTGTCATTTGTCAAAATTAGACCTTTCATCGACGTTTTCTCAAAAACGCCTGAGCCGATTTCAGAAATTTAAAAGCTATTTGATGTATTTCGGTGAGGACTATCGTTTGTCAGTTTTGTGCGACGATCTGCCAAGCCGTTTCTTTGTAATTTGAAAGAAAGTGTTAAACTTTTCGTCCACATTTAAGCTCATCCTATCGAACCGATTTTAAAAAATCAAAAACTATTCGAAAGATATTAGTTGGGAATGGTACTGATTAATTTTAGGTGAAAATCTACCGAGCCGTTTTCTTGTAATTAACTGTTGAAAAAAAAATTTAAGCCGATTTTTATGGAATTTTTTTTAGATATATATATATATATATATATATATATATATATAATATATATCATGGTCTTATAGAACTTACTGTAATATTACGGCCTTACGACAAGTAGTTTAATTTTAAAAATTCATCAAAGTTTGAGAAAATGAGTAGTTTTTTTTTTTTTGACGTTAGCTGAAATTAAAATTAGACGATTTACTTGGTATAACAATATAGTACTTGGTCTTAATAAACATACTGAACCATTAAAATCCTACGGAAACTGATTCAAATATAATAATTGTTGATTTTTGAAAAGTTGCTTTTTGAAAATACTCTGAGTTAACGTGTTCGTTCGTTTTCAATTATGTTTAATAAATCCACTCATAAATTAATTTATTTTTTATTGATTAAGTCGATTATTTACACATATCGGGAAGTTCATGTAACTTGCCTCAAGGCTAAATACCAATACCAACTAGTTGTAACCATGTTTGTAAAATCTTACTGTCTCGAGTTTATGGATTTGTACCTTGTTCATAAAAATTAATTATTAATTATCTAAATAGATCGTTTGTATCAGGTCACCTAATGAGCAGTCTACAAAACTTATCTAATTGTGTAAAAAAATTACCATAAATTAAAATATGTAATAGTGCCAGAATTTTTTTAGAACAGTTGCCTAAAACAATACTTACTTACTTACTTGTTAGATAAAACTGTTTCGGCGTTTATCATAACAAATTAACATGGCGATAACGTTCATGCACTAAACAGTCCTACAAAAATTTATTGAATTATATAAATTCATTAAATTTTGGAATAAGAGCGCTTTTAAAACATACAGACACGTGTTTGTGCACTATAATTAATATGATTACTAATTTAATAAATGTGTTTGGGAGATAACATTTTTTAAGGCGATACAATTAGGACTCGTAATATTCAGTTTTAAGTAAAGCAAAAATGAATTTTAAAATTTCCCAAATTAGTCGACTTTGAAATGGCGTCCTTTAAAAAAAATCTACTAAAAGTCCCATTAAAAGAGTATAAATCTGTATTTCATTTAGTTTTTAACTTCCCGAAGGAGAACTTTGTTTTCATAAAAAAATCCGACTCGCTAATTTTATGTTTTCTCGACATTTTAAGCCATTCTGAATCGAATGAGACCAAATTCGGAAAAAGTATGTGTGTGTGTGTGTGTCTTGAACATAGTAAACCATCAAAGTCCTACAAAAACTGGTTCAATTATGAAAATTGAAAATTTGCTTTTAAAAAATACTACGAGTTAACGTGTTCGTTTGTTTTCAATGATGTGTAATAAATCCACTTGGAATACTTATAATCACTCATAAATTAATTGATTTTTTATTGATTAAGTCGATTATTCACACATTTCGAGAAGTTCATGTAACTCGCCTCAAGTCAAAATACCAATACCAACTAGTTTCTATCTTTTTTTTGTTTTCAGATAGTGAGGAAGATTTCAACACAATCAGTGGAAAAAAATATTTGAAGCACGCCCGCGAAACCTGCTCCGCGGGCGCAGCAAGCGGCAACAACGGGCCCTTCGCTTGCAGCGATTTGCTGCTCCTGAGAAAACTGCTCATTTCTGCATTTGGATTCGATGACGATGAACAAACATTGGTAAGAGATAGTAAAATTTATAATTTATACTTTGATTTACTCTATTAAAGTCAAAAAACTCAACTTATAGACCGATTCTGACGCAGAACAGACCAATGTTATGGCAAGGCTATGTTGTGAAAAACTTTCCATACTAAAGATTGACAAAAGTCATGTGGTTGCTGTGCAGTCAGGCGTTTGTCAGATAGAAAAACTAAACCTAGAAACTGCACATGTCAAAAAAGCGATGTTAGATAACAGGGTCTTTCTGACCCAGCTTCATAACATACGAGTGACATTGCAGTTTACGTGTAAAACTCCTAAATGCACAGCAAATACACGACATTTTTACAGTATTCAGTATCATTTAGTAGCATAATGTATGGAAGTTGGAGCGTAAAATGACCTTGCAATAACATTGGTCTTAAACTTAAACCTAACTGAATATTTGTGTATTATTATTATGCCTGACTGCACAGCAAATACACGACATTTTTACAGTATTCAGTATCATTTAGTAGCATAATGTATGGAAGTTGGAGCGTAACATGACCTTGCAATAACATTGGTCTTAAACTTAAACCTAACTGAATATTTGTGTATTATATTATGCCGACTGCACAGCAAATTCACGACATTTTTACAGTATTCAGTATCATTTAGTAGCATAATGTATGGAAGTTGGAGCGTAACATGACCTTGCAATAACATTGGTCTTAAACTTAAACCTAACTGAATATTTGTGTATTATTATTATGCCTGACTGCACAGCAAATTCACGACATTTTTACAGTATTCAGTATCATTTAGTAGCATAATGTATGGAAGTTGGAGCGTAACATGACCTTGCAATAACATTTGTCTTAAACTTAAACTAAACTTAATATTTGTGTATTATTATTATGCCTGACTGCACAGCAAATACGCGACATTTTTACAGTATTCAGTACGATTCATTAGCATAATGTATGGAAGTTGAACCGTAACATAGCCTTGCCATAACATTGGTCTTAAACTTATATTTATGTATTATTATTATTGTATTATTAATTATTATTTTCTAGGTGGTGAAGAGTGTTCAAGATAAAGAAATAAATTGGGCTTTAGGATTTGCTCACAGCCAGCTGGCAAAACATATAGCACTGTCAACAGTAGCAAATTGAAATATTCATCAAAATAAATACATCACTTGTTAAATTATTTGTTTTAATTTTTATGAAAAATATATGGTCTGAGTATAAACATAAGTTTGGACAAAATATTTTCCGTACATCACATATACATGTTTTTGAATTTGTAACTAAAACAATACAAACTTTATTTCAAGTTTTTATTTAAATCAAAACCAGAGACTGTACTGTAGTTATAATTGTAAAAAAATCAAAAGATTTAGGAAAATAATGATTGTGGAATTGTTTAAAAATTTAAAAAAATACTTTTTATTATTATTATATATTTATTACTATTTATTTATTATTAGTTTTCAGAATACTAATTTTATGAGCTGTTTTTTTGGTGCACATGCAATTTGTTTCTCGAGAGGGCAACCCAGCGGTCAACCACCTTTTTTCACTTGTGGAAGTTTTTGGAAAAAAATCACAATTATCGCTCTCCTGCTAATTTAAATCGTTATTACATTATGCTAAAAATAAATTAAAATCTAAAACAAATTAATATACAGGGTGTCCCTGAACTCAACGTCAAAAAATTAGAATAAAAAAATTGAATGCAGTTTGAAAGTTATCAGCTTGTAGATGGTCAATATCTAAGTCAACGTTTCAAAGGTTTCTGAACATTTTGGCATACCTTAAAATGAACAGTTTTTTTTGCAGCACATGTAATTTGTTTCTCGAAAAAATCATAGTTATCACCCTCCTGCTAATTTAAATCGTTATTACGTTATGTTAAAAATTTAATAAAAAGCTAAAACAAATTAATATACAGGGTGTCCCAGAACTCAACGTCAAGCCGTAACGGTAAAAAATTAGAAAAAAAATATTGCATACAGTTTAAAAGTTATCAGCTTTTAAGGTGAATCTAGATTTGTAGTCAATATCAAAGTCAACGTTTCAGGGGTTTCTGAACATTTTGGCATACCTTAAAAAAGTGTATATATGTATATGTGCAGATATGTTCGGAAACAATTTTTTGTCAACGATTTCGGGAACACGGATCAACCGATTTGAATGATTCAAAAAATGGTGTGAAGATATAATTAGTTCTTGGAGAGGTTGAAAAATTAAATCGTTAAAATAGATATATTAGTATATAATCGGTATAATAGTGTTGGCTTAAATTTGTTGCTGCAATCCCCACTAAAAAGCGATTTTCACTTCATGAAATCTATAACCTCAAGTGAAAATTTTATATCAAACTGCTTGATATCGAGCTGGCGGAGGTTTAGATCAAAACCGGCACTAATTTGTTCAAGTCAAAAATAATAATAATAATAAATCTGTTATACATAATTCAAAAATTTAAATTTAAAACATTTTTGGTCCTTTTCATATAAGACTAATATATGGCTCTATATAAAATAAATAATTTATAGTCCGACAATAAAGTGCAATATAATATATGTTTTGATTATTTAAATATTTGTTTAATGTCTAGATAAAACTTATCAAAAAAAACATATGTTTTTGGTCTAGAATGCATTTGAATGAAATCGTAAAAGTAAATATTTACATTACATATATCGATACGTTTGTTATTATATTTTATGAAAGAAATTATTTATGAGATTTTTTATAATTTATTTTATGCATTTTTGTATAATTTATAATTTTTTTTTTAAATTGTTTAGCGATTTTTCCAACAATTTATGATACAAAATAAAAAAAATTAGATAACAAATGTTTGGAGTTTTTGCTACTAATATAAAGGCAAATAAAAATATGAAGATGGCATACATTAATATTTCTTTTAGATTAATATTTTTTCTTATGTAATAAATTAAATATTTTTCATTTTTAATTTTTATTTATTTAAATATTGCAATAAGATTTTTAGGAGTTTTTTGAGCTATTGTGCTTTTTATAAATTATTTTATGCATTTTATATAATTTATGATTTTTCATAAAATAATTGTTAAGTAATTTTTTGCAATGATTCATCATACAAGACATACAAATTTTAAAATAATAAATGTTAGATTTTTTTACCGATATTAGTATGAAAGCAAAGTTAATAAAAATTTAAAGATTATTAAGAAAAAATAATATTACTTATAGTTTATTAATTTTTTATATTTTTAATTATTTAATTGCAATCAGATTTCAACAAGATCTTCGAGCTGATGACTGTTTTAAGAGCCTGGCTTTGCAAATGGCAACCCAAATGGTCGTCCCATTTTTGTGATAAATTTATTATTATAATTTCTGTAATACTGGTGATTTTTTTATTGATGCAGCAATTACAAACGAGGGCTGTTCTCACTAAAAAACATATTGCCATATATATTTTCAAATGAAAACCGATTTTACTATTGCTTGACATCAGGCTGTCCGAGAGAGAAATCGAATATGGAATGAATTATCTAAATTCCATAGCTCTAAATTAAACTAAATTACATTGCCAGAAAATTCAATTTTGTACAAATTTAACAAACATTCTAGTTATTTTTAGTTATTTTCGACAATATTGGTTGCCCTATCTCTATGTGATAATTTATTATTAAATTTTCTGTAATACTGATGATTTTTTTATTGATGCAGCAAAAACAGATAAACGCTATTTTCACAAAAAAAACATATTTTCATCAATATTTCCAAGTGAGAACCGATTTCACTACTGCTTGACATCAGGCTGTCCGAGAAAGGTATCTAATATGGAAAGAATTATTTAAATCCCATAGCTCTAAAGACTGAATTAAATTGCAAAAAAAATCAATTTTGTACTAACAAACCTTTTAGTTATATTCGACAAAATTACATATTTATTATACTTAATACATACACTGTGAATAAAATTCTAATGAATTTTTATAATTAATAATTTGGGAATACAATATATATATATATATATATATATATATATATATATATATAATATTGATCTAATTTGTACCAAGTTAGCCAAGAATTATGTTTACGATTTTTTTGTTTAAAAATACTTCAATTTTTTTTAAAGATCTCCAAACAAATTCGATATCTTTTTTTTATTACAATAGTACAATCAGACTACATTTTTATTTGTTTGAGATAAATCTCACATTCAATGGGAATCATAATATTGAAACATCTTATCATCGTCAGTAAGATAACTTCTGTTAATTATAAAAAAATTCGTAATGTTATACAACAAGATAAGATAAGATAACATTTTCAAGAACTTTGATCGAACGCCCTTGAAAATAATGAATTGCAATTTTTATTTATAAATTAAATAAAATGATTATTATTTAGCTATTTTCAGTAGTTCAAAACTAGATAATTTAGATCAGAGATTCCAGCCTCGGACAGCCTGATCTCAAGCAGCAGTATCATTGTCTTTCACTTGGAAATATAAATCCATGTGTTTTCAGTGAAAATTGCACCTTCTCGAATTTATCAGTATTTAATCGAAATCTATTTAAAAAAATATAAGGACCATTTCCATATTTAATTAACTTAACTACTTATAGTAGTTTATTATTTAGTAGAAGATACTATTTTTGGTTGGTCATTAATACCTATATAGAGTGTATCATAAAGAAAATTACATATCAAATCAAATAAATTACACATAAATATTAAACACATAGCTTATCAAGGCCGTATCAATTTTCAAATACAATGAATGGTAACAGTTGTGGTCAATAGAACGTGGAGTAGGGCCACAAATATATATATATATATATATATATATATATATATATAATACATATATAAAGGAGAAATAATATTTAAAAAAAATTAAATTACCAATTATATAAATTAACATTCCATCGGTCAAAATAACAAAGAAATAAAGAATGTGAATAATGGGAATAAAAATAAATAAATCTAATATATTTAAAATTTATTTATTTTTATTGTTTTGTGACAAATTTGGAAATACTATCTAAATAAAAGAGATTTGTATGGCACAGTGCGTTGAGTTCATTGCGCTTATTTATTATTCTATTGTTATAAATAGTCGAAAAAGATCCTTCTATAATTCTTCGTTTAAATAAATTTTGTTTGAATTGCATAAAAAGCACAAGTGGTTAAGATATACTAGATTAAGAAATAAAATAGTAATAAGTAATAAATGAAATAGTAATGGATTATACTAATATAAAAAACTTATTTTAGTTACAATTTAGTAATAATATAATAAATTAAAGAAATGTAATTAAATAAACAGTGATTTTGAAAATATATTATACAGGACAAGATTTTAATTGTTTAAGATTCTTTTAGATTTACAGATGCTTCTTCAAAAAATAAATCCTCCTTTTTTAAAAAACAAATATTATTTCTCCCCTAGGGTAAGTTATTGTAATCGTCCAAAAATCGAAATTGAAATTTTTTACATTTCTCCACGTTTCAGGGTTTCTGAACATTTGGGCATACCTCAGAAAAATGAATGTGTGTGTATGAGTGTGTGTGTATGTATGTATGTATGGATACAATTTTTCGTCTACGTTTTCGGCCGCGCGGATGAACCGATTTGAATGGTTCAAAAAGCATTCGATTTCTATTGATAGGAAGATGTGCTGATAGTTTTTGGCAAAGGCAGGTCCAGCCGTTTCGAACATACGGAGCAAAGAGTGGGGAAAATAAAACTCGAGTTTTTGAGAGAATAGATAATCCGATTTGAATAATTCAAAAAACATTCATTTCGTAATGATGAGAAGTGGTGATTAGTTTTTAAAAAAGGCAGGTCCAAACGTTTTGGAGATAACAAGCTAAATGTGCAAAAAATTGCAGTTTCGAAAGAACTAAGCATCCGATCTGAATGATTCAAAAAACTTCATGCTTGTGTTTGACGAAACAATTGTTTTAGCAAATGAAAAAGATTATTTTATTATTGAATATCAAACATAATTCGGTTTCAAAATTTTAATTCGATACGGAAAGTTCCAGCAATTTGCCTCAAAGCACGATGCCATACACCACTAATTTTTTAATTAACAATTATACAAACTCTATTCTCATTATAATTAGTGAATAGAAACATTGGTTCGGAACCCATAAAAACGTAAACAAAATTTAAACTCATTGAAATCTCTATAAAATATCTGATAATTTGATGTGGATATGTGTGATGATCATTTCTGTACGCAAAATAGATTTTGAAGCAAAACTTCTTTAGGCGCGACTAGGGTGCAAATCCGTACAAATGCAACGGAAATGCGTTACGCTAGAATTGTACGTCATTCGCTCTCGATGAAATCATTTCAATAAGGGTCGATTGTGATTAGTCGTCGTGTATGTGAATAGATTTCTGTCGTTGTATGATAAATAAACATTTTAAAGTCACATCGTAGTACAAATCCAGATTTAATGAAAGATGTCTGAATCAGAAGAATATTTTACCCTGTTCTTCGAGAATAATAAAACAAATTAAACATTTGTGCCGTGTACTAAACGTAAGTTTATTGATTAAAAATTATTACTATATTATTCATAGTTTCTATAAATCTTTGAAATTATTAAAATAGAAAATATTTTTAGACAAAACAGATACAATTGTTCAAAGAATGAGATTATATCGCTAGCAAAAAAGTAAAAAAAAAATACAAGCAGTCAATGAATGTATGTTAATTTTAATTAATTGAAGTTCTTCAAACACAATTACATGACGAATGAAGTTGCGAAAACAATATTTGTTTAGGCGTTGTTTAACATAATCCACTGTATGAACGAATATTAATGAAGTTATTAATCAACAATTACTTCATTTCTCTAATGAAGGTTCGTTTCTAAGTGCTAATTACAATGACAAACCGATCATGTCATATTTGAAGTATAACTTTAATCACATAATTGCTTTTAAATATTATACATATTTTTAATGCTATTATAAATATATAATTTATAATTTATCATTGTAATTTAGAGACCCAATTAAATAAAATTTATTTTCTAATTTCAAATTTCAAATTTCGCGTTTGTCCTTCAATGGCCGTCCTACAAAAATGTTTACAACTTGTTAAAAAAAAATGTCATTCCTTTAAAGGCAAAAAACTTGCACGTCGGACTGTACGCGATGATACCACGTTAATAGTTCGTTTCGTCAATAAAATACTCAAGTTAGTGCAAAACCGACAACGACAATGTCTATTTGAACAAATAAATTAATGTGATTAGAATACACAATTATTAATTTTTAAGTTAATTTAATCTAATATTATTGACAAAACCCACAACAATGGCGGTGCGACAAAGAAAGGTAAATATAACACAACGATGACGTTTCAAGCGCCGCACTGACAGCAAAAAAAAACTAATGAAATTTTGCTAATGGCGAAACTGGATTGTTTATATTTGAAGTTTTACGTAATGTTAAATAGATAAACATAAACATGGCTTTGTAATAGATTTGTTATGATAGTTTGTATAGTAAATTCATTTGTGCCAAAGCAAATTTCTGTTGCTAACCTAAAAGTGTTAAGTGTCAAATTCAACCACCATGGGCTATGAATACACCCTGGTAGTAATAGATTGTTAATATATAATTTATTTATATAAAATGGTACTAACATTTTTTGTATTTTTTGCAGATTGAACAAAAACATGATACAAACAATCATCATAGTTTTAATGCGTCAAATATAAGTGGACGCCCTAAGATACAACGCCAGTTTTTTCTAATTGTATTTATGGTTTTTATAGTGATTTTATATTTTGGTGAGTATTAGATTTTATATAATTACTAGCTAACCCAGCAAATATTGTTTCACTATATAAAATATTTGCAAACAATTTTTAGAGAACCCACAAATTGTCAATTCAAACATTTCAAAGAAGTTTTTTTGAATTTTTCATTCAAATTTTCAGTTTCATTTAACATTTGACATATGAGCCGCACACAATTCTTTCATTTTAAATTAGGCTTCTTCTAAAGTTTCTATGCAGTTTTGAAATAATCTCTCACCTTTCCCACAACCTCTGGATTAGCACGAATATTTCAGGACTAAAACTGGCCAAATCTGTACAGCAGTTTTAGATTTTAGCATACTTAGCATAATACCGGAATGCATTTTCATATATAAGAAGATTTTTAGTTATATAATTTGATGATTAACAAATAATTCACAGGGGTTGTTGTAAAAATATCTTAACAATGAACGCAACTTTACAGGGTTTTAATTTTTTTTTTATTGTGGGGTTAGTATGGATATAGTATTTGGTTTTTAACCCTTTGCTCTCATATCGTGTACTTTTTTCTGAAAGTTTTGATATAGACTGAAATGTATGGATTCAGCAAATTAATGTTTAATTACCAAGTTTATTAACTGGTAATACAATACAAATATATATAATTGATTTTTCCTGGATTTTTTAATTAATTGATAAGGGTTTCTTTTTTGAACAATTAATCCAATAAATAAATAATAAATTGGTATTTTTAGAGCTATTTTTGTTGTGTTCATGAACATGTTCATTCAGGTTTTGGCTAGTTTCTCTGATATAAAAAAGATTGCAATTAGAGCAATTAATGTAATATATTAAGTTCCTGAGGCAGCCGGAACCTATATATATATATATATATATATATATATTCAATAAAAGTTTATAAAATTCTTATAATTCTATACATTTTGAAATATTATTTTGTATCATCTTCAGTGGAATGTAAATTGGAATACTCTGAATTATTTTGCATTCTACTGAAGATGACATAAAATAATATGTTGAAATGTATGGAATAAATAATATATATAAATATATTTATATATGTGTGTGTGTGTGTGTTCTTGGCCATCTATCCAATAATTAAAACAAATTTAATAAAGACAAATGTCTATTATGCTTGCATTAAAAAAATTACAAGACTACAAGCTATATAAATACATATATACAACTTATAAAATTAACAAAAATATAATTATAAATATGAATAAAAACATAAGTGTAAACTTATTTATATTTATATTTATATTTTTGTTAATTTTATAAGTTTTATATATTTATAAAAGTTGTAGTCTTGTAATTTATTTAATGCTAGTATAATAAAAACATTTTTCTTTATTAAATTTGTTTGTTTTGATTATTGGATGGGTGTCCAAGAACACTTCATCATATATTTTTCATTATCTGACGAAAAAAACCTGATATATATATATATATATATATATATATATATATATATATATATATATCTATTGTAGAGCTTTGAACAAAGAATCCAAAAAGTAATAAACAAAAAAGTTTTTTTTCAAAACCAATTACTTTATTACTTTTTGGATTTTTTGTTCAAACCTCTACAAAAGATTTACTGAAAAAAACACTTTATATAAGTTATACAATATATGTATATATATATATATATATATATATATATATATATATATATATATATATATATATATATATATAGGGTGGTCCTTAAAATGGTCATTTTCGAATTTCCTTGCTCCCAGGGGCTCAAATGGTTTCAAATAGATAAAAAACAATTCTCTGAAAGTTTTAGCTCTTAATATTAACGTTTAGATAGAGCGCAATTCAATCAAAGTTTGTATGGAAAAAGCATGGAAAAATTTTTGAAGTTAAAAAAAAATGTTTTAGGTATAACTTAGCGACAAATGAATGAGTTTTATTCATTCATTTGTTCACTAAATTACATCTAAAAACCATTTTTTAAATTTTTGAAAATTTTTCCATGCTATTTCCATACAAAACTTTGATTGAATTGCGCTCTATCTAAACGTTAATATTAAGAGCTAAAACTTTCAGAGAATTGTTTTTTATCTATTTGGAACCATTTGAGCCCCTGGGAGCAAGAAAATTCGAAAATGACCATTTTAAGGACCACCCTAATATATATATATATATTTACACACAAACACAAATATATATATATATATATATATATATATATATATTGTGTTTGTGTGTGAATATGAATACAATACATACCATTTTTGCACAAAATTTATTGTTTTCTAAATTTCAATTACACACCATTAGGTAATTCAAGACCTTCACGATTTTCATAATTAATAATATTATTTTTAACTTTAAAAGTAATACATCTGAAAAAATAATAAATGGTACGAACTACCATACAACTGCTTTGACTAAGTAATTTTTTACATCGAGTCTAAAGGCAGTTTCTTGTGGTACTTTTACTACAGCCTTAACAAAAGAGATTTTGTAGTCCTGAATATAATTTTGTTGCTAGTAAACCATTGTATTTGTTGAATTATGGGTGTTAGATTACTTTCCCACAATTGAATCCATACAGATTTATTTATGAGATGCTTTTTATCCATACTTAATCTTGATTTACTACCAATGAGTAACCTCTAAATCTAAATTTAAAAGTTTGAGTTCAATTTGTTTTAGTTTCATGATATGTTTATTTGATTTTCAAGTTGACTTGAAATTAAGAATGATATTTGGAGTTATTTCCTACTCAGTATTATTCTCTTATTACTATGAAGTGCCAAATGTTCCCTCAAATCATTCAATTGAGTACATTCCTTATTGCATATTTCACATTTGCTCTCTGTCATGAATTTTCATGTGTCTTTTCACACTACTTGATTGTTTGAATGCCTTTTTGCATATACTGCAATCATAGGGCTGCTCACTACTGTGAACTGTTTCGTGTATTCTCAGATTACCTTTAGTTGCAAATGTCCTTTTGCATATAGTGCATTCATGGGGGCGCTGACCACTGTGAATGAGCAAATGTCTCTTCAGATTACTTACTTTGGTGAATGTTTTATTGCACATACTGCATTCATAGGGGCGCTCATTATTGTGAATGAACATGTGACTTTTCAGACTGTCTCGTAGTCTGAATGTCTTATCACACATACTGCATTCATAGGGGCGCTCACAACTGTGAATTGTTATGTGATATTTTAGATTACCTAATTGGGTATATGTCTTTTTGCATATACTGCATTCATAGGGGCGCTCACCACTATGAATGAACATGTGAATTTTCAGAGCACCTAATTTGGTGAATCTCTTATTGCATATTTCACATTCAAAGGGACATTTTTCAGAATGTATAATCATGTGTAGTTTTAGCACTTTTGATAGTTTGTAAGTCTTCTTACAGATTCCGCATTTGAAAGGGCGTTCTTTTCTATCACTAGGCTTGTGATTGAAAATATGATCCGTTAACTTATGTGATTCTGCAAATGATTGATTACAAATGTTACATTCATAAGTGAATGTCTCGATTGATTCTTGTTTGACTTCTTCTATAGTCACTTCGGAATTCATGAATCTTTCTAAACACGTTTCATCATCCTCAGAACACGACTCAGATTTGATATTAGCACCAAAAACAACTGATTCATCCTCAATTTCGTGTTTAATGTCTTCTGCTGAATATTCTGTTGGTTCAATTTTAATTGCTTGATCATTCATAGACATAATTGTTTCTTCCGACATCTCTCAATATTTTCACTGTGTTTAATCAGTAAATATTTACGAAACGATTGTGTGCTAAACAATAATAATAATCTAGTCTAATCACTAATATCATAATTATAAAAGTCAACTTTTCAACTGAATCTACCTGCATTTATTATTTGACATTTGAAGCATAGAGTATGCATTAGAAAGACGAGACATTTTTAAAATTGGCGGGATATTTAACAAGTGGCGCATCTTTTCAACTTCATTATGGTTCTCTATGGTGGAAATGTCAAACAATAAATTTTGGTGAAATCATTATCAAATGTCAAAATTATTGATTAAACTTGATTATTATTATTATTGTTTATCACACAATTGTTTTCGTAAATATCTACTGATTATACGGAGTGAAAATATTTAAAAATGTCAGAAGAAGCAATTATGCCTATGAATGATCAGGCAATCAAAATTGAACCCCCAGAATATTCAGTAGGCAATATTAAACAAGAAATCAAAGACGAAATTGATATTGTTAAATCTGAATCATATTCTGAGGATTATGAAACGTGTTTAGATACATTCGTGAGTTCCGAAATGACGATCGAGGAAGAAGTTGAACAGGAGTCTTATGAATGTAACATTTGTAGTCAATCATTTGCAGAATCAGATCATCTAAAAGAGCATATGGTCAATCACGAGCCTAGTGATAGCAAAGAACGCCCTTTCAAATGCGGAATCTGTAATAAGACTTTCAAACTATCAAAAGTGTTAAAAACGCACATGGTTACACATTCTGAAGAACGTCCCTTTGAATGTGAAATATGCAAAAAGACATTCACCCAATTAGGTAATCTGAAAAGTCATATGGTCATTCATAGTGGTGAGCGCCCCCATGAATGCACTATATGCAAAAGGACATTTACAAATTCAAGTAATCTGAAAAAACATGTTACAATTCACAGTGGTGAGCACCCCTATGAATGCAGTATATGCAGCAAGACATTCAGACTATTAGGAAGTCTGAAAGGTCACATGGTCGTTCACAAGGGTGAGCGCAACCATGAGTGCAACATTTGTAATAAGACATTCACACAATTAGGCAATTTGAAACTTCACATGCTTGTTCACACCGGTGAGCGTCCGCACGAATGCCGTATATGCGAAAAGACATTCACACAATTGGGTTCTCTGAAAACTCACATGCTGATACACAGTGGAGTGCGCTCACATGAGTGCGGTGTATGCAATAAGACATTTACACATCTAGGTAATTTAAAATGTCACATGCTGATACACAAAGGAGTGAATGCCCATGAATGCAGTATATGCAAAAAGACATTCAGACATCCAGCTAGTCTGAAAAGTCACATGGCGACGCACAATGGAGTACGTGTCCATGAATGCAATGTATGCAAGAAGACATTCATACATTCAGGCAGTCTGAGAAGACACAGGCAGATTCATAACAGAAACATGCTTATAAATGTGAAGAATGCAATGAGGGATTTACTGAATTGAACGATTTGAGGATACACATGGCACTTCACACAAAGAAATCAATGAAGTATTATAGCAACTATGATTGCTATTCTATTATATTGATTCATATTACTATGTTTAATATTAACATAATCAAATTAGGTACTGTTTAATGAATATAAAATTTATAATAAACAATTTTGTAACCAGTACTCTTTAAGATAGAACATGAACAGAAAACATTTGCAATAAGCATATATTGTAAAACTTCTTTCAAAATACTGTGATAGATTTTTTCTTATTAAAAACTCCCTGGCTATGGAGAATGTTACTAAAGAATTAAGATATGCACCTAAGATTATTCGAGTAGTCTAACAGCATTAATATAACTGTATTTATTTATGTATAAGCAAGCTTTAATTAATATACATAAAATTTCTGACTTAACTACATTTTTTATGTTATTTACTCTATATATCTGTTACTAGATGACCCGATAGACATTGTCCTGTACCCACGTCTACAATTCAAAAGTTCCATATTTTTCAATATCCTGTCCTATACTTTTTAATATCCTATTCGATGTCCTGCATTTGTGATTTATTTAGGTCTTATTATAATCAGAATAAGAAATTTAGAAAAAAATAATATAGTATCTGCGATAAAAGAACAATATCACAATTGATTTTACCACTTGCATATAAATTGCATATAAATTATTATATATATACATATATATATATATATATATATATATATATACATTATACATATATATCATGTATAATTAATATAAATCCGTGCAACATGAACAAGGTGGATGTAATATTATTCGAGAGGTTATTAATGCAATATATCACAAGGCCTGAGAGGAATTTCGAATATGAAGCCAAGAGGGCATTTACCTGGATGTAGGTACTTCAGAAATTTATATAACACATAATTCAATATATATATATATATATATATATATATATATATATATAACGGAATTACAAAAAATATTTCAAACGTTCTTTCCATACAATTTTTTTCACAAAAGCACTCAAATCCCCATCAACTCACAATCGAACCAACTAACCATATCCACCATGTCCATCTCTTTTATCCATATATGCAATATCAATTAATATTTTAATTGCACAATGCCCCCCCACATGCCCGAAAAGCCCACCATATAAATCCTGTGCATTTATTATATACAGATGTCCTTTTGTGTTCGAATTAATTTCAGTGGAAATGAATGAAGCCATTATTATTTGTCCAGGGTATTAAAGATTAATATTTATAATTATGGTTATTATTAATATACAAGAGATAGTGTGTGTGTATGGACTGTGCAGATGATATTGGACAGTATGAAACAATTAGCACTACATTTATGTGGAGTGCCGGAATGGGAATACAGGGGCGAATTGGAGAAAGAATTTTATATATATATATATATATATATATATATATATATGTATACTAGACGGCCCGACAGATGTTATCCTGTACCCGCGCCTCCAATTCAAAAGTTCCAAATTTTTAATATTCTTTCCTATACTTTTTAATATGCTATTTGATGTCCTGTCTTTGTGATGCATTTATGGTCTTAGTATGAGCATTATAAGAAATTCAGAAAAAATAATATTAGTATCTGCAGTAAAAGAACAATATCACACTTGATTTTACCACACAACATAATTGCTTCAATAATTTAGTCTATAATTTTCATAATCTCGTACGATATATTAATTGCTTTTCGGCAAATATAATTTCTAAAGTACATTTTTCTTACTAATAATTTAATAAACATTATTGTTTATGTTCAAATCTTAGGTGAATTAATTTGTAAAATATAGTTCATATGGGCACTATTCAATCTAAGATCAACTTGATAAATACTCAATATCCGATGCCGATCAAATGTATTTTTGTTACATGAAACAAAATTCTAAGTCATTTTTTTAATAAGTAGAAATATTGTTTTGTATTGTTAAATAATTTAGTGAAGTAAACCAAAATGCGACATGCATAAGTTTAAAAAAATAATGTACATATTGTTGCGACCCAATGGTTTAACTATAACTAATATATTACTAACTATAATATAAGCTACGCATATATTCGATTCTCAGTTTCTCAACATTGTATTCATCCCAAGAACTCGTTACATTGTATTAAACTCATATCGAGTAACAAAAGTATTATAATCAGAAATGGGATCCATGAACTTTTTCTTAATGCGTACGTGATTCTCTGCATACGACGCATTAATTCCTATGAATTTCGATCGGGAAATCACATAATTTGCACTCACACATATAAATGAATTTAGTTTATCATATCCTAAAAGGAGTGAAGCCCCTCTTCTAAATAAAAGGTTATATAAAGCCAAAATGGAATTTTAAGTGGCTCAGTTGTGTAATTTTCGTATAGACGACAGCATCTCAGTGTATTAATGAACGGGAAAATAAAAGTATACATGAAAAATATTGTGTTTAATTTGAAATTATTATGATATTACAATAACATCTAACGAAATTGGTTGATGAAGAGAAAAGCTATTCGGCGCCCAACAATATATGCAATTTTGGACTTGATGCGTTATTTATTGAACGGAATTATATAATTTCATCTGCCAAACAGATTCTGTTGACTGTATCTTATATTATTTTAATTTCTGGCACATCTTAGCTGCTGCATTATATTCTAATATTATCTGGACTCATAATTTCAGCTAAATTCAAATTTCAAGTAAATTGACATGTCTAGCAGATGGCATTTCAAATGTTTTCAATGTCGAACAATGATAAGTATTTTGTTGTAATTTTTGCCATTTATTTTTACAATATTACTATAGTTTTATCGTTCATTAAATCTTAAAATTTTTCTTTAACAAATTCTAAAAAGAATTATCAAAATCCGAATAACCGTTTGGGAGAAGTATCGAATCATATACACGTACAGAAGAATTATATATATATATATATATATATATATATATATATATATATATTCATGAAGGCTTTTGGGGGAAGTGCGGTTTGACAAAAAACCACCAAATATAACCTGGGGAAAGGATTGTCTAGTAAGATATCACGTGTATTTATTTTTTGTCTGAATTTTAAAAAAATCCAAACAGTTTCATACGAAATACAAAAATTTTACGATGTTTTTTGTAACTTTTTTTTAGTATAATTATAGAATCTCGAAGTATTCATCAAGACTTTACTGATCAAACAGATCTCGTTTTTATTTGAGTCTTATTGATCTTGTTGGATCACAGACTTAGTATCAAATAATAAAATAGAAAAAGTTTGAATTAAATGTAAAAACTTTGTAAATACACGTGGGGAAGGGGGTTTATTTGGAATATTGTTACGTATCCCCAAGGGGGTGTCCAAAAATCCTTAAAAAATCGATCACGTGATTAATGGGACGTCCACCTTTGGGGCAGTTAATTATGGGGGACAGCATTATTTTGTAAAAAAAACTGGAGGAGGGAGTCTTACTCAAAAAATCTTTATGATAAAATCTTGTGATAAAGTAGAACAGTATTGCATCATTTATCATTTTAAAAATGATTCTAATAAATACCTCAGCAGTTTTAACTAATATAACTTATGCTTCTTTATCTCAGTGTTATAGATCAATAAATAAAATAGATTACATCTCATTAAGTATGTATTCCCATGTTTTATATAATGAAAAAATTACTTGTACTAATATTTTTCATGAAATATGGCTAATATATTATTAATAAATGACTAATTTTTTTTTTCAGGATATAGTACAAAAACCCTGCACCCCCTAGTAGACAATTTTGCACAAAAATTTGGTAAAACACCCCCTGTGTTTGCTGTCGTGATAGATGCTGGATCTACGGGGAGCAGAGTTTTAGCTTATAGGTTTCATAGGGGATATTTAGGTAAATGTGTTGTAATTGATACAGTCGACCCTCCTACAATGCGGTTTCCGTACTACGCCGGTACCCCTTCGTTTACCAGCCTTCCATGCAACATGACTAAATTACTCCAGTAACATAAAAATTATCTATTTAGATAATGTCTTATTCAATAAACTGTCTTTCAAATCTTGCTCAAAATTGCTGTGAAAGTTTTTTTTTTAATACAAGTTTTATTATCGACTTCTTTTTCTTTCACAATATGTTGTGTGTTACGCTTATTATGCAAGTTTATATCATAGAAATGTATGACGACATCGGTTTTTGTAGTGTCAAGGCCTTTTCACAGTTTTGAAAACAAAAACGTTTGTTTTCTGTAAAAAACATCTACTTGAAGATTTTGAAGTAAAACTTCTTTAGGCGCGACTAGGTTGTAAATCTGTGCAAATGCAACGAAAAAAGCGTTACGGCCGAGTCGAGTGCCAATGATTCGTCATTCGCTCTCGATGATATCATTTTTATACGGTCGATTGTGATTGGTCGTCGTGTCGCGTGAGTATGATTGCTTAGATTACATTACAAAACAGTTTTACTTCAATCGCGTTTGAACTTTACATGCACTTTTTTTTTGTTTGAAAACAGTTTTTTAGTTTATATACTACAGGTAACCCCCGAATAACACGGTACTTCTATAACACGGTTTAAGAATTGAGACCATCCCCCTCATAACACGGTACTTTTGGGTTCGCATAACACGTTTACGAATTGAGGAAAGTTCTAATAAAATAAGAAATATAGTAAAACCTATGAAAAGCAAACTTTATTTAATCTAAAATTAGTAAAATCGCCGTACGATAGCTCAATAAATGTGATGAAACTAGTGCAAAAGATAACTAATTTGATATATATTATTAGAGCGCGTACGTTCTATCGAAAACAAAAATTCTAGGATTATCCGTACAATATAAACAATTTTTAAGCCATTCTTTAAATAAAATGAGCATAAAAGTTCAATAAAGATTACTTTTACATATCTTACATATATAAATATTATTTTGCTAAAAGCAAGTAATAATCGCAAAAATCTTTTTTTGCAAAAAATAAGGCACGGATTTGGAGGTAGTATAGAAAACTGCTTAGAGGATGAGGATATCTTGCAAAAAAAAGGATCATGTTGGATAGCACATACTTGCTAATTATGACAAAAAAATCATATAATTCAAATAATTTCTTAACAAAATGAATAAAAGTAACAATATTTATTACAAAATCATGATATGTGGCATGTTTTTTTGAATTCTTGGAACGTAACCCCTCTTTTTGTACTAGTTTTTTGCCCTTATAACACGGATTCGCATAACACGCTAGTTTTCTGGAACGTACCTACCGTGTGTTACGGGGGTTACCTGTACTTCATTTTTTTTATCATATCCTCATATGAACTCTTCAATTCAATAAATACAATTTTTAATTAATCCTGCCTTTTATTTATTTCTTGGTTTCCATATAACGCGGTACAAATGTGAGTTTTATTAATTGAGTTTCTCAGAGCGCGGTTTCCATATAACGCGATTGCCAATTTTCGTAGAAAGCGCTACAAATTATTAGCCTGATTTGTACGTTTAAATCCGAGTGTGTTATAACGGGGTTCCCATATTTTAATCGCGTTATAGGATGGTTATTGACTGTACAAATTTAAATTAAATTTCTAGAATTTGTAATTATTTATTTTTAATTATTATTTTTTTTAGATGGGAGATTAATTTTAGACGATGAGTTATTTAAGCAAAGCAAGCCAGGTCTTTCCTCTTTTGCTGATGACCCAAAAAAGGTAAATTAAACTAGGTTTAGGTGGCATTTTGCGTTTTCAATTTTTCTTCTACAAGTTAAGATGTAATGTATTTAACTGTATACTTATAAGTCTTTTTTTCCAGGGAGCACAGACAATTGAAAATCTGCTATTTCTTGCCAAGGAAGTCATTCCTGAATCGTATTACTCAAAAACACCAGTGATGGTCAGGGCTACAGCAGGATTGAGATTATTGAAACAGGAGCAAGCCGAAAATATATTAAATGCAGTTCGGGAAGTTATAAATAAATCAGGATTTTTAGTTTATGAAGATGCTGTTGAAATTATGGATGGTACTGATGAAGGAATCATGTCCTGGTTTACTGTGAACTACCTCTTAGGTAATAAAAATATTATAAAAAAACATTAGTGTTTTTGTGATAATTATTTAAATTAACAATTAATTAATTATTTGTATTTTTTACATAGGACATCTTAATGGGGATACAGTAGCTGCTTTAGATTTAGGAGGTGGATCAAACCAAGTTACCTTTGCTCCGTCTTTGAATAATTTAGAAAAAGGTACTTTCGGATCACATCTGATGACAGTACCATCATTCAAAGGCAATATAACAGTATTTACTAATAGGTATGTTTATATAAATAAATATTTTATCATGCAATAGTAAATATATTTGTTACTATTCTAGTTACTTGGGACTCGGTTTAAAAGCCGCCAGGCATGCAGTTTTTACGAAAAACAATGGAGACTCCAAATCGTTGTCCAGCCCTTGTATAAATCCTATAATCAAAAACAAACCTTGGGTGTATGGCAATGTTGAATACAGTATAAGGTGAATATACAATTTTAAGTCATAATATTAAATTGAACTATTAAAATAAATTCTATAAAATATTAGAGGCCTTTGAAAACTGATTTAATTATAAGAGCAACAGAAAAGTCTGATTTTTTTCTTTTTTATTTCCAGTGGTACTCCGCTAGAATCAAAGAAATTAGAAGTAGATTGGCCAAAATGCCGCAAATTATTAGCAGACACCCTGTTACCTCTAGTCGACCCAAAACCTGTAGGTTTAGAAGTGCAAGATATTGCAGCGTTCAGCTATTTCTTTGATAGGGCTACCGGGGCTGGATTGATAGGTATGTGAAATAAAAAATGATAGTTTTTGAGTAAGATTTCATACTTTTTAATGAAAATTTTAAAGTGATTTTTAGTTCATATTTAAGACCTTTTAATTTCAGCACTAGTTGTGATGATTTCGTACTTTTTAATGTGGAAATCAAAATTACACTAAAAAATATTCACATATAGGACCTGTTAATTTTTTTACTAGTTATGATGGCTTCTTTCAATTTTTTGACTTCAGGAGAATAATTTTTTTATTTTTAATAATTAAAGTAAAGTGCGAAATGTTTTCAGTTCTATTTTTTTAATATTTTTTCATAAACTTTATCAATGTTAGATTTTGTTGTAGTTGGATTTACTATTTTTAGCTAAATTAAATTTTATTCATACAATTTGCAACATTTTACGACGTTTTCAGGATACCCAAAACCTTTTCCGGAGATTTATAGCATTTTCAGCAGATTTATAAAATTCTCATACTATCTATAATATTTCCAGACTATTCATTCATTCAGAACATTTTTAAACTATACACAGTATATTTAAATTATCTAGATTGTTTTCAAATATCCATTTTTAGAATATTTATTTACAGACTATCTAGAATATTTTCAGAATATCTAGAACATTTACAGACTATCCAGTACATTTTCAGACTTATTTAGAAAGTTTGCAGAAGATTTTCAGACCTTTCAGGTCTTCTTGAAAATATTTAGAATATGTTCAAACTAACTACAACATTTTTAGACTATCTGGAAGATTTTCAGACTATCTGACACATTTTCAGACTACTTAAAACAATTTTAGACTCTCCAGAACATTTTCAGACTATCCAGAACTTTTTGAAAATATTTAAAACATTTTTAAACTATCCACAACATTTTAGACTACACTGACACATTTTTAGATTACCTAAAACATTGTTAGACTTTCCAGAACATTTTTAGATTATCTAAAGTATCTTTAGACTAACCAAGAACATTTTCAGAATATTTAAAACATTTTCAGGCTAGCTAAAGCATTTACTATCCAAGAACATTTTCAAATTATCCAGAACACTTTCGGAAAAATTAAAACATTTTTAAACTATCCAGCACTTTTTCCGACTTTATAAATTGTTTTTAAACTATTTATAACATTTTCATAATATTTAGAATGTTTTCAGATTATTGAAAGTATTTTTAGACTATCCAAGAACATTTTCGGAAAATTTAGAATATTTTCAAACTATCAAGCACATTTTCAGAATATTTAGAACATTTTCAGATTGTCTAATGTATTTTTAGACTATCCAAGAACATTTTCAAACTATCCAGAATATTCTCAGACTATCCATAACATTTCTAAACAATGCGGAACATTTTCAGACTATCTAGAATATTTTCAAACTACCCAGAACATTTTCAGACTATCTTAAAAATATTTTCAAAGTATCCACAGCATTTTTAAACTATCCGGAACATTTTCAGACTACATACAACATTTTCAAAATGTCCAACAGTTTCAAATGTCCGATTATCTAAAATTTTTTAAACTATCCAGAACATTTTCAAACTTTCACAAACATTTACAGAATATCTAGAACACTTCCAGTCTATCTAGGATAATATCAATTTGAAAAAATATTTTCAAACTATTCAGAACATTTAAAACATTTTCAAACTATCTAGAACATTTCCAACCTACCTAGGATATTATCAAACTATCCAGAACATTTCCAGAATATTCAGAACGTTTTCAGAGTACCCTGAACTATCTCAAAAACATTTTTTCAGACTATCTCAAAAACATTTTCAGACCACCCAGATCATTTTTATAACATTTTCACATTATCCAAAACGTTTTCGGACTATATAAAAAACATTTTCAAACTATCCAGAACGTTTCCAGAGAGTACCTAGAACATTTTTTTCAGACTATCTCAAAAACATTTTCAAACTATACAGAACATTTTTAGAACATTTTCAAATTATACAGAGCATTTTCAGACTATATAAAAACATTTTCGAACTATCCAAAACATTTTCAGAACATTTAGAATATTTTCCAACTATCTAGAACATTTTCGGAATATCTAGAACATTTTCAAAACAACCAGCACATTTTCCGATTATCTAGAAATTTTTTAAACTATCCAGAACATTTTCAGAAAGTTTGGATCATTGTCAAACTATCCAGAGCATTTTCGGCAAATTTAGAACATTTTCAAACTATCCAGCACATTTTCCGACTATTTGGATTTTTTTTAAACTATCCAGAACGTTCTTAGACTATCTAGAACATTTATGGAAAATTTATAACATTTTCAGATTAACCAGAACATTCTCAGTCTATCAAAAAAATATTTTCAAAGTATTCGCAACATTTTCAAACTATCCGGAACATTTTCAAACTATCCAGAACGTTTTCAGACTATCTAAAAAGTATTTTCAAAGTATCCACAATACTTTTAAACTATCCGGAACATTTTCAGAATGTTAAAACATTTTTAGACTGTCTAGTATTTTTAGACTATCCAAGAACATTTTTAAGTTAACCAGAACACTTTCGGAAAATTTAGAACATTTTCAAAGTATCTTGCACAATTTTCGACTATCTAGATTTTTTTAAACTATTCATAACATTTTCAGAATATTTAGAACATTTTCAAATTATCCAGAACATTTTCAGAATATATAGAACATTTTCTAACTATCTAGAACATTTTCAGAGTATCAGAAACATTTTCAAACTCTCTAGGATTTGTTACTTAAAGACGAAAACCTAAAGATTTTCAGAATATTTAAGAACATTTTAAGACTATCCAGAATATTTTTAGACTATCTAAAACATTGAAAAGACAATTTTCAGACTATCTAAAAAATATTTTTAATAATAAATAATATATAATTGTAAATAGAAGAATCGAACTAATTATAATTAATCGTAACCCATTAGAATTGTTTATAACGAATTTAATCACATTTGAAAAATTTATAAATGATATTTCATAAGTCTTTTATTATTTGTGTAGATCCATTTTTGGGCGGTGAAATAACAGTTGGGGAATTTGAAAAAACTGCAAAAGCCGTTTGCAAAACCGCAAACACCGACCAGCCCTTCATGTGTTTCGATCTAACATTCATATCGGTCTTGCTAAAGGACGGATTCGGATTAAAACCGGAATCGAATTTAAAAGTAAGATAAGATAAAAGACACATTTGTAGATAAAATTAAAATACTTATTATTTTTTTATAGTTATTAAAAAAGATCGACAACCACGAAATTTCCTGGGCTCTGGGATGCGCATACAACATGCTGAACAAACAGTAAATAGTAATAGATTGGGTGGAAATTTGAAGTGCCTTAAAATGTACATATCAGGGATATTTATGAAACATTCCATAATATCACAATTGCAAAAATAAAATAAATAGTCATGAATCATATTAATATATAATGATAAATAAAGGACTCACCTATAACTCCTTTTATGTGATCGAAAATATTTATTATCCAGTGTATGTTGATGAAACTTTGTAAATAAATGTTTTGGTGTATGTAATTGGTTTTAATCACACAAACTTGAACTCACTTAAATTAAAACACTGTAAATAAAATATAACTAATTTAAAATACAATTTTTAAAATTTAACAGCATCACACAATTTCATGTTTATTATAATTACTTATTACATCATTAACATTAGTATGTTTATCACTCAATATAAAATTTTAGGACCACGTATACTTAACCTTATGAAAATGAAAATTTTTGCATATCTTTACGTTTCAAAGGTTTCTGAACATTTTGGAATACCTCAGAAAAAATAGATGTGTGTAAGTATGTATGGATACAAATTTTCGTCCACGTTTTCGGACGCACGGATCAACGAATTTGCATGATTCAAAAAACATTCGATTCGTGTTGATAAAGAGATTAGGTTTTGACCAAGGCAGGTCCAGCCATTTCGGAAATACGGGGCTAAAAGTGCCGAAAATCGCAAAAAATCAAAAATGAAAATTTTTTCATATCTTTACGTTTCAAAGGTTTCTGAACATTTTGGCATACCTCAGAAAAAATGGATGTGCGTGTGTGTGTCTGTATGTATGTGTGTTCGGATACAAATTTTCGTTGACGATTTCGGGAACATGAGTCAACTGATTTAAATACTTTCAAACACATTCGACTCCTATTGATAAAGAGACCTGCTGATTAGTTTTTGGCAAAGGCAGGTCTAGCCGTTTCGGAGATACGGGGCAAAAAAGTGCCAAAAATGGTAACTGTCTTTTTTTTGAGAGAAAAGAGCGTCCGATTTAAATAATTCAAAACACATTTTATTTGTATTTACTGAATGAACAACCGATGGAATTTTTGGGAAGGCATGTCTGGCGGTTTCGGAGATCCAATAAAAAAAGTGAAATAAATGCCATTTAAATGATAATTAGACATATGGACATCAAATTATCAGATATTTTACAGAGATTTTAATAATAACAAATTTTGTTCTTTTTTCTATGGGTTCCGTACCAATGTTTATCCGTAAGCGGCGCCCACGCGCTTCGATATTTCGATTCCACGCAGCTAACATATCGCGATTGCTTTGAAAAAATGTTCAAAATTTCCAAAATATTTCAAAGTATAAAATGAATCAAGTTTTTCAAAAAGAGCAATTATTTTCAAGAAATTTAAAAAATCTCAAAAACCGATCATTTCAGAATTCTAAAACAAAATTGAGTCTTTTTTAAAACTTTAAATTTTCAGTTCCAGTAATTTGCCTTAAGCACCACTAGTTCAAATTTTTTTGATAAGTTGAAACGCAAGACACGTTTTTAACTTCTTGAAGGAGATGTTTCTACCAGAAAATCCGATTTGCTAATTTTATATTTTATCAAATTTAAAAATGTAATTAAATGAGAAGAATAAAAAATAATGATCTGTTTATTTATACGTTTCGGCACGGTATGTGTGTCATCATTCAGCAATTTTTTTATTTAATAAACAGTATCTAAAAGAAATTTCACAAAGTTTGAAAAGATAAAATTTAAAATGTATTATAGACTAAAATAAATTGAATAAGTAAAACATGGTTGCATATATTTTAAATTTAATCTAAAAAAAACATTGTATAAATTCTTTTAGATATTGTTTATTTAGTTTAATAGAAAAATTTGCTGAATGATGACACACATACCTTGTCGAAACGTATAAATAAATAGATCATTATTTAGTGTTCTTTTAATTCGAGGATTGGCTGCAAATTAACATTTCAGGAATATATATGTGAACAATATTAATATAAAATATTAGAAAAAAATTAAAAAATGAATTGTGAAATTTGATATTTTGTGAAAAAAATTTTAAAAAAGGCTGCACCAATCTAAAGATTTAAAATCCATTCGATGAAATTCAATGAGGACTTAATTGATTAGTTTTGTATAAAGATTTGTTAAGCCATTTCTTTATAATTAACAAGTACTACATTTTTCATTAAGGTTTTTGCCAAAAGTCCTGAATTAATTTTGAAAACTCAAAAACTGTTCGAAATATATCAAGTTGGTATCGTGCTGATTTTATTTTTGGTAATAGTGTAATTAAAATTTTTAATAATAAATAGTAATTAATTTTTGAAAAGTTTGAAATAATGAATTTTGTAATAGCTTTACTTAAAAAAAAAAGACAGTCAACAGTTTTAGAAGTTACGAAAATTCAATTATTTCATAAGTCGATTATTAAGATTATGCAACTTGCCTTATAGCAAAATGGCACTTACACATGGTTTAAAACTATTCAGAACGACTTAAAACATAACATTTTCTTCAAAAAGTTTCAAATAAATTTATTTGAGCCTAAAAACCATCACAAATATAAATACACTAAAATAATTTTGATAAATCCCACTTTTTCACATGTAATTGTTACTCATTGAGAGTTGAATTAAAACTGAATTTTAATAAATGGATTTTGTAATAATAACATTATAGTATTTCCAGATGGCATTTTTATTGCCCAAAGTGAAATGATACTGAAACTGATTTTTGGGGCACAATTCAAATTTTCGACTTAATTTTTAACTAACTACTTAACCAACATATACATCAGTAAAATAATATTTAAAAGCATTGTTTACAGACATGAAATTTATGATTTTATTCAAAATGTCATGGACATCAATAGAATATATATATATATATATATATATATATATATATATATATGTGTGTGTGTGTGTATATCTTCTATATATATATAAAAATAAGTCGGGTTTTCCTTCCTGACGAAATTTTGAAATGTTTTCAGAAAGAAACTATTCATTGAACAAAGTCTTTAGAGCCTTATTATGTTTTGGTGTAGTGATATCATTTATATATCGAACTAGCAAACCCGACGAACTCCGTTTCGCCACCAGATGGTTTCGTGAGAAAGATGAAGAAATTTTTTGTTTATTTTATATTTGAAATGGAAAAATTTGATTTTATTACACAACAGTAAAAAAATATATTTTGATTACAAAAATGAAGTGTTTTTTAGTTGAACTTCTCTAAGTAAATGAAAGTGAATCCGCAAATTATCCGTTTCATTGAAGTGCCCTTTGGTAAACCACATTTTTTGTTTTCTGGTCTGACGTTAACACAAACAAAGCGGATGGTTTCCCAGCTCGTGAACAGGCAACGTATAACTGCCCATGTGAAAAACAATGATTTTCTAAATAATCTATTTGAAATTTATCCCGCAAACACTAAGCGATTGGCCTTGCGACTTATTAATTGTCATTGCGAACGCTTGTTTGAAGTCAAACGAAAGATCAGTCGGAATCATTGGTATGTCACCAGCAATTTTTGAAAAAATGGTGAAATTCAGTGCATGAACTGAATGTATTATTATTCTTTGCGGCAAGAATTGCTCGTTGACTCAATTGCAAGCATAATTCTGATAATTCTCACTAATGTCATTACTCGAATTTTTAATTACGGTGCGTGAAGTTCCAGCAATTTGTATTGAGGCACGATGCCACCCCTAATTTTCTTAGCTATAAACCATACGGAGCCCAAGACCTTTCCAACGAATGCAAAATTGTCGAAATCGGTTCGTGCCTACTATCGTCACGAAAGAAAACCCGACTTATTTTTATATATATGTAGATAATTTACGTTTAAATATGTGTATCATATTTATAATTAAAAAATTGCACACATCTCTTTTCATGATTTAGGCTTGTTACATATAAGTAAGATATAAATGGGTTTAAACTCATATATCGGCATGTACATGAACCAAAAGTATCTGATATTTAAAACTTTTGCAAAATGTTCTGCAACCTGCTACGAACACTAGCGCCTCTAGCGTCGTAATGTGCAACATTTCGAGACAATGGCGCCTCTTTTTAAATTATGGTTCTCTATGTCTCTACTGCTACAAACAAATTCTATGCTGGAAATGTCATATAAATTTAGGTTAACCTATTTTAAAAGAGTGTTGATTAAACTAGATTATTATTGTTATTGTTTAGCGCACAGCTATTTTTATACGCAGTGAAAATATTTAAAAATGTCAAAAGAATCAATTATGTCTCTGAATGAACAAGCAATTAAAATTGAAGCACCAGAAAATTTACCAGAACTTGAGGATGAATTAGATTATCCTGATGCTATTGTTAAATCTGAATCGTGTTCTGAGGATGATGAAACGACTTTAGAAAGATTCATGAATTCCGAGGTGACTATAGAAGAGGAAGTCAAACAGGAGCCAATTGAGGCATCCGCTTATGGATGTGATATTTGTAATCGTTCATTTGCAGAATCAAATCAATTGAAAGAGCATATGGTCGTTCACAAGCGTAGTCGTAGTAAAGAACGCCCTTTCAAATGCGAATTCTGTAAGAAGACTTATAAACAATTACAAGGGTTGAAATTTCACATGAATACACATACTGGAAAGTTTCCCTTTAAATGTGAAATATGCGGTAAGACATTCAATAATAAAGGCCATGTGCCAGGACATATGTTAATTCACAGTGGTGAGCGCCCCCATGAATGCAATGTATGCAATAAGAAATTCACACATCTATGCAGTTTGAAAACACACATGATGAGACACAATGGAGTACGCCCCCATGAATGCACTATATGCAAAAAGAGATTCACAACATCGTATGATATGAATGTTCACATGATGAAGCACAATGGAGTACGACCTTATGAATGCGATATATGTAATAAGTCGTTCACCCAATTAGTTAATCTGAAAAGTCACATGCTCATTCACAGTGGTGAGCGCCCCTATGAATGCACTATATGCAACAAGAGATTCACACAATCAAGTAATCTGAAAACACATATGCTTACTCACAGTGAAGTACTCCGCCATGAATGCAATATATGCAAGAGGACATTCAGATATTTATGTAATCTTAAAAGTCACATTCTGACCCACAATAGAGTACGCCTCCATGTGTGCAACTTATGCAATAAAACGTTTACACTATATGCTACTCTGAAAAATCATATGCTCATTCACAGTGATGAGCGCCCCCATAAGTGCAACATATGCAATAAGCCATTCAAACGATTAGATTATTTGAAAAATCACATGGTCATTCACAGTGGTGAGCGTCCCCATGAATGCAGTGTATGTAAAAAGACATTCAGACGATTGCGTACTCTGAAAAAACACATGCTGATTCATGATAAAGAGTAAACTTATAAATGTGAAATATGCAATGAGGGATTTACGCAACCGAAAGACACATAGCACTTTATGATGTGAAATTCAATGAATTATTACTAACTCCAAATATGATTGTTTCAAAATGTCATGTATTATTATTTAATGATTGTAAAATGTGTAATAAATTATCATGTTAATACATAATTTTATAAATCATAGTATGATATTTTATTGATTCTATTAATAATTTGAAACATTGATTATTTTTATAAGTCAAATGTTTAGTTACGGTACAGGAAGTTCCAGCAATTTGCCTTAAGCCACAAAGCTATGTACCACTTTAGTTGTATAAGGGGTTTCTTAAATTTTATTTCTTAAGGGGGTCTTCCTATGTGATGAGTTGAAAAAATTGAATTTTTTTTTATTTCATATTTCAGTAGATTATACCTTTAAAAATAACATATTAAAATTTCAAATCGATATCTCAAATAGTTTTTGAGTTACAGTCATTTAAAAAGTATACATATAGTATATAGTACAACGATCATTTTATCTTTAAACGCGTTTTTCTCAAAACTGTGTTTTTCAAACTTGTCTCCATTGTATCTCAGAAACGGCTGGACCGAATTACTTGAAATTTACAGGGCACATTCAATATATTTAAACGCATGGAATGATCTATTATCAATCAAAAATTTCAAAACTTCGATTTTTTATAGCAAAAAAACTAAAAAAAAAAAACGCCTAATTTGCAACTTTTATTTCAAATGTCTATAAAACATCCAATTTTTTTTGTATTCATTTGATTGTAGATCATTCCGTGCTTTTAAGCCTACAAATTAAAACGCCGTTTATTTTTTTTTGGTCAGATGAGCCGATCAGCCGGAATCGTGGAGACAGTGGGAGCTCTTTTTTTTGAGGCGGGGGTGTTTAGAGCGCTGTAACTCTAGTTGGACTAAATTTTTTTAGCTGAAATTTTATATTTATACTGTCCAAATATGTATTAATAAATGATAAAAAACTTGAAGCTCTAACTATTTACTGGTCGTAGAGAAAAAATTCTAAAATATCCCTAAAAAACAGGCCGTCACATAGGAAGACCCCCTTAACTTCCCGTAGGGCAAGTTATAGTAATCGCAAAAAAATCTAAAAAGAAAATTTTTACATATCTTCACGTTTCAAAGGATTCTGAACATTTTGGCATACCTTAGAAAAAATGGATGTGTGTGTGTGTGTGCGGATACAAATTTTCGTCGACGATTTCGGGAGCACCGATCAACCGCTTTGAATAATTCAAAAACATTCGATTCGTATTGATAAGGAGACGTGCTGATTAGTTTTTGACAAAGGCAGGTCTAGCCGTTCCGAAGATACGGGACAAAAAGTGCCGAAAACGGTAACTCAGTTTTTAAGAGAACGGAGCGTCCGATTTGAATAATTCAAAAAACATTTTATTTGTATTGACTAAATGAAGAACTGTTCAAAATTTTGGAAAGGCAGGTCCAACGACTTGGGAGGAAAAAGTAAAAAAATGAGCCATTTGGCGGTCAAAAATGATCATTAGACATATGCACATCAAATTATCAGATATTTTATAGAGATTTTAACAATAAGTATAAATTTTGTTTACATTCCTATGAGTTCCGTACCAATGTTTCGTTAGACGCCGATGCGGCGCTTACACGCTTTGATATTTCGTTTTTATGCAGTGAAAGCAGTACGATTGCTTTGAAAAAACCTTCAGAATTTGCAAAATATGTCAAAATGAAGAAAACATTTTTCTTTTCAAAAAAAATTTGTTCTCAAAAAAAAAAAAATTTTTTTTTTAAAGTAATTTTTTGTCCAATTTATAGTTTCTCAAAAATCTTATTTTTTCAAAGTAATTTTTTTTCAAAAATGTTAATCGTTTTTAAAAAAATAATAATTTTTGGTATGGGAAGTTCCAGCCTTAAGGCACGATGCCTTAATTGCCTTAAGACAGAATTCCACTTACAGCTAGTTATTCATAATTATGGAATCTGACCTGATTATTAATATTTTTCTGGGCAGATTCAATTCTCTCAATCTGATATTTACTAATTGTCAGAGTTGATTCAGAAGCACTTAAAAATACAATTATAATGAATATATAATATAATTCCATATTATATTTATAAAATGATTTATTAACAAAATGTGTTATTAGAAATTTTACAATCATTAAATAATGCATACCAATAATATTTGAAGTTAGTGATAGTTCATTGATTTTCATCATTCTTTTCATTTAAGGATACTCTGTCATGTACCTGCATGTGTTTTTTCATAGTACTCAATCGTGTGAATCCCTTATTGCATACATTGCATTCATGGGGGCGTACTCCACTGTGTATCAGCATGTGTCTTTTCAAATGACTTGATACTTGGAACGTCTTATTGCATATCCTGCATTCATGGGGGCGCTCCCCACTATGAATGAGCATGTGACTTTTCAAACTGCCTAATTGTGTAAATGTCTTATTGCATATGTTGCACTCGTGGGGGCGCTCACCACTATGAGTGACCATGTGGCTTTTCAGACTACCTAATAGTCTGAATGTTTTATTGCATGTATTGCATTTATGAGGGCGTACTCCATTGTGCAGCAGCATGTGAGTTTTCAGATCACTTGTTGTTGTGAATGTCTTATTGCATGTGCTGCATTCGTGGGGGCGTACTCCGTAATGGATTAGCATGTGAGTTTTTAGATTACCTGATTGTCTGAATGTCTTATTGCATATACTGCATTCGTAGGGGCATTCTCCAGTATGCATGCGCATGTGTGTATTGAGGTTACTTAATTGTTTGAATGTTTTATTGCATACGTTGCATTCAAGGGAACGTACTCCACTTTGCACTGGCTTGGGTTTATCCAGATTACTTAAATGTGTATTCATGTGTGATTTCAAACCTCTTGATAGTTTGAAAGTCTTGTTACAGATTTCACATTTGAAAGGTCTTTCTTCGCTTTGACTAGGCAGGTGATTGACCATATGCTCCTTTAATTGATCTGGTTCTGCAAATGATTGCTTACAAATGTCACATTCATAAGACTCCTGTTCGACTTCTTCTTCTATGAAAATTTCGGACTTCTTGGATCCTCCTAAACATGTTTCATCTTCCTCAGAACACAATTCAGATTTACCAATAGCATCAGGAACATCTAATTCCTCCACAAATTCGGGTTTAATGTCCTCTACTGAATATCCTGGTGGTTCAATTTTAATTTCCTGGACATTCATAGACATAATTGTTTCTTCCGACATCTCTCAATATTTTTACTGTGTTTAATCAGTAAATATTTACGAAAACAGTTGTGGGCTAGATCAAAATTTAGTTTAATAAACAATCTAATAAATGATTTTAACTGGCATTGATTATTTGACATTTGAAGCATAGAGTATGTTTATAGAAAGATGAGATATCTATCATGGCGCGTCTTTTCAAATTCATTTTTGAATTCCATGTATCGACTGTTAACAAATAGTTTTATTACTAATAAATTGCTTCGTGCCTTAAGGCAAATTGCTGGAACTTCCCGTACCGTAATTAAAAATCTAGGTACGGAACCCAAAAAAAAATTACACAAAATATGTACACATTATTAAAATCTCTATAAAATATCTGATAATTTGATGTACATATGTCCAATAAACATTTTTGACCTCTAAATGGTATTTTTTTAACTTTTATTGAGAGTCCATAACCGCTGGACCTGCCTTCCCAAAAATTTAATCAGTTCTTCATCTTGTCAATACAAATAAAATGTATTTTGAATTAATAAAATCGGACGCTCCGTTCTCTTAAAAACTGAGTTACCGTTTTTGGCACTTTTTGCCCCGTATCTTCGGCACGGCTAGACCTGCTTCGCCAAAAACTAATCAACACGTCTCCTTAATACCAATCGAATGTTTTTTTAATTATTTAAATCGGTTGATCGGTGCTCCCGAAATCGTCGACGAAAATTTGTATCCGCACACCCGCACATAAATCCATTTTTTCTAAGTTATGCCAAAATATTCAGCAACCTTTGTATCGTAAAGATACATAAAAATTTTTATTTCCGATTTTTTTGCGATTGCTATAACTTGCCCTATAGGAAGTTAAAAAATAAAATTTAAATTGAAAAGAATACTCTAGTGGTACATAGCGTCGTGGCTTAAGGCAAATTGCTGGAACTTCCTGTACCGTAACTAAACATTTGACTTATAAAAATAATCAATGTTTCAAAATTATTAATAGAATCAATAAAATATCATAGTATGATTTATAAAATTATTTATTAACATAATGATTTATTACACATTTTACAATCATTTAATAATACATGACATTTTGAAAGAATCATATTTGGAGTTAGTAATAATTCATTGAATTTCACATCATAAAGTGCCATGTGTCTCTTCAAACCTTTCGGTTGCGTAAATCCCTCATTGCATATTTCACATTTATAAGTTTACTCTTTATCATGGATCAGCATGTGTTTTTCGAAATTACTCAATTCTTCGAATATCTCATAGCATACACTGCATTGATGTGAGTGCTGAACATTGTGTACCTTCAGACCACCCAACGTTTTGAATGTCTTATCGCATTTGTTGCACTTATGGGGGCGCTCATCACTGTGAACGATCATGTGGGTTTTCAGATTACTTTTTTGTGTAAACGTTTTATTGCATAAGTTGCACACATGAAGGCGTACTCTATTGTGTGACAGAATGTGACTTTTAAGACTATGTGAATATCTGAATTTCTTCTTGCACATATTGCATTCATGGCGGAGTACTTGACTATGAATGAGCATGTGTGTTTTCAGATTACTTGATTGTGTGCATTTTTTTTTGCATATAGTGCATTCATAGGGGCGCTCACCACTGTGAATGAGCATGTGACTTTTCAGATTAACTAATTGGGTGAACGACTTATTACATATATCGCATTCATAAGGTCGTACTCCATTGTGCTTCATCATGTGAACATTCATATCATACGATGTTGTGAATCTCTTTTTGCATATGGTGCATTCATGGGGACGTACTCCATTGTGTCTCATCATATGTGTTTTCAAACTACCTAATAGTGTGAATTTCTTATTGCATACATTGCATTCATGGGGGCGCTCACCACTGTGAATTAACATATGTCCTGGCAGATGGCCTTTATTATTGAATGTCTTACCGCATATTTCACATTTAAAGGGAAACTTTCCAGTATGTGTATTCATGTGTAGTTTCAACCCTTGTAATTGTTTATAAGTCTTCTTACAGATTTCGCATTTGAAAGGGCGTTCTTTACTACGACTACGCTTATGAACGACCATATGCTCTTTCAATTGATGTGATTCTGCAAATGAACGATTACAAATATCACATCCATAAGCGGATGCCTCAATTGGCTCCTGTTTGACTTCCTCTTCTATAGTCACCTCGGAATTCATGAATCTTTCTAAAGTCGTTTCGTCATCCTCAGAACACGATTCAGATTTAACAATAGCATCAGGATCATATAATTCATCCTCAAGTTCTGGTAAATTTTCTGGTGGTTCAATTTTAATTGCTTGTTCATTCAGAGACATAATTGATTCTTTTGACATTTTTAAATATTTTCACTGCGTATAAAAATAGCTGTGTGCTAAACAATAACAATAATAATCTAGTTCAATCAACACTCTTTAAAATTATATTAACCTAAATTTATGACATTTCCGGCATAGAATTTGTTTGTGGCAGCAGAGACATAGAGAACCATAATGAATTTGAAGAGATGCGCCACTTGTTAAATATCAAAGCGATTTGATAAATGTCTCATCTTTGTAAATCATACTCTATGCTTTAAATGTCAAATAATCTATGTAATGTTGAAATTAGTTGAAATCATCATATTTATAAAGATTAAAATATATTATTATTGATATTGTTTAGCACACAACTATTTTTGTAAATATTTACTTATTATACGAAGTAAAAATATTTAAAAATGTCAGAAGAAACAATAATGTCTATGAAAAATCAGGCAATTAAAATTGAACCACCAGAATATTTAGTACAAGAAATTGATGATAAACATGAATTTCTTGATATGAAATCTGAATCGTATTTTGAGAATGATGAAACATGTTTAGAAAGATTCATGATATCCGAAGTGACTATAGAAGAAGGAGTCAAACAGGTGTCAATCGAGACAGCCACTTATGAAGCAGATAATTTAAAAGAGCATATGATCAAGCCTAGTCATAGGGAAGAACGCCCTTTCAAATGTGAAATCTGTCATAAAACCTTCAAACGAACAAGTCATCTCAAAAGCCACATGCTGATACACAGTGGAGTACGACTCCATGAATGCAATACATGCAATAAGACATTCACACAATCTTTCACTCTAAAAAGACACATGCTGGTGCACAACGAAGTACGCTCCCTTGAATGCAACATTTGTAATAAGACATTCAAAAAATTAGATATTTTAAAAAGTCACATGCTCATTCACAGTGATGAGCGCCCCCATGAATGCACTCAATGCAACAAGACATTCAAACTATTAAATCATCTGAAAAGACACAAACTGATGCACAGTGGAGTACGCCCCTATGAATGCAATGTATGCAGTAAGACATTCACACGATTATGTTATCTGAAAGCTCACAAGCTGATTCATGATGGAGTACACCCGCATCAATGCGGTATATGTGATAAAACATTCACAGAATTAGGAAGCCTGAAAATTCACATGATCAAACACAGTAGTGAGCGTCCCCATGAATGCAAGATATGCAATAAGACATTCCAAATAGTAAGTCATCTGAAAAGTCATATGCTGGTACACAGTGGAGTACGACCGTATGAATGCAATGTATGCAATAAGAGATTCACCCGAATGAGTAATCTAAAAAGACACATACTGATGCACAAAGGAGAAAATGAATGAACTATTACTCTATTACAAAGTAAGTAGGAACTGTCTCCAAATATAATATCAGATATTATTTAATAATTGTAAAATTTGTAATAAATCATATTGTAATAGGTTTTTTTCAGGATAGAACATGAAGAGATAACTTTTGTAATAAGCATATATTGGAAAGTATAGTGTAAAACTTTTCAAAATACTGTGATAGATTTTTTTTACAAAAAACTCCTTGTCAATGTACTGAAGAATGTTACTATAGAATTAAGAAATGCACCTAATATTATTCAAGTAGTCATGTACATATAAGCTTTAATTTACATATTAAAATTTGTGTCTTAACTACATTATTATCTTTTATATAAAATTCTTCTGTGCGAGTGTATGATTTGATACATTCTCCTAAACAGTTATTTGCATTTTGATAATTCTTTTAAGAGTTTGTCAAAGGAAATTTTTAGGATTAAATAAAAGATAAAACTATAGTAATATTATAGAAATAAATACCAAAAATTACATAAAACCACTTATCATTGTTTGACATTGAAAACATTTGCTAGAAATGTCAATTCACTTGAAATTTGAATTTAGCTGGAATTATAGACCAGGATAATATTAGAATATAATATACAAGGAAAATGCAATGTCTACATTATTATTGTTGAAAAGAAGCTGAGATGTGCCAGAAATTAAGATAATATAAGATACAAGTCAACAGTATATATTTGGCAGATGTAATTATATTAATATTAATGATATTAAAATTTTTTGAACTTTTGAATTGTAGACGTGGGTACAGAACAACGTCTATCGGGTCCTCTAGTATATATATAAATTTGAATTAAAACGAATAAATTCTATGATTTTTAATTCTAGGCTCATAATTACTTTTTTATATATTTTGTTAGTTAACAACTCTGTAGATTTTAAACCCACATAAATGTTCTTCAAAATGATATTGTTTTGCATTTCATGCAAATTGGATAAATGCTTGAAGACTTTATCATACATTTTTCATCATCTCAAAAATCTTTAAAGTTTTTCATGTTAATATACGTTTGAGACCACATTTCTTCAAGCCAAAATCGGGACGGGAATTTTTAGTGGCTTTAAAATAGCAAATGCTACTTAAGGATACACTAAAAAATCAGTTTTTTTTAATGGGATTTGCGTACTTTTTATGAACTTTATTATTCAATTATCTATGTTTTATTTTTGTTTTTCTTGCTTTTGAGCCTTGTATAAAATTCTATTCAATTTTCTTTATAATTAATTAGCACTTGTTCGTTTATTTTTATAATTTTTGTTAATTGACATATTAGTTTTCAAAAAACCGGGGCAATTCGGGACAAAAAACCTTAATCCGGGGCATGTATTGCTTTTAGTAAATCCCGGGACGCATGGTCACCTTAGTTATTTTATTTTTTAAGAGTATAAATCTAAAATGTTATTGGAAAATTTGTATTAATGGTAAAATGACAAATAATTATCAACTTACTTAATTAATTAAATTTGTCATTCATAAATTTGAAAACAAAAATCTGACAAAGAAGTAGGTATACATTGACGTTATATACCATTCATGAATGGAATCTAATTAGTACTAGAAAAAGTATAAATCTAAAATAACATTGGAAAATTTATATTAGTGATAAATTGACAAATAACTCTGTCATTTATAAATTTGACCAAGGTAACTATAAGGATTATAATTTTGTTTAGAAGATAAAAACTAAGAAATAACAAAACGATAACACTTATCAAATTGAAGTGAAATAATATTTACCCATATGAAACTATTGGTAAACAATATTGGATTCCCATTCAAAACCAATATAGAAACAATATTTACCTCACATTAAAAACCAATATGAGCTCAATATAAACTAGTGGGGTGGGTGGCATCGTGCCTTAAGGCAAATTGCTGGAACTTCCCATACCGTAACGAAATGTTCGAGGAATACTGAATGTTTTCAAATAGATTATTATAAATACTGTAACATTGTCTAATATTTATAAGAATTATATAAACTGAATTGCAGAGTTGAAATTATTTGTTTAAAGTATATTAGAACTATAGTCAAAATTAAAAATAAAATTTGAATTATTTTCGATATACAAAAAATTAAAAAAAAAAAAAAGTTGATACAAAATTTTTTTTTTCAAAATTATTTTGTTAAGATAAGCAGAAAGTTTTTTGAATCATTTAAATCGGACGCTCAGTTCTCTCAAAAACTGCCATTTTTTTACATATTTAGCTCCGTATCTTCGAAATGGCTGGGCCTGCCTTTGCCAAAAACTAATAAACACTTCTCCCAATCATTACTAATTGAATGCTTTTTAGATCATTCAAATCGGATACTCCGTTCTCTCAAAATTCGATTTCTATTTTCTGCACTCTTTGCTCCGTATCTCCGAAACGGCTGGACCTGCCTTAGCCAAAAACTATTCAGCTCTTCTCCTATCAATAGGAATCGAATGTTTTTTGAACCATTCAAATCGGTTGATCCGTGCGCCCGAAAACTTGACAGAAATTTGTATCCATACATACATACACACACACACATCCCTTTTTTCTGAGGTATGCCAAAACGTTCAGAA